>NC_068378.1:17825111-18146111 GCF_023724105.1 Carassius gibelio | reverse complement strand
ATAAAAAAATTAACTGTAAGTTAAAAACTGTAAAAAAGAATTTGTTGTGATTTGTTTTTCTTTTTTTGATCCAAGCGACAACAGTCTATTCAATTCAATTCAATTAAAGTTTATTTGTATAGCGCTTTTTACAATACAAATCGTTACAAAGCAACTTTACAGAAAATTATGTTTCTACAATATTTAGTAGTAGCTAGTAGTTTGTGCACATTTGACAGGATTTTAGAAAAAAAAATAAATAATAATAATACAAGACGTAGTCAGCTAGACGATGAACTATCAATATTATTAATTAAGTTATTATGATGCAGTCACACATTTAGCAATAATTGTTAGTTCTGTTTGTTGATTCAGGGTTAGCATAATCTGGGGTCCTCTGAGGGGTCAGCATCATCTCTTCTCAGGTGTTCTGGATCCAGACTGGAGCTTGTGTAAATCCTAGTTACCACGGGATGTAAATCCCGTAGCAAAACATAAAAACAAAATAGAGACATCATTAGCATAGCTGCTGATCCAACAAAGTAAAATTAGTTTAACCCAAGCTAATGAATAAAAATGCACCTTTGATCAGATGCAACTACACTCACAATTTAAAAGATACATTATTCGTATGCTTGGCGAAAGAGATGTGTTTTTAATCTAGATTTAAACAGAGAGAGTGTGTCTGAACCCCAACATTATCAGGAAGGCTATTCCAGAGTTTGGGAGCCAAATGTGAGAAAGCTCTACCTCCTTTAGTGGACTTTGCTATCCTAGAAACTACCAAAAGTCCAGCGTTTTGTGACCTTAGGGTGCGTCATGGGTTGTAGCGTTACGTATTTACGTAACGTGTTACGTATGCAGGAGCTAAACCATTTAGGGCCTTTAGGTAAGTAATGATAATTTGTAACTGATACGGAACTTAATTGGTAGCCAGTGCAGAGACTGTATAATTGGGGCAATATGATCATATTTTCTTGACCTCGTAAGGACTCTAGCTGCTGCATTTTGGACTACCTGTAGGTTGTTTATTGACGAAGCAGGACAACCACCTAGAAGTGCATTACAATATACCAGTCTAGAGGTCATGAATGCATGAACTAGCTTTTCTGCATCAGAAACAGATAACATGTTTCGTAGCTTGGCAATGTTTCTAAGATGGAAGAATGCAGTTTTTGTAACATTGGAAATATGATTTTCAAAAGACAAATTGCTGTCTAATATAACACCCAGATTTCTGACTGTAGAGGAAGTAACAGTACATCTGTCTAGTTGCAGATTGTAATCTACAAGATTCTGTGTAGTGTTTTTTGGTCCAATAATTAATATCTCTGTCTTATCCGAATTTAATTGGAGAAAATTATTTGTCATCCAGTCTTTTACATTTTTAACACACTCTGTTAGCTTAGATAATTGGGAAGTTTCATCTGGTCTCGTTGAGATATATAGCTGAGGATCATCAGCATAACAGTGGAAGCTTATTCCGTATTTTCTAATAATATTACCAAGGGGCAACATGTATATTGAAAATAGAAGGGGACCTAGGGCGGATCCTTGTGGCACTCCATATTCTATACTATTTAGCTTTTTTTTATTATTATTATTATTTTTCATTTTCAACTTTTGTTATCAGCCAGCCCTAGCTTGAGTAAGTGAAAACTTTGTCCCCAGACCCTCAGTCTTTGAGTTTGAGTTTCTGGTCCGTGTTTTTGCCTGTCATAATGACTTGCGCTCGAGTTCCCATAACGTCACATCAGAGCAAGCAGACAGGGGAACTTTAGCTTACATGCTAATTACGAGTCTCAGATAGTTTAGAAATGTAATTGGACAGTGTAATTGCTAACTATGTGTGACAACAATATGGACACTAGGGACACATAAACTGCCACAGAGAGTTCTGGAAGCTAACTGAATGTTTTACATACACTGTGACTTATTGAGGTCAAGCAGGGATCGTTTATTTAACGTGATGAGGCATTCATTTGTTTACATATATCATGTTAGTCCAAACATGAGCCTCTGTTTGTATAGGAACTAATAAAAGAGATAGAAATTCCAGCACTCTGTGCACCAGTGAATTCTGTAAGTCCATATCAGCTGGTGCGCAAAGAGTTGTTTGCATAGTCATTCCCTCTAAGAGACTTTGCACATAGAGGGTCCGGAAACAATAAAGCCATCCTTTCACATTCAGCAAATAGCAAAGAGAGGGAAATCTGCCCTCTGTATCATGGCTTGGGTGAAATTTAACATATTGAAAGAGATCCATGATTTGTTTTTATTTTTTTAAATGATGCATAAATGAAATGTTGATGTTGGGGAAAATATATATAGTAATATAAACCGGTCATAAGAAGCTTGGAATCATTATGATTTTTTATTTATTTATTTATTTATTTATTTTTTATATAAAAGATTGTGATGCCTACCAAGGCTGCATTTACTGATAAAAATACAGTAAAGATATTAATACTGTAAAATATTATTACAATATAACATATTCTTTTCTGTTTTAATAAATTCTTAAGTATAATTAATTTCTGTGATGCTATATTCAGTGTCACATGAACATTAAAAACAGAATTTGGTAACACGTTACATTAAGGTTCCATTAGTTAATGAATTTACTAACATGAACAAACAATGAAAAATACATTTATTACAGTATTTGTTAGTCTTTGTTAATGTTAGTCAATGAAGATATTTACTCTCATTTTTAGTCAATGCATCCTTGTTAATATTTAAAATGTTTTTATTTATTAATAGAACTTACAAACTGTTGAATTACAGTGTATCATGGTATTTTTACTATATATATATATATATATATATATATATATATATATATATATATATATATATATTAGTAAAAATAGTTTTCAGCATTGTTATTTAATTATTTTGGATTTCCCCCCCAACACCAGCATATTCAACATTTTATTCATGCAACATCAAGCAATAAAAAAAATGTCAAGGATTAATAAGATATTGTTACAAATATTTTGAACATTATTAACGTTATGAACAGTAGTACTTTTCCAGTACAGTGAAACTAAACACTATGCCGAAACTCAATCAGAATTGGCAAGTCAAAGTGAACTGAGAGAACTTCTATTGAAGCTTCTATGGAGATTTGATTGACATCACATTTGATTGGACATGAACAGTAATGATAAAGTGGTAGGCTGATAGCATTTGGCAGAATGCAGTAGTAGAGAAATATGATGGAGAGAAAATAGACGAGTCTAACCCAGAGGCTGTCCAAGGAGCATGCCGAGTCGTCTGATGGACGCTTTTGAGGTAAAAATAGCCAGCTCAGGGGGGTCAGTAGGAGTTTGACTTTCTTTGATCCAGCGGTTACTGATTTTAACTACTCAGAACCTTCAGAAGGTCCTAAATGTTGTAAAGGATCTCACACCTTTGAAAACAGATTCCCAGTTTGAGATTTGATTCGTGACCTTGAAACCAGACAGCATTTCAGACAAGATTCAGCTTCAGTGAAGGTTTCAACCCCCCACGGCCCTCTCAACACTGTTCCATAATTGTCTTCAATGGGGAGCTTTCTGCAGAAATATGATTCCATCAAACTGGCTTCATGGTTGGTTAACCAATTAATTTTCTACTTAAGACTTCAATATGAGGGAGATTTGTATACATCCTCACGAGGTCAAAACTGATTCTTTTCTCTCTAAGAAAAGAAGATGGTGGTATTGCTTCACAGACCTCACATTTTATTCCAAATCAGCAGTCGGCCGTGAGTGGGTAACATTAACCACATTCCTGAGAGCTTGCTGCTAGACACAAGGGCAGAGAACATTCCAGATAGCAATCCCTCTGACTTAAATGCTTTGATATTTGAGGCAGTGTGCATGCATACAATATGACGTTGCGTTGTGCATCAGGGTTCCTGCTGCTTTTGGATTGGAAGTCTATTGGAATTTTCTTGTATTTATGTAATACAGCATACTCAACATTAATCATTTATCTGTTGGATGACAGATTTTGGTGTGCTGCATTAAAATTGCTTTAGATCCACTAGCATGAATTCATACAATTTTAATAATATTATATATATCCTTATTTAAAAAAGATTTGTTATTACCAAAGTAATGTACCATACGGAAGAACTATCAAGCAAATGAAAACCTTTAATTAGCGGAACTAGTTCAAATTGTTCATTATTCTATTATTAAATTATTCATTGAAAAATAATTGTGCATAAAAGTCTTCTACATTCTTCTTCTGACCTCAATATATCATCAAATAGAATTTCCCTGCATTTTTCCATCGAAATAAAATCTCTTTGCTTTAATATTTGAAAGAAAAGCAAATATATACATTTTACTGTTGTTCAAATAATAAATATAATATAAAATAAAATATTTCATATAATATAAAGTAATAAATAATAACTGAAACTTGACAGTTCAGTAGTATTCAAGTTATATTCCTTTACTGATTTGTTTTTTAATAGATTCAATAATAATACAAATACAGTTTCATGGCCAGTAAAAAAAAATAAAAAATTAATGGACTGGATATTAATATTCACTGGTTATTGAACGGTTAATTTTGTGTGGCAAAATGTTTGTCTTAGTCTCTCAATTGATATAATAATAAAAAAAAAAATCTAAATTGAAAAGAATAGCGTCCACATCACAACTATAACAATTACAGCACAGAGAAACAATACGGTTGGAATTACTTTCACAACAATTTTTAGTTGATGAGCAATAAAAACATTGATAGCCAATCAGAATCTACACTGCTTTCTGAATGATTCTATTCGGGCGAAAAAAAAAGCTCAGGAAATGACTTGTTTTAAGATTCTATCACATTATGATATAGTGCAAGAAAGCCCACCTCTGCAGAATCAGATTAACACCTACTTCTGCATCATCGCGTGTTTGGCCCCGCCCACAGGATTGTTAGTGAGACGAGGAGACGAGAGTAGAGCATTATTTGTTTGTTCGGTACATTTCACTGAGGATTCTTTGCACTGAGGATTCAGTCGTGCATGACAGTTGTATATCTAAATATAAAGCTATAATCAACACTCTCCATGGTTAGTTAATCTCAACAGTTGTAATAGTAAAAACGTAGTAAAATATTTTGAGAGAGCTCTACATGTAATACTTATTTTCAAATAATTAAAAAAAGGAAGTTGAGCCCTTTAAAGAGGGATGCTAATATTGTTCTTTATAGTTATCTTTCTTGGTGTGAACAGGCCTTGGTGTGGAGGTCAGAGCCGAAGATGATTCTGAGTAACATGAGGATATGAGGTTGAATATTGTTCAGGATTTTCATTCTGAGTTGCTTGCTCTCTCATTTGTGTGTAATTGATTTATTAATGAATTTTCTAGTAGGCCGAGTTGTAAATTGCTTTGACCATCAAATCACACTGTGGCATAAGGGCACATTATACACACTTACACACACACATTCATCATCTCAGCAGCGCTCTGGCTCTACACTGATCTTCCTTTGTGTTTATTGGTTTTTCTGTCACTGTTTGTTTGTTGATCTGAGGTCAGTAATGTCATTTACAGATCTGCTTTGAGAAACCCTCTCTTTCTCCTTCTCTCGCACTGTCGCTTAATTTGTGCCTTGTCTTTACTGCTCCATATGTGTGTGGTGTGAGACTCATGAAGAATAATGGCAGGATTAATCTTGGCACAGGCAGCCCTGCTGGACAGGCGTTTTTCTCAGACGATTGAGCCAGAACTGACCTTAAGGCTTTAAAGTGCAGCGGTGTTGACCTCTCTCCTCCAACCATTATTATTCTGGGCTATTCTGCCTGAAAGGTACAAACACTTATTAAAGGCAGCTAAAAGAACAAGTCAGTGTTTCTTATCTATTACGAATCCTCCTTTTTGACTGTGTCTCTTATTCTGTTTCTCAAGGCTGGCATTTGGGAGTCCTGACCAGTATTTGATTCAGAGAAACAAAAGTAGTTTTTTTTAGTGTATAAATGAAATCTTATGTACTCCAAGACTGCATTTATTCAATTAAAAATAAAGTAAAACTTAAAAAAGCTGTTATCTGTTTCAATATATTTTAAAATGTATTTTATTTGTGCAATGGCAAAGCTTTGTGGACTTTAAAGTCTAAACCCTTCCTAATCAAAATAGTGACACCCCTACTCTTAGTATTGAATGGACTTGAGTATATCTGATCAGTACACCCCCTTTTGAATTTCTCAGATTCCTCAACACTCAGGTGAGTTTCTTGTGGCATAGCTATATCTGATTTATGTTGCTTGAGATAGGAGAGGACACTATTACATTTAATTACATTGTTACATCTCAAAGAGTTTTGTGACTCCCATAAATTATCTCTTAGTTATCAATTATTAGTCATAAAGAAAGTTTCTGATTTTGAACATTGTGTTGCCACTATCAACACAGTTATACTTGTTGTATAGTCTAAAAAAATAAATAATAATAATGATATATATATACAGTCTCCATAAAGGATTATTAGGAACACTATACTACTACTGTGTTTGACCCCCTTTCGCATTCAGAACTGCTTTAATTCTATGTGGCATTGATTCAACAAGGTGCTGAAAGCATTCTTTTTTAAATGATGGCCCATATTGATAGGATAGCATCTTGCAGTTGATGAAGATTTGTGGGATGCAGGGCACGAAGCTCACGTTCCACCACATCCCAAAGATGCTCTATTGGGTTGAGATCTGGTGACTGTGGGGGCTATTTTAGTACAGTGAACTCATTGTCATGTTCAAGAAACTAATTTGAAATGATTCGAGCTTTCTGACATTGTGCATTATCCTGCAGGAAGTAGCCATCAGAGGATGGGTACATGGTGGTCATAAAGGGATGGACATGGTCAGAAACAATGCTCAGGTAGGCCGTGGCATTTAAATGGTGCCCAATTGGCACTAAGGGGCCTAAAGTGTGCGAAGAAAACATCTCCCACACCACTACACCACCACCAGCAGCCTGCACAGTGGTAACAAGGCATGATGGATCCATGTTCTCATTCTGTTTATGCCAAATTATGACTCTACCATCTGAATGTCTCAACAGAAATCGAGACTCATCAGACCAGGCAACATTTTTCCAGTCTTCAACTGTCCAATTTTTATGAGCTTGTGCAAATTGTAGCCTCTTTTTCCTATTTGTAGTGGAGATGAGTGGTACCTGGTGGGGTCTTTTGGTTGTGCGTGAAAATCCCAGTAACTGAGCAGATTGTGAAATACTCAGACCGGCCCGTCTGGCACCAACAACCATGCCACACTCAAAATTGCTTAAATCACCTTTCTTTCCCATTTTGACATTGTTTGGAGTTCAGGAGATTGTCTTGACCAGGACCACATCCCTAAATGCATTGAAGCAACTGCCATGTGATTGGTTGAATAGATAATTGCATTAATGAGAAATAGAACAGGTGTTTCTAATAATCCTTTAGATGAGTGTATATGTTTATTTTTTGAAGGATGATTAATATTAATGTTTAAAAAAGTTTTGATGCTCAAAATATTTTGGAAAATTATACATTTTTTGATGAATAAAAAAATATTTATTGATGATTGAAATCCTTTGTAATGCTTTGAAAATAATACCCCTAAACTTTTGACCCGTACAATAGGCTCTTTCTTTCTTATTTATAAACTGTCATGGATATTTTTCCCCTCTTTTGATTGTAGTTGGTGCTCTCTCACTGCTTGCTGTTTGGCCACTCTCAGAAAAGCCTATGGGCATCTCAGAGAGGTTACAGGTGAGGTCCTGTGCAGGTGAGATGCGCGTTTCCTGTCTTGCTCTCATGCCCCCTTTCCTGCATACATGAGATGACCTCAAAGCAGAGCTGAGAGCATAGATCATTAATAGAGCAGATAAAGCCTGTGGTTTCAGGACCAGAATCAAACAATAGTTGATGCTTGCCATATAGAATTACACTCAGCCACTGAGCATTAAAGAGGCCAGTTTTATAGATGGTATGCAGTGATCCGGGCTAAGTGAAGACGTGTGGGCTGTTTATTACATTTTCTGATAAATCCACAATAATTGTTTTTTAAATTATTTTTATAGGTCTTTTCACATCAACTATGTTTGGAGATGCCATTGTCAGTATTATGCCTGTAAGGCACTAAAAATCCATTCTTTTCTCTGTTTGAGTCCAGGGGAGATGCTAAAAGGAAACTTAAAAGTTTCATTCTGTAATGAAAGAAGAGAGGGATGAGGTGAAAGCTTTACTGGAGGTCATCAGTTTTCCATCAGACTGCTTTTGGAAAAGGTAAATATCTCAGATAAAGAGAAGAACGTCCGATAAAGAGAAGAATGGTTGATGCTCTTGCCTTTCTGTTTCTGTCTTTGTATCTATTTTTCTGCTTTTGCATTTAGGCGGTTCCATCCAGTCAGATGAATAGGCATGTTTGATCACATAGAGTTTCCCCTGGAGCAAGAAATGCATGACGGAGGGAAAGAGAGAGAGAGAGAGAATGAAAGGACCCTCATGGAGCTATTCATGACCTTCTTCTAACGTGATGCAAATGAAAGGTTTCTTGTATCTGCTGAGTTCTATTTTAGGTGTGTGAAAAGCGGTATGGAGACTTGCTCAGGGAGATACTCACTATACAACCCAGGATAAGCAGGCTGAATGGACAGGAAGTGTGTGTGTTTTGGCACACGTATGCATGTGTGTACAGTGTTGAACGTTTGGAGGATCTGATTGTTTCAGGGCTGCTCGAGCCACTCTGCTCACTAACAGTTACACTCTCTTGAGCCACAAGGCATGATGCTTTTTAGAATTCTCTCACACTGTATAAAATACCACATGATGGCTTATGATGCTGTTTTAGAGTTTTGTTCTCTTTTACAGGTTTTGTATGACATTGCGATCAAGTAAACTCAAAAATGAACTCCTGAAAGGTTTGGTGTCTAGAAAGTAATACTTTTATACAGCAAGGACACATTAAATTGATAGTTAATTGCTGCTGAAAATTCAGCTTTGTCCTCAAAGGAATAAATTACATTTTAAATATCAATAAATCAAACAAACACATAAATGGTTATTATACATTGTATAGTTTCACAATCTTACTGTACTTACTGTATCTTGTGAATAAATAAGTGCATTCTTGCTGAGCATTAGAAAATACTTTCAAAACATTAAAAACTCTTTGTGACCCCAAACATCTGAATGGTAGTGTATATTATACTATACAGTATATTGCATTACTTTATTCATTTAGCAGATGCGTTTATCTAAATAAATGAAATATAAGGAGCACCATAAGCAAGTTTATCATGAGAGCCAACAATATTTGTAGTATCAAGTTTCAAGTGGAAGATTAGATTAGATTGCTATTACAGGGAGCTCCTTTGTTTATGATTGCACTTGCATATGAAGTGTCTTCAGTTGTTTTCTAAAGGGTGTGAGGGTCTCAACAGATCAGGTCGAAATTTGCCACTCGTTCAGAGCTACAGAGAGACTGAAGGTTCTAGAAAGTTTTATTGTGAAGCAGCCACCGGGAACCACTCATTAACTAACAATAAAAGTTGATTTCTAGGGTGAAATCAATTTATATTTGAAGGTTAAAAAAAAAAACACATTTTGACTACTTTGTAGTTTAACCATAAGACCTAAACCTAACCCTGAAATTATAGGCTGATAAATGTTGTTACAGGCCAAACCTAAATTCTGATTGGTTGATTGGAATTGTGTTGATCAAGGAACATGTACTACTTGGTTAAATCATGGTAAGATGTAAATAGGGTAGCAGAGTGTGTTAGGTAGGTTGGGTAATTTAGTAAATGTTGTCTTGTTGACGTTGAACTTTCAGGAATATAGTGTTTCTCTTTCTGTATGCGTGCTGTTGTGACTGTAAGCCAGAAGTCGTGGCGCTGTCCAAGGTGCTGAAGAAAGACCTTCATGCTGCTCTTTTGATTTAAGTCTCAGCTCCAGACAGCCTCAAATATCTAGAATGACTCTGAAACAACTAAAGGATATGTTCATTGTAATCTCTTTTGGGACCTTTATGTCTTACTTCTGCAGGAACAGCACCTTTTTCGCTGATTCATAAATCTGTGTTTGGAGAAATAACATTGTTACACTGAATAGCTCAGGCATGTCTTTGAAAAACTGTGAAGATAATCTCACTGATTTGATGTACTAACTAAGACATGTCAGCAGATTAATGTGTGAAATCTTTCCTATAGTGAGTTAATGGCAGGGCTCTGGAATGACGTCACATCTCTCCCAACGAGAGAGCAGGGATTTGTCCTTTTTCTTGGCTAAGCCTCATTACACACTCTCACATACGCAGACACCCCTGTCATGTCTCTCCAGCCTGCTTCTGATGCTTCTATATCTGGATAATTACTAGGAGATCCTTCCTCAATAGCTTCCTACTGGCCAATTTTAAGCAAGACTAGCATTGCAGTCAAGATAAATACAGTATTTTATGTTATTTTATTTCATTTATTCACATCTTTCCATTTTTTCATGGTATATTTAATGTGGCTTTTAATATTGTGTTATATTATTTTATTTTACACGTTTTTAAATTTATTTATTTATTTATTTACAACATGGCTCTATTGTCCTGCCATATTTAAAGTGTTTATTTTATTATTTTATTTTAGTCACAACTTCATTTCAATTTACTTTGTGTTGATCATAGCAACAGTAATTCATCAAATATAGGTATGGAAACATTGTTTCATTGTTTACTTAAATACTTAGTCTATATGCCATTGTTTAATTTATTATTATTATTATTATTATTAGTATTATTATTATTATTTAAAGTGAACTTTTATTTATAAAGGAAGCTCTTCAATAGCTTTTAGTTTGCTGTGGTACTGAGAACTTGTATCAATAATTATGAAATTGTTCTGCAAATTTCATGAGCATCAATTGGCATACTGAAATTTTGTTATCATTACAAGCTTTCAGTCTTTTAATCGTATCTCTCTCTCTTTCTCTGAGGCATTGTATGTGTCTATGTGTGTGTGTGTGTATTTGTGTTGAGAGGGCGTATGTGTGAAGAGGGAGTCATGTTCTGCCATCATTGTGGCAGGGATATGAAATGTCAGTGCAAGGCTGTTGGAGATAACTCCCCCACAGTCACAACAAACACACACACACAAACACACACACACACACACACACACACACACACACACACACACACACACACACACACACAGATCTCTCCAGTGGTTCACACTCACACACACAGGTTCTGCAGCACACAGATCAGAGTATGTGAAACAGCCATTTACATCCCAGTGATCCAGCAGGAAGCATATTCTGATGCAGTGCTCTTGTACACTCATGTGCTAATGGGCCAATGCGAGGATGACAGCTGCCTGTTCATTACTGCCAGTCTCTAAATATGAAAAGTGAAATCCTTTCAATTAATTTATGAACCACATATGAAAGACAAGTTCAATTTTGTCCAATGATGCCATGATTTTATATTGGGGTCTTATTAGTAGGTATTAACTTTTTTTTAGAGTAACATATGTAATAAGAAACTTTCTATGCCTCTATTTTATGCTTTCATGCAAAGTTAAATTATAATTACATTTAGTCAAGGAAAGAGTGCATATGAAGTTACTTCCATCCACTTTTGTCCCATTAGGATTTCATTTATATTTTGCCTGTTTAATTAAGTATTTTGTTCAATCGGATTGTTTTTGAGTAATTCAGTACTGTGATACAAAATGCATACTTTACAAACAGATATATGTGATTACTAATGTTATTACCCTTTAAGTAAGACAATATGCTGATACAGTATATTAATACGCCTATATGCATGTATTTCCTACTTTTATATAAACACAGACCATATATCTTATGGCATCTTGTATTAAATGTTAGCCATTTTGATTTCACAATTACAACAGACTTCACTAGTTATCTTATAAAATAGATTAAAATTAATTATTTGTAAATATAGATAATTCTACCTGTTCTATTACATTTTGATTATTTTAACTCAGCTAAGGATAAACCAGCTGACTGATCCAAGGATTCAATCGGCTGTACAAGGATAAGACTGACTCGGATATAAGTTGCCCGCTTATCCAACATGCAGGCACGGAATCCATATTTATTTGCAACACTTCTCTTTAAGTGTAATTCAGCTGAAAAATCAGTCCATGAGTCATATGTCAGTGAGCATTCGGCTTGCTGTCAGAAACCATTCCTGTCGGGTTTCTCAAGTTTCGTCTTGTGTCTAGAGAGTATGTGTGATGATTCGTAATGTGAAGACAGCTGAGTAACTAGTACTGGATGTCCCTGTATTTTCCACAGGCCATATGTTCATCTACCAAACGTATGATCTCATTAATAGTTACCTGGGACAGTGTTGACCATATTCCCTCTGGATATACTGTATACTGTGCTTGCATGTGTATTCAGACCACTATTATTTGATATTCTTTTGTAACCTACACTCCTAAGTCTAAGTCTTTAGTGAAAATATGAAATAGAAATTTTAATTTAAACCTTTAAAAAAAGTTTTAGGTTAAAAAAAAAAATCAATGTTATGATGTTTTTTGGTTAACTGTTCCTTTAAGCCTCTTGGTGTTGATGCACTTGCCTGGGGAACAAGCTACTAATGTTTAATATTGGATCTGCCTACCCAGTAGAATTATGTATAATTTACACCGATCAGACATGATATTATGACCACCTTCATATAGTGTTGGTCCCCCTTTTGCTTCCAAAACAGCCCTGACCCATTGAGACATGGCCTCCTCTAGACTCACGTAGGTGTACTGTGGTCTCTGACACCAAGATTTTAGCAGCAGATACTTTCAGTCCTGTTTGTTGCGAGGTGGGGCATCCATGGATTGGACTTCTTTGTTCAGCACTTCCCACAGATGCTCAATTGGATTGAGATTTTGGGAATTTGGAAGCAAAGTCAACACCTCAAACCACTCCTGAACCATTTTTGCTTTGTGGCAGGCCGCATTATCCTGCTGAAAGAGACCACAGCCACCAGGGAATACCTTTCCATGAAAGGGCGCACATGGTCTGCAATAATGGTTAGGTAGTTGGTATGCATGAAAGTAACATTCACATGGATGGCAGGACCCAAGGTTTCCCAGAAGAACATTAGCCAAAGCATCACACTGCTTCCGCTGCTTGCCTTCTTCCCATAGTGCATCCTGGTGCCATGTGTTCCCCAGGTAAGCGACGGTCATGTGCCCACTGTTGGCGCTTTTGGTGTTGGAAAGGGGTCAGCATGGGCACCCTGACTGGTCTATGGCTATGTATTGTGACACCTTTCCATCAGAACCAGCATTAACTTGAGCTACCGCAGCTCGTCTGTTGGATTGGAACACATGGGCCAGCCTTCGCTCCTCATGTGTATCAGTGGGCCTAGGCTGCCCATGTCCCTGTTGCTGGTTCTCCACTGTTTCTTCCTTGCACCACTTTTAATAGATACACATACTGCAGGCAAGAAATGCCCCACAAGAGCTGCAGTTTTGGAGATGCTTTGACCCAGTCAAGTTGTCTAGCCATCACAATTTGGCCCTTGTCAGACTTGCTCAAATCCTTACACTTATCCATTTTTCCTGCTTCCAGCTCATCAACTTTGAGGACCAAATGTTTTATTTGTTGCACAGTGTGGTGTGTTAGTCGTGACATCTAGTCCTGAGAGGGTCAGTAAATGACTATCTATAAAGGGGATTCATACTGTATAAGACCTGTACCACCCTGCAACACTCATCAGAACAGACTGAGCTACATATTGAATTCAAATGTTAAAATAGAGAAGAAGAGAGAAAGAAAAAACTGAGAGGGAAAGTTCAAGTGATCAAAATACTGTGCTCTCTCTCTCTGTGTAATGGTTAATAAATCCTTTTTATTGTGTTATTTCCCATAATTTGTTGCGTCATCAAATAAAAAGTGTAACCTTTAGCTTCAGAGCTCTGTGGAAAAGTTATGGAGCCTGGCCATTTACTCAAATTGGAGAAATTGCAATTATTAACAAAATGTTAGGAACGAAAAGCAATAAGGTTTCTCAAACTAATCAGGCAGATTTCATTGGTGATTTGAAATATGTTTTTGAAATGTAAGCTTGGGACACAGTTCTAGATTTCTAAGTCTTTCCACAGAGCTCAGCTAGAAGTAGCATTTGACTTAAAGTAGTTGCCTGGGGGTGTTATGAAAATGGCTTAAAAGAACTTTGGTGAAACACATTATCAATCCATTCAGTGTTTATAATGTTATTCCCTTTACTTTTAACAGGGCGGATAAGAGTGAGATGGAAAAAGGAGATGGTGTTATCATTTTCTTTCTGGCTTTTTCAGATAGCATATTTTCCATTTAACTTTTTAGGAACTCCAGGGGTGCTTCTTTTAACTTCATTGTGTCAGGAAATGTGTTCTTTAAGTGTTTTCATTTAAACAAAATATATATTTTCTCCATTATTATGAATATGGATGAGAAAAAAAATTACATTTTCCCACTTAGTCTATATTTGTTCTGCTGTTAAATCTAAGCAACTAAGAACAAATCTTATGCAAGTTTGCAAACATAAACATTTAAAGAGGTTTGCCTGTCATCTTAATTGGCTTGTGTGGCAAACAGCTAATTTTGAACTGTGTGCCTGTTGGTAGTCTGTGAATTCAAACTGGTAACTAAAAACATCTAAATAGAAACAAGACTTTTGCTTTGTGGGCGATGTGTGGAATTACAATGCAGAATCTAAATGAGTTGCACCATGCTGAAAGGACCCGAATCGTAGCTGATGCGTTATAAGTACAGAGCAGGGAGGGGTTGTTCATGCAAAGCTGTCCTCTATGTTTTTCTCTCTCATTCACACCCTGTCTTATGCGACCCTTAATTTAGTCCTCATTAATATCACAGCAGCCTCCTTGAATTCACAATGTAGCCACCTATTTTCATCAAAAACCAGCAGACGGGTGATCATTAATAGCACAACATCGGTTCCAATACATCTTCTTAAGTAAATACAATGATTTTGCTGACAGGAATTACATTCTAATGGAACACATTTGCACAGGGAGTGTGAGTCAGGCCCCCCAGGGCCCAGGCCAATGGGACTGAAGGACCTTATTAGTGAGGTAAAATCTCTCAGATGAGTGGCCAACCCAAGGTCCTGACCCAGTTCAGTCAGACCAGATCTCTATATAATATATATATAATTTTTTTTTTTCTGAATGGAAAATAAGAGAGAAATGTAAAGAGAGACTAGAAGAGGCAAACATGGAGAGCAAAAGACCCTATCTTTGTGTGCCTGGGGAATCCATCTTATTGATGAACAGATGAAGCAGCTTCCCGAACTGGCTCTTGAGTATGGAAGCACATGGGTAGCAAAATTAATTTTGAAATGTAATATGCAAAATGACTATGCAATATGTAAAATGGCAATGTATTTCTGTATTTACAAATTTAGATTTTCCCATACATATGTACAACATTTAGTGCAGAATGAAATTAAAAGTTCAGTTATCCTATACATATGTGCAACATTTAGTGCAAAATGAAAATTCAGTTATATAATTTACATGGGCCATTTTCTACACCCATTATAATATGTAAATTAAAAACATATTTTAATGCTTTATAAGTTGCTTTATAAAAATTAAAATGAAATTGTATTACCCAAATTGATTTGATATGTTTAACATGTCCAAGCAAAAACTGTAGAAAAATTATCATTTAAATGCCATTATCCTTAATGCATTTAGACTTATGGATAGGACACTTGAGATTGCAACTTGCAATTGCAAATTGGAGCAAAATGCACTGTGAATTTCAAAAAGCATTTAATGATTCCTTAGTCAAAGGTCTCCTCTGTGTCACTCCATGTCTTGTGCTGAGTGTGCTCTTCTGTGTCTTCCAAGCCACAAGAATGCGCTGTTTTATTTCAAACCAAAGCTAAATACACGTAAAAACAGCACATCCTTGTGGCACCAATACAATTTCACTTTAATTTTGCAACTTATAAAGTTTAATAAACATATTAAAATATGTTTTGTGAAAAAAAGACTCACTTTCACTTAAATATTACATTTCAAAATGAATTTTGCTACCCATATGCTTCAATACTTGAGTATAGGTAAATTAAAGTGCAATTTAGATGAAAAAATAATTTATATTGCTTTCAATTTGTGGTTTTATAAACTGTTGTAGTATATTTCAAATATATGATTTTTAAGTATGACTCATATTTTACTTTGTGTTGGACTTGCTGGTTCAGACATGGCAGTTCACCAATGGGTCAGATAATGGAATAAAATCCATCTCAGAACTCAAAGCAACGCAAGGGCCATTAATAGTATGTGTGGCCATGTGTGGGCTCTTTAACCCTTTAAAATTAGCCTTTGACCATGACCAATGTTATTGAAGGACAGAAAAGTTTACAGATATGTCTCGATGAACTCTCTTTCTGTCTGGATAAATAGAGATTCTTAGATTAGATATGGGTATGATAGCCCATTTCAATGTGTTTGTGATTCTGGAATTGAAGAAAAAAAAACAGCACCCCTTAAAGAGCTAAAAACAGAGAGGTACTGTAGACTCACAGTGGAAGAAAATTGGACATTTTGTGGTTTGAGGAGTTTATTTCATTAGAGGTCTTCAAAGTGGTTTCAGGGACCCTCAAGGGACCACAAGGGGGTGCTAGGGTGTCTGTGAAACAATGAGGAAAACAAAAGAGAGAAATTGTACAAAATGCTTTTTTAGGGATTTCATAAAATGTGTTATTATTATTATTATTATTTATACCACCAAATTTGACCATACATTACTATTTAATTATGCTTTCAAAAGACAATATGTAGGGTAAAATGAAGGAACTATCCGAAGGAAATATCTGGATATAGTTTGTAGGTAGTATTAAATATTAAACATATAATTATATATTACATTTTATATATTACATATTACATTTTTTTTTTTATGTTTTAGTTGTGCTTGTATTTTATCTGTAACCCAACATTATTAGTTTACTGGCAGAATTTTCAGACTCTAATTTTATGAGATTCCAATAAAAATCAGACATTTGGCACACTTTTATCCAAAGCAATATTTGATGGATTCAAGCAATGCATTTTATTAGTATGTGTAAACCTAATCTTTATGTTATTATATATTTAGATAATCTTAATAATCTTTATGTTGCCACCATGAGACCAATTAGGCTAAAGGAACGTTTGTTTACAAAGAAAAGTAATTGAACCGTGTCTTTGAAAGTAAATGTCTTTGAAAACAACATTGAAGTGTGCTTTTAGCATCTAGCTGTTAAAGGGGAATCACACGTCTAATTAATATTGGGGTTCAATTTATGAGAACTTAGTGAGTCACAGAGCAGAACAAAGCCTAGAGCGAAAATCGCTAGACTGGAAAATGGTGCTGGAAATAAGGACATTACAAAGAGTGCAGTAAAACCCAATCTACTGTAGTCTTTCAAATATCTAATAAGACAGTGTTTAAGGTAAAGAAGTTGTGTACATTTTGCAGAGCCTTCATACTCTCTCTGTGATGTATAAAACATGCACTGATTAAGATTCTCCAATGCGTCTGATTTCCCTCTCTCTCTTTCTCTGCTCTTCAGTTCCATGGTTGCTTTGAGACCTGGAGGAATTCTGGGATGTAGAATATGGATCCTCTTCATCCTTGTCCATCTCATAATGGATCTGTCTCTATGTGCACCAGCAGGCCAAGGGCTCACACTGAAACTACTGCCCAGATCAGTGTCCCGCCGGCAACCACACCCTCTGCCTAGTCGGGACACGCTCACCGGCCAGCACTCGAGGACTCGTGTCTTGCATCGTGGTGTTCCACCTCCCTTGCCATCACTTGGCAATCATGGGGAGCTGGGGGGCACCAAACTGTGGTGGCGGAGAAACCGCAGGTCACTCCAAAAACGACAACTTTGTGCAGATTGCCAATTGACCCCCTCTGACAAAGGGAAGTCGGCTGCATTAACAGAGGGGAGTAAATCTGATTTAAATCTGCATTTATCTCGCTCACGGAGGCAGCTGAAAGGGGACGGCTATGACTCCCTGGAGGGGAGGACCACTACAGTGGCAGGATTTATTGACTGGGGCCCTACAGGGGCCGATGAGGTGCTTGAGGAGGAGGCGAAGACGACCCTGAATGCCACCGTCACCTCTTTAGCCCCATCCACCACCACAGTTACCATAACTAGCACTACCACACGCAGCCCCCAAAGGACGTATGCAGAGATTACAACTGCACATCCTAAGAGGCACAGCACCACACAGCCAAGCAACTCCAGAGTGACTGCCAAACCACCGAAACCTTTTGAGGGGACACCAGGTAGGGCGTAAATCTGAATGGCGACTGTTTCTTCATGTGGCTTTTGTTTTCTAATCTGTGTAAGGTACTTAAACAGTTTATGTTTGATCATGTATTTAAAATTCAGAGAAGCTGAAACATGCAAAGATATTTTTAGGGGCCGTCAGGTGGTTTAAGGTCATTCATGAAGCCTTTGGGTCTCAAACCACAATGCAGTGCATCAAGAACTGTGCGGGTTCTTTGAAAAACTGAGGGTGGAAAATACTCACGAAGCTGTGATTGGCACACAACTGCTCGGCAATCTACAGCAGACAAAGTGGTTGGATTGTCGAAGAGCCAGCAGCGTGCATAATTATGGAAAATAAGCAAATATGGAGAAAATAAAAAAATGTACTAGTGTTGAAAGTTTTTCATATTAGTTAATAGGCTATTTTGAAAGTTTTGTGCAAAAGTGGAAATGTGTCACTTTTGCTTTTTGTGGCTTAAAGTTTCTTAAGCAGGCAGAAGAATACAGTGTTGTACGTATATGATATGAATCTTTAAATGTTTTTCAAATAAGTATCTTATAAATCAAGGCTGCATTTAATCAATTTAATTCACAGAAACCTGTAATTCCAGTCATATCCTTCAGAAATCATTTTAATCTGCTGATCATATATAATTCTTCAATTAGAGTTTATGTTAACACTTACATTTGAACAGCAATTTTCAATCACAATTTAGGAATTTAACTGGAATTCCTTTCTGAATCCTTTGCTGTTTTTGATATTATGCAATATAGTGTGTGGAATAAGAATTACATAAAAAAAAAAAAAAGTTTATTTATTAATGTCCATTTTTTCAACACTCAGTTTCAACTGTGAAATAAGCATCATAATCATCTCTCAATGTTCTGGAGCCCCGGAAGCCTGAAAATTAGTTTTTATATGCAAAATGTTGCTTGTTTAGTCATTGACTGGGCACAGAGGCAGCAAGATGTTTTTGATGCTCTTCTGCTGTTACATTTCTCATCTTTGGCTCCTTTGGATAATCTAGGCCTTGGTACTGCATGGCAGAGTAGCCTAAATATGGCAACCTCAGTGTGTGTCTGTAGTTTTTTTGAATCCTGGGGAGATTATTCTCTGTCCTAGAAGGATGATGATGATTGGCATAAGCTCTCATGTTTGCCATTAGGCTGCAATCTGTCCTCTGTGTTTGGTATTGCACAGCATTAGGCTAGTCATCCATTCAGTGTGAAGTCCTCTGGGTAGATCAACTATTGTGCTCCATAAATCTGTGCAAAAGGGGAAGTGTCTTGACACTTTCTACAAATTAGCTTGACACTATCTGTGTACGCCATGCACAGAGATCTGTTTAAGTTTACACAAAATCATGGTTCAGCACGAGACACAATAAAAGACACATAGCATGACCCCCTAAAACTGACACGCTGCCAATTTGCCGAAAAATATGTTTTAATCCCCTAATTCTACACTACAGATCCGCAATACTGCAAAGTTATTAATCTTCACTAGTTTTGCATATTAGCATGCCATATATTACATTAGCTGCGAAAGATATTAACAATGAAGACTCCCATAAAATTTAATTTGTGGTGAGTAATATACAAGCGAGAACAATTTTACGACTCCCCTGAATGGAGACTTACATACATCCATGCATGTCGAATTGTATTTCAGCACAAAGGTCAACCTCCAATCAAATGTCACGGCCTCATTAACCACAGGATTGATTAGCCAAATGAAGTCAATCTGGAGTGTGGACAGCAGTGTCATCACATCTAAAGGCCAGCATCAGGAATGCCTTAATCTCTAAAGTGCTGTTCCAATAATCCTCTTCGCCTTTCTTCCACTTCTTCATTTCTTCTGATCTTTATAAAGGCTTACCCAGGTGAAGGCAAAACATCAATCGCACCAAACTGACAGTTCACAACCACATAGTCTAACACTATATATATATATATATATATATATATATATATATATATATATATATATATATATATATATATATATATATACTGAAAAAAATAATGACTTGTGGTGAAAACATTTGCATGGCAAGTTAAAATCTCAACTACAACACAGAGAAAAAAATATATAGTTTTAAAAACAGTTTTCTCTCAGAAATTAAAAAAAATATTAGAAAGAAATGGCAAGTAACACACTGAATTAAACTAGAAATTTTGAAGTCGAAAAACTGAAATATAATTTTCTTGTAAAATATACTCCAATAATCTTTAATCTCAAATATTGAGCTCTGATCCAATTGAATTTCGGTTGTTCTAAAAGATGTTCACATTAAGCAGCGTTACTTTAAGTTAATAGTTTGCTTAAAACAAAAAATGTTTGTAAAAAGAGAATGTCAAATAGTTATTTGCGTATTGTGGGAACTCTGAGGTAGTGGCTCACATTCGTAGAGTGATGTCACGGTATGTGGAATAAGCAGTTTAATCTAATATTTGCAGCTAAATTAATTTGACTGGTTTGTGTTTTTTGCTTCTGTTTATGAAAGCAAGTGTAATGGGCTAATACAGACAATGCTGCAGTGTTTTTGCATGTTTTAATTATCTGGTGAATAGAAAGAATACCGGTGTTAATTGCAGTTTTAATAGAACTGAGGCGTGAAAATTGAATAATTTGTTTGCTGCACACAGTCCGTAGCTATCTTTTAAGTGCTATTTTGTCATAAGGGGGGAAAAAAATTGGCTAGTCAGTGACTCTAACAAATAACAAGCGACCTGAGAATATTAAAACTTGATGGAACTGCAGCGGGAAAAAACAGCAAGTTGATATGTAAATCCCTGAAGAATATAATCCTTCACTCTGTTCTACGCTGTCCACATGGAAAGAGTAGTAAACCACATCAAATGTTGCATGTTGTCTCTTGATGGGGCTAGATCTACAGTATCTGAAATATTAATGCATTATGTAGTATGTTGCCTTGCCATATTTTTCATATACAGTATGAAAATGAGTCCTATGTAGTGCCCTTATGGCATGCCATAATTATCCATCTCTGTCAAGCTAAAGCTGAACCGGTCTGATGAAACGAAATACCTATCAAGGTGAAATCCTCTGCTTCCTCGTTCAGTGAGCAGCATGGGTAAATTTAGCCCCTCGCGAACCTGCACCAGTACTAAACTACTTCTGACATGCAAAGTTATGGGGGGAAAATAAGCAATGGGCTGTGAATACAAAACTGGAGCATTAGACATGCATATGAATGGGTGTTCAGCCAGGGAGTTCATTTCAAAGCATAGAAAGTGCATGGAGGTCAATGTAACTGTTCACATGCCTGATTAAAATCCAGGACACCAACAGCATTAACTCCTTTCATTATGGTATTGGAGATGCTGTATTTTGTATAGGGATATTTACCCCAAAGTTAAAATTATGTCAACATTTTCTCCTTTCATATTGTTTCAAACCAGTAGGACTTTCTTTCTTCTGTGGAACACGAAATAATTAATGTAAAATAATGTTTTAAGCATTCAGTTGAGAAACTGAAAACTGCTTCATATTTTTTTTTTTTTTGGAAACTATGATACATTTTTCGGGATTCTCTGATGAACAGAAAGCACAATTTATTTAAAATAGAAATATTTTGTCAAATTGTAAATGTCTGTAATGTTTGATCAATTTTAATGCATCCTTGTTGAATAAAAGTATTAATTTCTTTCCTTGTTTCTTTCTTTTTAAATCTACTTATACCAAACTTTTCAATGGAAGTCTATCTTGGTTTCCACAAAAATATGAAGCAGCACAACATTCATATTGATATTCAAAGAAAATAGTTATTTAAAATTGTAAAAATATTTAACAAAATGCAGTTTTATGCTGTATTCTGGTCCATTAAATGCAGACGTGGTGAATATAACTGTTTGACTTTTATACTATGTAGACTTTATGAGAACCATGTGACAACAGCTTTAATCTCTACCCACTTTCATTATATAGAAAAAAAGCAGCTTGGACATTCTGTGTCCAATTACGCTCTTTCTTTTTCACCCATGAAAAAAAGTCATCAAGTATATGATGAGAGAAATTATTTTTTGGATGAAATATCCCTTTATTTTCCTTTAATAGCGAACATTCAAGACCTTTCACTCATTTTAATGAAGAACTATATCAGGCTTTTCCCCAAGGACCATTGCATTGCAACTGTGTGCAATGCATCAACTTCCCTCCATCAGCTCAGTGCTGACTAGACTATATTTTAGAGTTACGTATTATTCCTGGTGACAGCCTTGACTTTGGGGGTCTGTTGGCACAGCACAAGGAAGATTTTACTGCAGCAGATCAAACATGATTCAGCTGTTTACCCATCCATTTGTTTGTGTATGTGTTATGTCTTTGTGTCTATGTGTGCATTCAGAGGGGTCAAGGTTTGGTCCAGTTTGCCCCTACTGGTAGGAACTGTAATTGCACAGTATGGTTCTACAAATGGCCCTTTTTTTTTTTTTTTTTTTTTTGCATGAATGGCCAACCGCAGGAAGTCTTGTATTTTATAATATATATATATATATATATATAATATGTAAGCAACATATGCACAAATATTAAATTATTTTATACTTTGTATTTATTACTACTATTTTTTTTTTAAGGTTAGTACTTGTTTCAGAAGGTACAGATAAGTAACATTCCCAAAAATGTTGGCAAATTTATAAAAATGGAATCGTCCTCAGTCCATACCTGTGTAATCATGTGTGTCGTTTGTGTCCATTTAAGATGCTAGCATTACCATGAAGATCACAGATGGAGCTATCAGGTTAAAGCTGTGCGTGAGTTGATTAAAATGCAGTACAGTCCTGCTGCTCAGCACTCCAAGCTTGTTATCACCTCCCCAGGCTCAAAGGTTAATTGAACATTTAATAAGGAAAAGACAAAATTATGCATCTTTCCAAGCCGGACTGTGCTTAAAAGTTAATGGTTGGAAAATATTTTTTTAGTTTACTTATTTTGTGAAATTATGTTGTGGCATCCTGATTACTCATAATAATGCTCTGCTCAATGAAGGGTGATCAGTAGTAAAATAAGAATTATAGGAATCACTGGAGGGCTGAAAATATTGCTTCCACATTCCACTCAAATGCAAATTGTTATATATTCCATATCTAATCCTTCTCCTACTTCACTGAGGGACAACTTATTGGAATTATTTCCAATTCCAGTTATTTGGAAATGTTGGGTAATGTGAATAATAATTAGTTATTAATATTTTTATGAAAAGTTATTAATTCACATTACTTTTTTTTTTTAACTAAACATATGATATGTCATATGATCAAACATGATTATTTAATGTAAATTGAATTGTTTACAAATGTCAGTAAACTTTCAGCACATTATCTCACGTTTCTAACTCGTTGAATATATATTAATTAATGATAAATTAAGCATTATATAATGTCTGTTAATGATTAATTAATTAAATTTATTATAAACATTTACTTTTTAATTTTATTTCTACAAACTTTTACTTTTGTACAATGTAGTTTGATGATATGATATTCTGTATAGGCTATGCTTAAAAGGTATGCTTTAGTTTTGACATGACATTTTAAAAATACATATTAATATACATATTATTATTATTATTATTATTATTATTATTATTATTATTATTATTACAAGGTATTATTTTGTAGTCTGACTAAAATCAAACCTTTAAACTGATAAGCGTGACACACACTCACCAGAATTACAATACCCATAATTCTCACATACTACAACATACAATAAAACATTTTTTGCACATCAGATATATACCTCAGTTTTTCCCACCATGGTGCATGGAGATGTTTTCAATTGTATTTGTCAAATACAATAAAAAATAAGATAAATAAATAAATAAAAAAGAAAAATAGACTGAAGTATTGAAAAAGACACATTATTAAAATACAGTTTACCTTTATTATGTCAGTCCACCGTGTATGATTGTTTTGTGGTAACTGAAAGACATTATGTTAGGTCCCAAAGCATGACCCACTGGATGACCTTGTGTTGTAGCAGCAGTACAGCGTTTGTGAGATGTCTTCAGGTGCACTTACTTTTTTAAGTTATTGCCTCCAGTTTTGATGTGCTCCAGTTTTATTAAAAGGCGACATTTTTCCTGTCAAAGGTGTGCTAAATTCCCTCACAGGCCCCTTAGGGATGTGTCTTGCCAGAATTATAATACATGAACTATATTATGTTACAAGTGCTATCTTTCTTAAAACTGTTCAACCAGTAGGTCCGTGTGGTTTCACCGAGGTAAACCTTTTAAAGACGTGATGATAAGCTCACAGGGATGCTCTGACAGACATCCGTGAAGTAGTTCCATCCAGGACAACTTCATTATCTGTTAAGTAATACAATCATAGAGTCTACTTTGACCACCTCTCCCTCCCACACTGTACAGAGCGATCGAATTATGCAGGGAAGCCTTTGACACTGGGAAAAGGCATTTAGAATAATTGCCTTTGATCCTCCTTGTCTTTCTCTTTCTCCTCTCCATTTCACCCTGCTCCTGCAGTAAGGGTTTGGGAATGCTGTAGCTCAGTGAAAAGTCAAGTGAGATTGACATTTTGACATCTTTGTTAATTGGCAATCGTGAACCATCAGCAGGAGCCATGAGAGTTTGCCCGCAATCAGGTGGGGCGTGTGGGAGGACAACAAATGGAGCAAAGGGGGGGAGAAGGTTGACACCCAGAGGAGGAGGAAAGACTTCAAACCCTTCACTACAGATCCAATGCATTCAAAATTAGAGCTGGATATCTGAAGTATGTGGTTGTCGCTTGGTTGGCAAGATTTTCATCAAGCCCGTTTCCACAAATGAACGGGAGAGGTGCACTCAGCAGGAGTCAACAGCTCTGTGCACAGAAAGCTGATGCAATCAAACGTAAATGTAGCTAGATTCACAAAGAGCACAAGGATGTAACTGATGGAGATATAGTCATTCTCACTGGTCTGCGAGAGGAGAACTGGTGCAGAAAGAACAGTTTTTTAACTAATGTACTGAGCAAATAGGGTTTACACATGAGAAAGCCTGCGTTTGAATTGCTATTCCTATTTTCCCCCATGAATAAGTTAAGATTCCATTCATAAGTGGAACCCTCTCATTCACATACATTTTTCGGTGTACATGCTTTTAAACTTTTAAAATTCAGTGGCCATGAAGGACAAATTGTGAAACTCAACACGTTCTTGTGCTGAATTATAAAGCATCATAAAGTGTAGTGCTGTGGGCTTTCTGTTCTATCTCACTTGTTTTGGAACATATGGGTACAACACAAAAGAAGAGATTTTGAAGAATGTTTCAACTGTTTTTGACTATACAGTGAAAGTCAGTGGGATTCAAAACAACAGACCAAAAACAGAAAAAACACACTGGGACATTTTTCAAAATATACTAAAATACTAAATGGAATGTAGAAACTTTAATTTTCTGTAAAGCAACTTTGCAACGATTTGCATTCTGGAAAGCGATATAAAAAAATTCTTGAATTGAAAATTTATTTTTATGTTCCACAGAAGAAAGAAAGACCAATGATAAAAGAAAAGTTTTTTTATACAAAAATATTAAGCAGGTCAACTATTTTCAACATTGATCTTATAAATAAGTGTTTATTGAGCACCAAATTAGCATATTAGAATGATTTTTCAATGAAAATGAAATAACATTAAAATTTAAAATATATTAAAATACAAAAGTAATTTTAAATTGCAATAATGTGTCACAATATTAAAATGATACAGTTTTATAATAAATGCAGCATAGTGAGCATAAGAGACTTCTTTAACATTAAAATGCTATGTGTGTAGAAATTCTTATAGAGCAATACAAAATGTGCAAAAGGAAATGTTTAGATGAAGAAGATGTTCTGATTTGAAATCATGATAATATAATCATGATCATAATATAAAAGCAGCTAAAGGTACTAAAAAGCCCCTTTTAAAAGATTCTGAATTTGGCTTTACATGACAAATCTCCATGTTACAGAAAATGGATAATTGCTTTTGGAAAATGATTTAAAAAATAGATTCATAAACCCCAGAGAATCTCCATGCTCAGATAATATATGCATATACTAATCATTTTTAACTCACAGGGAAAAAGAAAATGTTTAATAGTGCTCAGACATCATGGGAAAAAAGATTTTCTTTCTCCTAATACTCTTGCTTTCTTTCTCTCTTTCTCTATGAGATTTCACTCATAATGAAATTACAGCATTCCCAATAAAACTAAATTGACTTATTAGATTACTGTGAAAAATATCTGGTATTAGTGCTGGGAATTGCAGCAAAAAAATTGTATGATTTTGGCGGGATTGGTGCTCCTGTAAAGTCAATTTAAACTTGCCAGACGCACAGCAGTTCATTTGAAGTTTGAAGTATCTGGAAACTCCTGCATACACATTCTGAAAGTCCTTTTTTTTCCACTTTCATTATCTTAACCACAGCATGATTGAAAACACTCAGTGAAGGCATCTCCTTTCCACTCCATCTCACTAGCCCTTTACAGCCATCTGTAGCTGCAGATGCCAGGCTTGGGCTGCATTAATAGAGCATTTAGCTGACAGATCCACACAATGTCCAGCTTCAAACCACTAAATGTCCTTTAGGTGCATAGAGGAGTGTCTGTGTCTGTGGTCTCTGCTCTATGGGGTCCCAGCAGCACAAACTCATAACCATCAGTTAAAATACTTCCCCCATGTGTCTCCTTTGCATATTTTTCTTCAAGGTCCTATACGTATAAATAGTGCTATTTGGGTTTTATATTTGTCCTAATTTTTCAACTCTAAAAAAAACTATATTTCCACCACTGTCCTATTTTAAAGGCAGTCTCATGACATTTCACTTTGTTAAGCCTAACTTTTATCTGGACCAGTTTACTCTGCTATATATCACTGACCACTAGTGGATCTTTGTTCATGTGTTTTGTACATCCTGGTTCTACATATTGTAACGGAAACAGGTCAATTTAGCTCAAAGGGAATCATTTAAGATTTTAAAGGGAATTTGAACAGAATCACTGTTTCACGGCTGGTCACTGAGACGCCCTGCGATTCAGTGAACGAGCCGTTTAACATCAAATCTGCGCTGGATACTAATAACCAAACTATAGTGAAACACTATCAATTAGCACAGTAACAAGATCGGCAGTTTAAGACATTAACTTGTAAGCACAACATACTTCTCAAGTATACAAGATACTTCTCTTTTCAATATGAATAAGGCTTTATTAGATAAATCTAAGACATGTAAACTAATCTAACACATAAACGCACGCACTCACACATTCACACAAGTTGCAGGAAGATATAAAGTTAGGGAAAGATGAGTTTAAGAGAATGGAAATATGGAATCCCAAGTTTACAGCAATACGTTAAATTGCATAGACATGAGCAACCATCAATCACTTAATTAAGGCTCGCATTGAGTTCCTCAATGGGGTTAAAATTATATTAGATGCACCAGCACAACAAATATCTGGGGATACATTGCCTTCGTTTTCTGTGAAAGGGACTCCCGTTGAAAGGGGTATCCCGGTGTTGCTGATTGGCTGGAAGTTCAGTAGTGATTGAAGTGATGTCTTGGGAAGCCCGTGGTTGTTGGGCGTTGTTGAGTCGTGTGCGCTGGTTGAAGTTGAACGGGCACCCGAGGTCAGGCATCGGAGACTTAACGTTACAAAACTTAACTCAGAACACGAAACTCTCAAATGGAAAAGAAAAGAAATAAAGTTTGACGAGACTAGGTTGTGTTCCTTCTCATCGTGGCTAAGTAGCAGCAGGCGTGCAGGCTGAAGCACGCTGCAACCGCGCTCAAACTGTGATGACTAAACAGCACTGCTAGAAGCTACAAGCTAGCAGAAGCATAGCTAGAGACTGGAAACTGGTATGACTGATAGCAGCAGCATAGCTAGAGACTAAAAGCTAAAGCTACGTAGCAAAGCTACAAGCTAAAAGCTAAGAGCAGGCATGACAAATAGCAGAGACTAAAGGCAAAGATTTTATGGTGTCCCAAGGTATTTAAACTGGCCTGTTGGCCACACCTCAAATGTTGTCTTGACCAATCAGATATTGTCTTGGCTCGGGGGTATCATAAATCATTTGTTTATCTTACCAAGCATGTGGTCCGAATTTTCTTGCCTTGCAGGGTTTAATTTTGGACATGATTCCTATTACACAAATATGATACATGGGACAAATAAATTATTGTCTGGACAATATCAAGCAAGCAGATTCGATTATATCAATACTAGACATGACTATGTATCTTATAGTTATCAAAAGACATACACAATAAGTGATCATACATGATAGTCGAATGTCCGGGTTACACATAAATGAATATGGAGTTAAGCGATGGAATGATTCATTTATAAGTCTTTTTGAGTTCATTCTGGTCCATATATATGTACAAAAAGCAGTTTCTTTGCCATTCTCATGACATAGGAATGTTCTGTAGAGACAGAGGTTTAAAGCCCTTCCCCCTTAGGAATTTCAGTCTGGTTCTGCTGGGTGGGGGAAGTCAATGGGACTTGTGCAGTACTCTCATGGGTTTTCATGTGATGTCCAGTGTTGCATTTCAATTACGCTTTGATAGACTCTTTAATTTGTCTGGTTCGACTCATTTCTGTACAATATTTTTTTTTTTACTGTAAAGGCAACACTACACAGCATATACAAATATATTATTCAATGTATTTCCATGAAAAACTATATTCAGAACAGGACAAGAAAAATGTCTTATAGTATTATTGATCGCAAGGATATAGTGGAGGATAAACAAAGCTCTACATTCCTTTTGTAGTATACAAAAGTATTACTTTTTTTTTTACTAAATTATTTTTACACATATATTCATATTATCACTTTTTAAACAATTTTAAAGTATTCAGACATTATTGACTGACTAGTGTGATATTTTGTGAATAGCTCAACAATATATTTTATTAAACTATAAACCTCTCCCATTTAGAATCACATATTTTTTTTCATATACATAAAGTCAGTTATCACTGTGATATTTTAATAATAATAATAATAAAAAAAAACTTTAACATACAGTAAAATTATTTTTATAAACCTATACCTTGATTACAAATGAAAGCAAATTTACATTTAAACTTCCTTTTGCTATTTCTTTTGCTTGAGGGATGCAATTCTTACACTTTAATATAAATTCCCATTGAGGTTTTTTTCATCCCTGACTGATTAATATTTTTTATCATCTGTCCATGCAACCTTGAAAATTTCATAATAAAAGGAATGTTATGACCAAAAAAGTTACTGCATTTTGATTAAAGATAATGAAAACAAAAACATTTTCACTTTGAGGTTTTTTTCACATTAATTTGAGTTCCCCTAGCCTGTCTATGGTTCCCCCACTGGCTAGAAATTTCAATAGGTGTAAACCAAGCCCTGGGTGTCCTGTTCTGCCTTTTAGAAAATGAGAGCTCAGACGGGCTGATCTGGAAAGATTACATCACATTTCTCTGCTTTGCCCGTCCAAAGAATTTGGATAAAATGTATTCAATTTATTATTTTTTTTTTTTTTTACATTAAATTCAGTCGCAATGTCAACACAAGCTTTACCAACAGAATTTTAAGAAATGGATTCGACAGCACCGCCACAAACAGTGAGTAACAGTGTTCATTAATGCCTAATCTGTGATCAGTGATTTCTGATGTGTAGCTAATTATTCAAGTTCACACAGACTTTCTTTCTCAATCGTTTAATACTGTTTATACATCAGTAATCAAGCAGTGACTAAACGATCAACTTTACATTGTTTCTCTTAGTCATGTCGATATTGTGTTTGCAGTTAGTTGTGGTAAAAATCATTTTGTGAGAGAAAATACATTGCAATGATGAGATCACTGCATTCACATGATAAACAGACTCTACTCAGTGCTGCCAGATTGTATGGACGATTTCCAGCCCAATAGCTCACAAAAACCCGCCCACTCCAACAAAAAAAATGCCCAAAAATTTAAGTGTCAAAATAGTGTGATAGAATATGTCAGTCTAGGCTGTTAAGAGCCATTTCAACTCATTAAAACGAAATTATGACGACAAAATAATATATAATAACGTTAGATACATTTCCCATGGATAAAATCGGGGGAAATATATTAAAGACAATTACCAAATATGCTTTGCCTAAAATATGCACAGTCAAAACGTCAATCAAGTAATTTACCGATACCCTCGAAAAAACACATCCATCATTTTCCGTGTCAACATTCAGAATTTAAATGCAAAAAAGTGCCCAATATAAGTTGCAGTGATATTAGAGCCTTTGTGTCATCTCTCCCTCAACAGATGTAATTCAAGTTTTGAGAGTGAAAACACTTATATTTAGGCATTACGATCACTCATATGGTTCATACATTTAAATAAGATCCGTGATAGTGCTACAAAACCCATCACTCATGAATCATCAGGTCTGTCTGCAGATCCCTAGTGATTGGCTGAAAGTAGCCTACGGCTGCGTGTTTATAACATCGTGATGACTGTTTGGGTGCAGTATATGCACACTTGGGTTTGTTTGTTAGCCAGTTAGCCTATACAATTTATATGTTTGAAAACTGACCCCAAACCAGCCCAAATTTTGTCCACCCGCCAAAGCCAATTTTTCATCCGCACAATCAATTTCAAAACCGCCTAATCTGGCAACACTGAGTCTACTCTCTACTCAATGCTCATCACTGCAGCCTTTCTTGTGATCGGAAAAGATTTTAAAAAAAATAACGCTATAATCTGAATTTACACGATTCGTTAATTTCGACAGCTGTATTAGTAAAAAAAAAAAAAATTGTAAAAGTAAAATTTCCACATATAATACGAATTTCAAATGCAAAGATGTCAGCCAATCACAACAGTTGGACTCTCACAGCAGACACGCCCCTTCAAACAGAGCATTCAAGCCAGAGGCTAAAATCAGGATATAAAAATGCCTTTTATTTCTAAATTGTATTATGTGAAAATCATACTAACAATAAAGTACATCTCCGGAAACATAAAAAAAATAAAAAATAAAACAAACAAAAAAAATAAAATAATCCACATCATGGGACCTTTAATAAAATACCAATTTTGAATGGCTGTTAATTGAGGCTACAGGGGGGTCATGTAAATCAGCCAGCCTTGAACTCTTTGAAACAATTAAATCAAACAACACCCCAAAATAGTTAAAAAGTTCAGCGTGTTCTAACAGGAACACTTAGCAATATCTCTGGGCGTGAGGATTCTGCATCTTTGTGGTTTGGAGAGTTTGGGATGTAGAGTATAGTGCCTATGAGGGTTGGGCTCTTTTGTCCTGATTATTGGCAAGGCGCCCAGGGAAACAAAGGCTCACCCTGAGCACCTGAAGCAAGGTGACTCCATGTCTGTCCCATACCACAGGGATGTTTCCTCTTTTGACACTTTCCCTGACTGGAATTGGTGTGCCTATCTCTCTCATTATAGGTCCAGGTGCGACAAGATGATGTACGCCCTGTTCTCTTTGCCTGGGTGGCAGTAATAAGAATATAATGGGGGTACATTTGCATTCGTCTACTCTGGTATTATAATGCTCTACATTGCACAAATGTGGTGGGTTCGGTGTGACAGAACGGGGAGAATAAAAAATGTGAGCCAAAATCAATACATAAAACAAAAGCCCAAGAAGCCAACAAGAGTTCTGACTCAGAGAAATGCTGAGGACGAAGAGCTCGTCTCATAAAATTTCAGAGATGCATAAACACCTGAATATATCATCTGACACACTCTCTCAATTCAATCTGCTGCCTTCCATCTCAGAGTTAGAGGGACGGAGCAAGAGAGAGAGGGAAATTTAAATGCTGTCTGATATGTTTATGTGTTTGTGTTGCTGGGGGACTACATGCCAAGGAGCAGTGTTCAGGCCAGGGACTGAGATAAAATTAACCCAGCTCTGACCCAGACACAGAACACAGGCAGGGAAAGTGAGGGAGAGCTTTCCCAGATGCATCTGCATGCTTCCATCAGTTACAGTGCCAGGTAAGCAATCAGGAAGAGTCAGAATGCCAGTATGATGTAAACGAGTGTCTGAACTCCTCTGAACCTTAACCAGTTCTCCTCCAGGTCAAACAAACAACCTGTAAGGCATGCACTGCCTACAGTGAATCAAAACTGCATTCGAACAAACTGATTTCTTTTCTGGATCAATACTTCACACCCCCTTGTTAAGACTGATTGATTAGAAATAATCAAGAACAAATTTCATTATCAATTAGTTGGTCTGCACACCATGCAGCATCTCCTAGTGACATCGTTTTACAGTACTGAAAAATGCATTTCTATGGACAACACACAACTAAATAATAGAGTGCATAACACTAGATGTTCAAAAACATGAGAATGCTTTAAATTAAGTGGTTCAAAAAAAAATTCCATAAGGAGTACTACTCAGCAGAGCTTGTTGGCCCTCAAGGCTAATGTAATCTGTCAGAACTGGCCCAGATGTTTACGCCACATACACACATATACAGCATGTACAGGTTTGGAAACATGCACACATGTGCACAAAACTGAAGTGTTTAACTCTCTCTCTCTCTCTCTCCTCTGTTTATATCCCATTTCTTTTCGCTCTCTCTCTAGTATTGATTATTCAGCCAGAACCTGAGGGGCACAGCACCCCAGAGGTCGGTAGGGTTAAGTAAACCATTCCAGGGTTTTCTGTACAGCAACACAGTATGACATACCTTGGCCGTTTCTGCCAGCACTGAGACATTCCTTTAATTGACTCTAAAATGAAAAACGCCTAACACAAGGGGCACTAAAGGAAAATGATGTGTATAAACTGACTGAAGCACACACATATACAGTATTACATCAAGCAGTTATATTTGCTGCCGTGTTAGCTGAACAAAACAAATGCAGTAGGAAGAGGATGCTGGTTTTGAAATGGTTAAATCTTTTTTTTTTTTTTTTTTTTTTTAACTACATACTGAATAATGCAAACAGTCTGACGGTGTGACGGTTGCAAACTGGGTACTGCGGTGGAGTGGATTATTTTGTTATATTTTTTCCAAAGAAAAAGAAAAAACAAAAACAAGAAGACTTTGTTTTTGATTACTGCCAAACAGTGTCAACATTGAACATCTTTAATCTTTACATTGTAAATCAATTAATGTAAATCTTTCAGCCTCAAATGTTAATGAGTTGCGGAAGCAACACATATGGGTAGTTGATGCATAAAATGTGCCTTTAACCTAAAATAAGGATGTACTGCATAAGTGGCCACATTTCTGTTTTGTTTTTCACAGTCTTAATTCATTTAAAGGGTCTTGTCATGTAATCAATAAATTATAGAAATATATGCATATAAGTACATATTGTTGACTCATTGACATTGCTTTTGTTTGGTATGCTGCTTCTGTTAATGTGTCTGCTAATTTCATATATGTAAATATTGCACTTAGTCTCCCAATTAATATATCATAGCACCTGAATACATAATAATTCTAAAAGAATCAGCAAAATATTTGTAAAAATTATTTTATATTCTCACTGTCCTAAAAGTATTTTATGCCAACCACCCATATCTTACAAGAAACACTTGCACAGACTTAATCTTGTACTTGTAATTTGTAATGTACAAAGGCGGCCTAAATGTATTTATAGATAAATCACTTTTGTGGGACACAGTTTAATAAACTGATGTCTTTTAATAATAATAATATATATATATATATATATATATATATATATATATATATATATATATATATATATATATATATATATATATATATATATATATATATATATATATATATATATATAAATGAACAGACACATTTAACTAACACTAAAGGAAAAGGAAACAAAAAACAAAAACAAAAAAACAACAACAGGATATTATCTAGTTATTTTATATGGAAATTTTTGTTAACCCTAAAAAACTAATCCAATAAATGCAATATTCAAAATAGAGGCAAAACACATGAAAAAAAAAAAAAAACATGGAAAATTCCTTCATTATTAATAGATTATATTGTTTATATATATTTTTTTATCCCCATTCAAGATTACATTATAACTTACACACAGCCCACGTTCAAATGCTGTGTCTCATACTGAGCTTGACACTTAACCCCATGTGAAGCTAATGCGCAAGGTGAGGTAAGGTTAACTACTGTTATAACTCTGAAATGGTTATGTGAATAAATTAATGCTAAACTTTGAAACTCCATTAAGTCCTGCACACTAAACACTCGCATAAATGTGCTAAGCTGTACCACATTCTCATATTCCACATACTTTAATATGGATGCTGCTCTTCCTTGCAGACCCGCACACAAACACTTTAATATTGATGGGCAAATCCATAAAATTGCTTTCTTCACTCTTATCAGCTCCAGCAAGAAATGGAAGTCGTGGTACTCTTTATATCTAAACGTCTGTAACTGTGGCTCCCCGTGGGGTTTCATTCCTATCCATTCGGGAGTGACGGAGTGAGAAAGACTGCATAGCTCATACTGTAGTTCTTGCGACACTCTTTATTCTGGAACAAAGTGTTCTTGTTCTGCTTTAATTGTTGTTTGCTGAACTTTAGCCAGCTGGTATGCTTGCCATCTTCTCCCAGTCAAGCTGTTTCATGCTCCAGACTTTGTGAAATGGTGTAACGGTGGCAGACGGGGCTTAGAAGACGCTATTCTGGCATAGATAGAGCAGTACATGTTAAGATGCAGTATCAGTGTTATTGCAATCAAATACCTTGCAAGAGGCACTGGAGCTCACATTAGTTGCCATAGAGACATTGATAACTATGCTTTGTCTTTGGTTTTTCTCTTCTTAGGTCTGGCTGTTCACCAGATCATCACCATCACTGTGTCCCTCATCATGATCGTTGCAGCCTTGATCACGACTCTAGTACTTAAAAACTGGTAGGAAACATTCTTTTCTTTCAGTACTGTGTCAGTGACCTCTGTCTGTGTTCCTCCTGTTTGTCTCTCCCTATTCCTGTCCCTCTGTCTGTTTATTATTTGTCCTTTTCTATCACTCTGTCTGTCAATGTGGACAGTGACCCCTTATTGCACCAAGCAATCTGGATACTCGTACACAATAGCTCTTTCCCAAACCTTTTGAGCTTCTTTTTTTAGGCAGCATTTTAAGGCACCCAAGATAACTTCTTTTGATCTCTATGAATCTTCTATGAGACAGCATTATCAGAGTGCATTGCAACATGAATGTGGGAGATATATGTGTGTGTGTGTGTGTGTGTGTGTGTGTGTGTCACAAAGTGTTCATTAAATTATAAAATTATTTAAAAAAATGGTTAATAATGTAAATAATGCTAATAAAAATGGAAATAACAAACAATTGTAAAAATAATATTTAGAAACTAAAATGTTCATTAAACAAGAATAAACAAATACTGAAAATTACTTATGAAAAATCGTAGTAATAATAATAAAAATATATTTGTAAATGATTAGAAACATACCTTTTTTTACATTATTAAAATACTTGAAAAAATATTTTTAAAAATTGTCAAAATTATATGAATAAAAGTTAATTAAAATAATGAAAATAATTATGTTTACTATTTAAGGCAAAAAAAGGTAGTTATAATAGTTCAATTCAAGTTTATTTGTATAGCACTTTTTATGATACAAATTAATGATTTGTATCATAAAGAAATGTTAATTTTTAAAATATTTAGTAGTCGCTTATCAGTGGTGACTGTCAGTTTATGTGCATATGGCAGATATTTTTGGATTAAATTAATACAAGAAGTAGTCAACCAGATGATGAACAATATTAACAGCAATTATTATATGATATTATCACACTTATCACACAGCAATATTTGGTAGTTCTGTATGTTGTTTCAGGGTTAGCATCATCTGAGGTCCTCTGAGGGTCAGCATCATCTCTTCTCAGGTGTTCTGGATCCAAACTGGAGCTTGTGTGAATCCTAGTTACCACATGATGTAAATCCCGTGGCAAAACAGAGAAACAATAGAGACATCATTAGCGTAGCTGCTGTTCCAACCAAATAAAATTAATTAGTATAACCCAAGCCAAAGAATAATAATGCACATCTGATCAGATACAACTGCAGTCACAAATTATGAGATGCACGCTTGGTGAAAGAGATGTGCTTTCAATCTAGATTTAAACAGAGAGAGTGTGTCTAAACCCCGAACATTATCAGGAAAGCTATTCCAGAGTTCGGGAGCCAAATTCGAAAAAGCTCTAACTCCTTTAGTGGACTTTGCTTGAAATCTTTTGTTGAGTCATTTTGCTGCACTTTGCTGGCTATGTAGAGCATTTCAGATCAGTCATTTTCAATCAGAATGCCTATTTAGGAAATACACAGCGAGGAGGCTCACTAGGTTTCGAACAGAGCTAAATTTGTCTGTGTCTGCCTCCCCAGTCCATGTTAAGTGTAGGACAGACACAGCGGTTCAAGGTATGATTTTATGTTGGCTTTGTGAATTTGGTGCGTGTTTTTGTAGTTGTGCGCAGTCCGGGAATGGCCGACACAGCAGCCATCAGAGAAAGATCAACCAGCAAGAGGAGAGCTGTCAAAACCTGACCGACTTCACGCCCGCCCGCGTGCCCAGTAAGATGGACATCTTCACCGCCTACAATGACAGTTTACAGTGCTCACACGAGTGCGTGCGGGCCGGCATACCGGTGTACACAGATGAGATGATCCAGCACACACCCATCTACAAGACCTCCTACAATGGAAACAGGCAAGAGTCCAAGATTAATATATATTCTGTAGAAAAAACTGGGCTGGATGTTGCTGTTGCTGACAGTGAAGATACTGCACTGGCAGCCCTGTCCGTACATTCTGACAGGGTTTGGCTTCCTCATAGCTTAGAGTAGGTTCAGTGCTGTCAGAAATAATGTTCATTCTAAAAAGCTTGAACACTGGACCAAAGCAGAGCAGAAGAAACTTTATCCACAAATGTATAACATGCTGTTTAAAGTGCACATCACATTTAACCCTGGCTGTTAGCCATTTTCTCTCTCTCTTTTTTATTTTTTACTAAGGGGCCATTTACACAACACCGTTTTCACCTAAAAACAGAAAAGCACACATTTTACAGTGCAGTCTCAGAAAAAATGGTACAAAACTGTCACTGGACTGGCATCCAAAAAACGTAAAAAAAAAAAAAAAAAACTTAAAAAAGTTAAACGTTACATAATTTGTACCATTTTTACCCCAAATCGTAAATAAAGTACCTTAGATCTAAGAGGTAGTTTCTTAACCCTTTCACGCGTGTGTTTGAAATATTCACACTGACCCCCCACAGTGAGTTTTTTTTTACGGCGACTGTTATTTTAGAACGCCTTATTATTTCCATGGCGACGTGACACACTGCAGCCACAATAGCACTGTATGAAAGATAGATCGCTTTTCCTTAATTTTTTCAATGTAATAAAACAATCACAAACTTGTTAACTGTGTCATAAAATGATATTCCGATTCTCAAATACATGGAAGTGAATGTGTTTTGTGGTTTACAAACCTTCATTATGATCTTGTTAGTTGATCTATACTGAGTGATGGGCACAGCAATCCAGAGAAACATACTTTATCTGCCAGATTTACAACACATTCTCGTGAAATACATGAAAGTAAGTGATTGGTGAATTAGAAGAATAGAGAGAAGTTTATAGTTACCTACACACAGGGCCGTCCCAAGCTGGACCCATCGTCAAATTATAATTGACTGGATTTTTATTACTGCTGTAAAATCAGTGTGTATTACTTATTGTTTTTCTAGTAGTTATGTGTTTTTAATGTCTGAAACTTAAAATAAACATTATGTGGTTGAAAACAGTACATAATTGTGATACATGACAAGCGCAGATTGAGTCCATCATTGGCTCGGCTCCAGTCAAAGCGCAAAAGCACATTTGAATCTGGCTGTACTTTCTAAATCCCATATGTGTGACCGTACTCCCGGGGGCACAGAAATAACGATCCCACATGTGGGACTGTGGTACTCAAGTGATTCAAATGACATATTTGTGCCTGCAGTGTAAGTGCAGAGTTTTGTAACTTTTTCTGAATTGTTCTTTAGCTGAGAGATAAAGAACATGTTTCCATGTTAAAACGTTCTTAGAGAAGTTGCGTGTTTAAATTCTTCCACTGTAATGCAACACCACTATAGCCATTCACACACACACAGACAGACTCTCTTGCTGTTGCATCGTGCCTCATGCTGCTTTTCATGTAGTCATGAGTTACATTTGAGATATTTATGACAGCTTTTCAAGTTAATAATAGTTAAACTTTAAATATCAGAGGTCTTAAAACCCCTGCATTTTGTTTCATTTAAACTGTGTTTGAATGCAAGAATGTCGTCATTTAAAAAAAAAAAACAATAGGCTGTATATATATAAGATAAATAATATATATATATATAATTTTTTTTTTTTTTTTTTACCATTCTTAAAGTGCTGCTTTTAACATGTTTCTCTGCTATGATCTTTAATAATAGAATAATTTAGCCATTAATGTGCATTTTGGAAATAACCAGTTTAATCTGCCAGAGAGTCATTATTCTTCAGACAAGTATGTTGTGACAGTTGTTTAGTCTTGTTTTTTTCCATTCTTCCATCCATTCTTCCATTGCCCTGGTCTTAACAAAAGAGTATGAGTATGAGCTTTAAATTGTATGAATAGTATCAATGTAGTTTCATTTAATAGTGTATGCTTCAGAACGCAATAGCCTAGATGAGAGGGTTTAGAGGAAATGTAACTGTGGATGCTTTGTTTGTGGAATAATGTAGTCGCCACATTAAAAAAAAAATATATATAAAAAAATATATATATCAGGGAATAGGACAGAAGTGCTTATATCTGCAACAGGACTGAAGAGCTGATCTGTCTGTCTATTCCAGACCGTCGCCCACTGAAAGGCAGCTAATCCCTGTGGCCTTTGTGTCGGAGAAATGGTTTGAGATCTCCTGTTGAGGCCCCTTTACTACCTTTGGGTTGAGCCCACGTCTTCAGTTTGTGCCCTGGTATGTACTGTATTTCATATGACTCTGAAGTCCACATGGTGTAATTCTGACACGTGCTTGTGTACTTACTAGAAAGTCACAGTTACTTGTGGTTTGTGGATCATATCTTTTAAAAATTGTGCTGAAACAGAATTTACACCAACAGCAGAGATATAGTGTGACATGAAAATACTAATATAATGTAACACTTGTATCATAAACTAACAATGAACACCTTTTATGGAAATAATTGGTAACAATTTCACATATTGAGCAATGCATTTGCTTCAGTATTTATTATTCAAACAATACATTTGTTACAGTATTTATTCATCTTTGTTAACAAAAGTAAAAAAAAAAATAATAATAATTATATATATATATATATATATATATATATATATATATATATATATATATATATATATTATGTTCTTTAAAGTAACATGTAAGTTAAATCTTACATTTTTTCTTACATACTTTTACAGTAGTTTATTTATTATCAGTTCTTATTCTATTTAAAAAAGTCAATTTAATATTTAAATACTTAATTGAATCTTTTCAATGTATCTTTCAGGATCTCATTGGAAAACCTGTGAGTCAAACACAAAAGACTAAAACACAATAAAGCAAAACAAAACCGCAAGAACAACAACGACAAGCAATTACAGAGACGGGAAGTGAGATGATCAGGCAGTTTGTACAAATGTTTGATCTCTCTAGAAATGGACTGAAGATGTTTATTTTTCTAGACTGATGCAGTGCTATGGATACCACTCCCAAATTATTTTCCATAGACATGCGATCATTTTAGAGATGCTATACCTAGAGCTGATATATTGAATACGTGTATTACTGCACATGTGGGTGTGCTGGAGTGGAGAGGCCATGGGACGCTCTCTGACACGATGATACGTCTGCTTGTGTGGAGAAAAGACTCTCCTGAACTTTGTGCCAATAATGCCATTATGTGCCACTACATATATAGATGGGACGCATTCAGTTTTGTGGAAAATTACAGACACATCATGTAATTTCAGTGACTGTCTCCCAATATCAATGTGTCATCCGTTTTTGTATAAAAAGTATGAATATGTATTTGAAATATGTTTTGAAATAGCTGAGGAAATGTGTTACAAATGTCAAAAAAAATATTTATATGGAGCACTATTCATTTAAAGAGAGAGAGAGAAAAAAGAACCCATTGAGAAATATAGTAGTATACCCAGGTTTTAATTTCACTACATTGTTACTAGGCCCTGTTTTAAAGGAATAGTCTCTATTTTTATACAAACAATGTTACTTATGAGTCAAACAGACCCAATTCAACCGGACTCTTGGGACTGTTAATCTGTGAGCAGAGGTTTAATGAAGTCGTTTTTTTTAAAGCTATCAAACAATGTGGAAGCCAGATTCAGTATGCATTTAAAGCTTATTTGATTTGCCAAAGCCATGCATCAGACGCTTGTTGTTTCCTTTTTTTTTTATCACTGATGAGAAATTACCTGTATGGGTTAATCATGTTTACAGACTCACAGACCCTCAGAGAGGTGTATGATACCTACCAGAAAACTGTTAGTTTGTGGGTCAAGCCTAAATATCACAATCAGTTATCTATTAAAACATTACCAGATAGCTAATAAACCTCCTCTACATTTGAATAACAAAGCTTAATTTGAATAAATCACCAGTCAGTTATCAGCCCTGTGCATAGACTCATAAAGGACAAAATATAGTTTATTTCCGTGCCTAGTCATTTGTGCCATTTGTTTACTTCTATATTTAAATCTAAAACAAAACCATGAATGTCCCTGTCATTGTGTGGTACGATTTAATTTAAACTAACAGTTTATAATTTATACTAAATTTGACTAAAAGGTTAATATTCCATTATTAGAAACCGAATCGTATAGTGCCAATCATTTTAATAAATTCAGAAATGTAGTAATGTGCAAACAGCATGAAATGTGCCAATCAGTTTCATTTATTGATTAAGTCAGCAGGAACAAATAACACTTTTATTAGTGTGTGCATGTGTGTGTGTGAGAGAGAGAGAATGTGTGTGTGATAGTTGAGCATCACTAGACCAAAGAGCTTCACTGTGGGTAGCAGTATGTAAACAGACCAGGACAGTTATTCATGATGAGTTAAGAAAATAAGAGGGAGGATACTATTATTTTATCCCAGGACAGATGTTTAATGATTACAATTACATATTGTACAAAGGCAAACACTGTGAACGAGGAAAAGCGTTGTTTCCGAACATCTTGGAGTAAATTTAAACATAGGTTTTCAGATGTTACTAAAAATGTTTAGAACCAGTAGAGAATTGTGATTCCTGTATTCATCCTTGGAAGACAGCAATACATATGAAGTTTTGAAAACCCCCTTTTTTCACAATCTATAATTGACCAATTTAAGAGATCATGTGAACCACACTTGCCAATCATGTTGGGTATTTAGAAAGCGTACTAATTATATACTGGAACACTAAAGCTCTGTATTATGTACATGTGTAAATGTGTTTTCTATATATTTACCTCTGTTCTATCTGTGTGATTTTTTAAAAATAGTTTTTATCACAATATCAGTGGATAAGTTTGAAAAAGATTTTTGTTTCCATTGCATAAGCCACTGCAGACATTACAGACAGACAAATGTACACTGATGTTGTGCCAAGCCTCAAAAACACTGTTGTTTCTGCTGTAGCTGTAGTTTTCCTAATAATTAGGGAATTCCAGGAATCACTAGGAAACTGCATGGGATAAGATGCACTAAAGACATTTTGGAGGTTTCAAGAGTAAGTTTTTATTTTAATTTTTAAGTCCAAATAAGTGCTAAACGGGACACTTTGAGAAAAGAAAATGTTCTCTTAAGCAGAAGATTTGTGCTGTGAGTCTGATAAACATGTCTGGAGTTGGACTTGAGTTTGAAATGTTGATTTGTTTTTCAGTCTTGACACAAAGCTTAGAATCAGTTGAATGAAAATCTGCTGGAAAAAAGGTTAATTGACTTTGTGCTAAGCCCCGCCTTAAAAAAACCCAATGACCAATCCTTCTGGACCTTGCCAACTGTTTGCCATATCACAAGACAAGCTTATGTTTTACATTCTGTAATGGTGTGTGTACACCAAAACCGAAGCGAAGTCATACATTTCAGGGTGCCTGGAGACGGCTACAGGAATGCCCTCCTCCATTTTCTGATACAACCAGATGTGTCAAACCAAACATTCCAATAAGCTCTTTGCTGATTGGACTGCGCCACAACATGTCATGCGTATTTACCGCTCGAGCTGAAATTTTTCAACTTGTGCGGAAGACACGATTAAGGCGAACATCGCACATTTGCAGCAATTGCAAATTAAAGTCTATTTGCCCCTTTAGGTTGATTTTGTATATAGGCTAATCTACTCACAAATAATTACATTTGCTTTTGGTGTGCACACTCCATACGGCTTGTCTAAATGAACAACAGTAACCATTGGGGCGGAGCTAAGGGAAACGGACAACTGACCATTTTCATCGTCTGTGCATTACACCTGAATGTGCTTTCTCATTCATTTCGAGTCTATCAGAAATTTCTCTGAATGAAACCTGCTGAATCCAGTGCAATATGTTTTTTTATATGACAAATGCATCTAAATCAGAGCGTCCTCGTTATTGACATGTAAATTACATACTGCTTATTGTAAAGGCTTATTTTGTTGTCGTGTTGTACTTTTTGTTTTCATGTGGTAATATACTCAGGCATCATCTATCTATGAACGTTTATAAAAGTCAATTGTCTAATGTTTACAGACAAAAATCTTTGTTGGCTTCAGTTCTGTTCTTTTTCTTTTTTTACTTTATTTATTAAGTGACGCACATTTCCAGAGTCACATTTCATGATGACAGGTTTCATATGGTGCAGAGCGTACTCCTAAACATACCCCCCAAAAGCCCAGGGCTGTCAGGAGGGATTACGCCAAATTCCTCCTTGTCCGTTTAAACTTATAGAAACCAGAAACTCTTTACTACGGCTTAGTCAGGGAGGATCTGAAATGGTCTTTGGCTTTTGATTTGCTGCAGGTACACTTTATTACATTGCTCCATATTCCATACGAAAACAACCTGACACATGTCCTGTTGTTGCCATAGAAATAAAAACTTTGTACTTTGTGTACCTTAACTTTTTTATATTTATGTCTAATATATCGATGAGTACCTCTTTTTTTTCTTCTTTTATATAAGATCTATGAATATAGTACACAACACAATATATGAGAAAGAAAAAACACATGAAAACATACACGGATGCTGTATGAACTAACAGTCTCTGTGTGGAAATAGTGCTGTGTACTTTTATTTTGTGTCTTTGAGTCTCTCTCTCTTTCTCTTTTTGTAGGTATTGGTAAAGTTACATTTCCAGGTGACAATGATTTTGATTCTTGTTCTAAAGCTCTCTGTGTTTTGGCCACTGTAAATGCAGCTGTCATCAGAATGAATCTGTACATTTAGTACTCTCTCAAGTTGCTATGAATAAGATGTTACAATGAAATGGGCTGTCTTTCTATAAACACCATCAAACGTTTGTAAAATGATTATGGGGTGTTATTTGGACTGGGACAATGATATTGAAAATAAAAGTCATTCAAAAAAGAAAAGCACTGCATGCTGGCATATTACTGCTGATTGTTTCTTGAAAATATTTCTTTAATGTTCCATTCATTCAGCTCTATTTGCAAAAAATGCATTTTGTGAACAGGATTGTTGGTAGCCTCTAAGATTTAATGTAATATTTTTTCCTATTGATTGAACCAGACAGGAATGTTTAACAGACCTCTTTGTATCTTTTGTTGTACGGCTAAAACATCAGGTCTAGCTCTACACCGGCCGTAAGACATGAAAGCGTCCAATCGGATTTTTACCAGATGAAACACTGTATGATTTCCCATAAAATATGATTTTGTGTTCCCATTTATCAAAAGACTAGGCTAAACCAAGCCTAATGAGCAGCATTTCTCTGATGATGATCGAGATGAAAAATGAAAACACTCCATCATGCTCCAAGGAACAACAGGAGGCAGAGAGACTGAGAGAGATTGTGAAAAGGATTGTGCTGTGAAATCAACACAACAAAGTCCCAAAACATTGTCTATATTGATGGATACCCCAATAAGCAGGAGATTACAAAAAGTTGCTCATTAAAGTGCTACAGTTCAGTGAAAGTGTGAGACGATGTGAGATTTGATAACATTCGATAAGATACGAATCAAATGAATTTTAAAATTTATTTTATTTTATTTATTTTATGATCATTCTGGGAACTAAAAATCCACTTCCTAGTTTCAGTTGCGAGCAAAAAAACAAAAAAGAAAACAACGTTTACATATTTAGACAAAATTCAAACAAAACTCCACACTGTAGATAGGACACAGTTAAAACAAAATGTTCAGAAATTGTGTTGCTTTAAGTCATCTGAAGCCATAATCTATTTCTCTCCCATCATTTCTAGTTATTTGATAAATGTCTGTCAGACAGAACACTCTCGTATCTGATGTCCCTATCTGAATGGGACACTTTAATCTGATTGGTTCTGTTGACAGGACGCTTCCTCTCTGGGGCGTTGAGAGTGAGAACAGGAGATGAACACCTGCTGTCAGAGCCGCTTACATATCCTCTTGAAACTTCAGACAGCAGATGATCTCACAGCCCCAAAAACCATCAACCCGACACCAAACCGACTCAAATCCACAACCCTCACTTACTTATTGATCAGTTTGTGGGCTGTATGTGCAGGTGAACAGCACACAAAGTAACTGATGATGAGATCCGAATTGCATAAATTGCATCTTTATGCCAGCATTCCCATCAGCCCGCTACTCAGATCTTCATTAGCGGTGCTGCAGTGGTTCTGCGCTCTCTCCAATCGCTCCTGTGACCAGGGTACAAAACACGCCTACATTTGCATTAGCTTCGCCTTTCTATTTCTCTGTCATACTCGCCAAAATTAAGTATTGAAAGGCTCTGTAATCTTGACAATTGTGTTTGTGTTGCTAAAGCAATTATGTGTGATAAAATTAAATATTACAAAACATAAAAGCAAATTGTGTTTCTCTCTCATGCTGCCTGCTGTTGCTCCTAAGGAAACCACACTGCATATATATGAGGCTGTTCTGATCCCTAGCCTGCCTGACACACACACAAGCACTTTCTGGATTCTCTATTCACACACAAACAAACAGATACACATGGATAGCGACTGACAGCCCCACTTGCATCCGTTCCATCCCTTGAACAGCAGCATACACACTCCAGACTAGCTAAACAAAAGGCCATCATCAAACACACACACACACACACACTCACTCACTCACTCACTCACTCAGTCACTCAGTCACTCAGTCACTCACACTCGCTCACTCACTCTCACACTCACTCACTCACTCACTCACTCACTCACTCTCACACTCACTCACTCTCACACTCACTCACTCACTCAATCTCACTCACTCACTCAATCACTCACTTACTCACTCACTCACTCTCACTCACTCTCACTCTCACTCACTCACAGTCACTCACTCCCTCTCACTCACTCACCTCACTCACGCACTCACTCACTCACTCACCTCACTCACACACTCACTCACTCACTCACTCACTCACCTCACTCACGCACTCACTCACTCACTCACTCACTCACCTCACTCATGCACTCACTCACTCACTCACTCACTCACTCACTCACTCACTCACTCACTCTCACTCACTCACAGTCACTCACTCCCTCTCACTCACTCACCTCACTCACTCACGCACTCACTCACTCACTCTCACTCTCACTCACTCACAGTCACTCACTCTCACACTCACTCACTCACTCACTCACCTCACCCACTCACTCACTCACTCACCTCACTCACGCACTCACTCACTCACTCACCTCACTCACACACTCACTCACTCACTCACTCACTCACCTCACTCACGCACTCACTCACTCACTCACTCACTCACTCACCTCACTCATGCACTCACTCACTCACTCACTCACTCACTCACTCTCACTCACTCACAGTCACTCACTCCCTCTCACTCACTCACCTCACTCACGCACTCACTCACTCACTCTCACTCTCACTCACTCACAGTCACTCACTCTCACACTCACTCACTCACTCACTCACCTCACCCACTCACTCACTCACTCACCTCACTCACGCACTCACTCACTCACTCACTCACTCACTCACTCACCTCACTCACGCACTCACTCACTCACTCACTCACTTACTCACTCACTCACTCACTCACTCACTCACTCTCACTCACTCACAGTCAATCACTCCCTCTCACTCACTCACCTCACTCACACTCACTCCCTCACTCTCACTCTCACTCACTCACAGTCACTCACTCCCTCTCACTCACTCACCTCACTCACGCACTCACTCACTCACTCACCTCACTCACCTCACTCACTCACTCACTCTCACTCACTCACTCACTCACTCACTCACTCACTCACTCACTCACTCACTCTCAGTCACACACTCAATCACTCACTCACTCTCAGTCACACACTCAATCACTCACTCACTCTCACTCACTCACTCACTCTCAGTCACACACTCAATCACTCACTCACTCACTCTCACTCACTCACTCTCACACTCACTCACTCACTCACTCACTCACTCACTCACTCACAGAATATGACAGACATCTGCAGAAATGTGTACTTCATACACAGTGCTCACTGACTTCATCACACACACTCTGTTCCAGCTGTTAGTCTATTAATTGTGATTATGCAGGCAGTGCCCACGTCCGCATCACAGCGACGACAGCAGCTGTAAGAGGGAGCTTGAATACCTTCAGCTCAGTGGAGCTGCTGTCACTCTAGCTGTCTTCCTGACAGTCACGCACCGCTGCTTCACAGACCGTCCTTCACACATACATACTCTAGCATCTACAATTCTACATTTCCATCCACCGTTCTCCATCACTAATATAGAATCATTGCAACTGTCCCAGAATCTCCATTTTTGATACAGAATCTCCTCCGTCATTTCTGTACACTATTCTATAGTTCTAATTTAAAATATACTATAGAAATTATATATCTACTCAAAAATAAAATATGCTATAAACTTTTTGAAAGATCCCCAGAAGTGATACCCTTAGTGTCATGTATGCAGCTAAATATTTCATGCATACATGTTTCTTTCTGTGTAAGAGAGAATGTGACAGTTTAGACAGGTTTTGATTGTAATGTTAAATGATCTTACTATGGGCTTTGCAGAACAGATTTTATTTTGTTACTATAATACTATAATGAAGCCTGAACAAAATAATAATATTATCTTAAAAAAAAAGAAAAAAAAGAAAAATACAGAATAGCAGTTAGATAGCACATATTTTTCTACCTATAAAGTCAATATAAACCCGAAGATCTTTTCTTCCATATAATTATACATCTGAGTGAAGCAGATATCAAAGAAAAAGAAAAAAAAAGTCTTGTTTCTATCCATAGATTACAGATTGCATGCATGATGGTCAAAATTTTTATTAAAGTTCTGAGTTCTGAGAGTAGTCTGTTGTTTAACCTAAAGATTGATGTACGCTTGTAAAAAATATATGATGTTATAAATTTAATGCATCAATTGTTTACTATAAGATCAATAAGATGCATTTAAAAAATAGATAAATTTTTATTTAAGATTTTATTTAACTTTGAATAGCTGTTTTCACCATAAATATCAAAACAGTTTCACAAGACATTTCACCTTGCAGCCACCCATTTGCAGTACAATGGCTACAAAGGTAATGATGAAAACCACCAGAAAAATTAACACATTTTATTGAACTTATGTTTGCAGGTACTATGTGGAGATTTGCTTTTCATTCATGGGCTCTAAATAAGTCTTTATTTATTTACTTAAAAAAATGTTTTTTTGTTGTTGTTGTTGTTGTTGCCTCATGTCCATCAAATAAGGCATTCTATAAAATGAAACAAACAGACAGCAGTGAATTAGAAGTAGGCCTAACAAACATCATGCTGACACAGTCTAATAGAGGTCATGCCACTACCAAAATATTTGTCCAAAACTGGCATGATAACCCTGGACTCCATCCTTTCCCTACAGAAATACAGGACAAATGATTCAAGCCACACATTCTGACCCAGATACATCAGCCTGTGGCAAACTTCATCACATTTCTAAACAAAAGATCAGCTTTCTCTGCAGCAGGCTTGGTAAACAAGTGCTGATCTGCAGCTCTGCATGACAGTAAAGGGCCAGAGATCCAGTTTTCACCAACAATTGTTTAGTTAAACCAGCTGATATACAACTACTGCAAGGGAAGGACTCTCCAAAACAATAAATATTAATTTATATATCCCTCCAACTGGCATCTCGCATACACAGAGAACACAATGAGCCTGATGGGTGGCTCTCATTCCTACATTAGGTTTGATTTTGTAATCAGACAAGTGATTGCTGCTTCCTATAGTGATCCTCTTCTTAGAGTGGAAGGAGGAATGTTGTGTGATTGCAATTACAAGTGAGATATATTCATGTTTCCCAGACATGACTCCGCCAGTGTGACCTTTCCCCTGTTTTCCTGGGACTGGGCGGATCTCTGAGCAGCACGAGGATGGACCTGTGGGGACGTGGCATCTCTCCATGCATATATTAGATTAATAAATGTAATACAAGGCTCCAGTACAACTAATCCAAGCACTTTGGGGAAGCATGACCTCTCTCATGTAACACACACACGTTTGCATTGTCTGCTTGTTATTATGTTGTCTATCAAAATGTGTTTTGTTTTAATGCCAATAATTGAGCAAGGCTTGTAATTTCACAAGTCCTATTTTGCATTTGAGAGATCAGTAAACATGTCGGCTGATAGCACCCAATAACAAGAAATCAATCAATCAATCAATCAATTTTGATTCATTTTTTTATTAATTTAAATTTAGAATTTCATACTTTTATAATTGAATATTTCATATTTCAAATTCTTTAATTTTAGCATGCATTATTTTTACAAATATTTTTCAATCAAATTTTATTTTAGCATGTATTTTTTGTATATTAAAAAAATATTATGAAACAATAAATGTTAAAAAAAATTGCACGCATACAGTAATTGCATTCTATCATCAAAAGTTTGCGATAATACCTGGAAGTTATACAGTTATTATAATAATGAAGACAAATTCAAGACTTTAACACAAAAATTCATAACTCATTCATAACATTCTGGAAAATCATGGCATACATGCCATATAGTTGTGTGTTTGGCATTTTATATAGACAATTTTGTGAAAGTTAAAAGAAACTGACAAGCATTTATTTTCATTTTTGACCTATAGGGTGGACTGTGAAGAAATCAACAATCAACAATGATCTCTACAGTCTCCATCCCTTACAGATGTATCTGAGAAAAAGTGTGTGTGTGTGTGTGTGTGTGTGTGTGTGAGATAGCCTTTGATGTTGTTTGTAAGCATTCTGCTCTGAGTTACGGGTGAAATCCAAACGCTTTTTTCAAACCATCTCCTGCCTCAGCTAACAGAAGATTAATCTTGATCCACACCAAATTCCCAGAGTGTGATTTATTTCAGTGTGGGCACATGCTGATGAAGAATATCACACGCACCACGCTGTGTTTACTAATGTCTGAATAACTGTGAGTATCAGCTCTCTCCATCTCTGACCTGAATAAACAGCACCATCCCACCCCTACACTAGCTTAATCTTTCCAAAATGTTTCGTTTGGAAGTGTTAAGATGACGAAGAATTGCCAAATACAAGAACCAACTCCTGGGGTGTAAAAGTCACTTCCTGTGTTTGTCTCTGACAGCCGGATGAGTTGCATCTCAGAGCTGCCATAGATTTGATGGGTGTGGATGATAGATCATCGCCTGTGTAGCATGCTGAAATGTGTCTGCTTGAAACTGTCACCACGATTACACCATGCACAACGGCACGCTACAGTCACAGGCTGATGTTAGCAATGTCTGCATGCACGCACCACCAGAGATTTATCTGAGTTTTGCAGGCTTCACCTCGACCAAATATTAATGAAATTCTGTCGTGGGGGAAATGCCTGTCATGCACAGTAAGCAGACATCAAATATAAAAATGCAATCCTTAGGAGATGTCAACAATGAAAGAGCAAATGTTTGGTAGGCATATTAGTCTTGGAACATTGTATGTGTCATTGTTCTACTCTGAAATTTCAAAGAAGGAAAACCCTTTCCAATATTGGAAACTTGCAGGATTCACAATCAAGAGTCCTTGAATTCAATGATAATGTCAATGACAATGTTCTTTGATAATTTAAATTATATTTTGCTCTCTTTCTGTACAATAAAAGTGTTCTAATTTACTTATATTTGACTAAACTGAATGAATCAACTGAGGGAGGCCTTTAATCAATCCGTGCCCGAATAAACCCACCGATTCCATCAGAGTGGCTAAGGAAACTGATAAGCAGCCCTACTACAGTATATACAATCAAATTATTGTATTTGAACAAAAATAAGTTAACTACAAGAAAGCAGATTTTTACTCATATTTCACAAGTTTTTTAGGAATTCTAAGTGATTTAATGGGTCTTGGCTGATTCTACCCAACACACTATCATGGCAAAATGCAACTGTGTTTTGGCAAATTTATGGCTAATTTGCATGAACTGGTGGCTAAATTGTAATTCAAATGTAGACATTTTTGTACAAATTGATTATGCCTCAATGCCAGTTAGGTTTAGGGGTGGACCTTCTTTCTTAAGTTTTGTTCTAAAAAAAAAAAAAAAAAAATTATATATATTAAAATAGAAAACAATTAAACAGTTATTTAAAATAGTAATAATATTTCTCAATATTACTGTTTTTACTGTATGTTTATATCAAATAATTTTTTTAAAATATTTTCCCCATGTCATCTTATATTAAAATATATAAAAAATAGAAATATATATTAAAATAGAAAACAATTAAACAGTTATTTAAAATAGTAATAATATTTCTCAATATTACTGTTTTTACTGTATGTTTATATCAAATAATTTTTTTTAAAATATTTTCCCCATGTCATCTTTTGAGCAGAAGGAGATAGACGTTCTGTGTTTTGTTGAGTTCTGTAAAAATTGAGGGCACAGCAGTTTTCTGGCCAAAATGGATCAGCTCCAGACAACCGGATGTATAATTCACAAAAACACCCTCTCACACACACACACATACACACAAATTTTTCCCATAACTCTCTCACACACTGACATTTTTAGAGTTACTCAATGAAATGAATGTCAACTAATGATTAAAATTTTAAATAGCCATTAAAGACCTAATGGAATAACTTCTGAGCGTGTTTTCATATATTTTGCACACACCCCCATAATATATAAAAGGTATGTACGTATAAGACTGTGTGATTTGCAGTAAATCAAAGTTTGCTATACAAGGCTCAATCTAGTTCCACACTGAATTAGCCAATGTATTGTGTGCACATGCACTTTTTAAAAAAATAAATAAAATAAATAATAAATAATAATAATAATAATAATAATATATATATATATATATATATATATATATATATATATATATATATATATATATATATATATATAAACGTCTTCATATTGCATCATAGAGAAGTCCGATCGGATCAGGCCCTGTTATAAGTGAGGTGACATTCAGCCAAGTATAGTGACCCATACTCAGAATTTGTGCTCTGCATTTAACCCATCCGAAATGCACACACATAGAGCAGTGAACACACACACACACACCGTGAGCACACACCCGGAGCAGTGGGCAGCCATTTATGCTGCGGCGCCCGGGGAGCAGTTGGGGGTTCGATGCCTTGCTCAAGGGCATCTAAGTCGTGGTATTGAAGGTGGAGAGAGAGCTGTTCATGCACTCCCCCCACCCACAATTCCGTCAGGCCCGAGACTAGAACTCACAACCCTTCGATTGGGAGTCCAACCCTCTAACCATTAGGCCACGACTTCCCCTTATAAATTATTGCTATATTTCAGAATCCATCATCCCTCCGATGGGACAGAAACACAAGGACAGATTGGCTCGCTGGAGGGCACCTTTCCTCATACATCAAGCAAAACAATACACACCTGCTCCATCACCATGGCAACACCACACTGAGAATGCCATTTTGGTGCACCTGTCTAACTTCACCTAAAATACCAGCGAGTCACTGCACTCTGCTCTGACAAACTGCATGTATGTATCATTTAAAGGAACAGTTCATCCAAAAATTAAAATGGTCATCATTTGCTCAGCCTCATATCATTTCAAATCTGCAAGGATTCCAAGCTTCCGTAGAAAATCTGAAGAATTGAACTTATCATTCTACTCCATACAATTACAGGGAAAGGAGATTGAGGCTTTCAAGCTTTAGAAAGGATCTGAAATGGTCCACACAACTTGTGTGAGGAATGTAGTATAACGTGAAAGTGAGTAAATGATGTGATCTATTCCTTAAATTGCAGTTATTGACAAACTTTGAATTGATCCTCCTGGTCCACAAGATTTCTAGAGACACTGCACCAGAATGATATCAATTATCTTCAACATCTTATCTTGCAGACGATGAGTTTGCTCATTCAATATATATATATATATACGTGTGTGTGTGTGTGTGTGTGTGTGTGTATTCTTAGTTTATTTGTTTGTTGGTTGGATTGTCTATTTACACTAACAAAAAAAGCCTTTCTTGTTAGTTGATATGGGCAAGCAGGATCTCAATAAGGCAGCAGAATCATTAATTGCATAATGTTTAATAATGTATGGTACATTAAGGTACAAATACTGTAGTATCTGCTTTTATTTTCACTCAATATTGAATACTATCTACACTTGCAAATAGCATCTGACTACTAATTACACTTAGTGCAAAGAAAGTACTTTTTAAATATATATTTACAGTTTAATGTAAATACCATCGATGACTAAATTCACTTAGTGTAATTGGCATCTAAAACCACTTAATTTAAATCATATAAATAGGTCTTTATGCTATATAATAAATCAATCCCTTTATATTTTAGCAAACAGTCTGTCATAAATGGGGGTTTGTGACATAAAAATGTACAAAAATCCCTGCTAGACCACCTACTGATGGGTCTGAAGTGGAACAAATGAGCTACCATATTCCAAAAAGAAAAATAGATAGATTTGGCTCTTCCATCAAGCTGTTCAGGTTGTAATAAGCTGAAATGCTCCATACTTCAGCTCTGGCAGGACAGCAACAAAAAGAGGAAGACAGCCAGCAAATATAGGCATTCATAAATCATGCACACACACACACACACACACACACACACACACACACACACATCTGACTCCACGTTGTGCTTACACAGACTCAGCAAAAAAAAAAAAAGAACAGCTATTGATACAACACAGATCCAATAAAGACCCTATTGAAAAACCCTGTTGAATATCTCCTTCAATGGCTCATAAATTTGTTTTACCAATACAATTTTCTTTCACATGCTGATGAAACATGCATTCTTTCTTCTGGATAACATCTGGTCGGCAACAATATCAAACTTACAAATCAACAATCACAAAGCCATTGATTTCAGCCTGCCACAAAAGGAGATGCATTATATTATGTCTGCAGGTGTGAGCATACGGTAGCAGCATGTTTAGTTTGACACTTAATCTTTTCAGATTGCTCCCTCGCAACTGCTAAAACACAATGCATGTGATTTGTGAATGACGCTATAGGGTTTGGCCTCCGTGGCGTCGTGCAGAGAATGCAATGTCAGGTTAATAGGCCCGAACGGATGGATATTTAACACTGGATGAAAATCATACACGACGGTGAGTGATCACAGAGAGCTGTATGTGTCCCCAGGGCAGCGTGATACATTTAAAGCATCAAAGGCGATACAGATGAAGATTCATCATGCATTCTCTGACCAACTTTTATTACACTGTGGGCACAGCCTGTGAGGAGGAGGGCAAGAGCTCATTTGAATATCCCCTCAGCAAGGGAATGTAATAATGCTACATGGAGATGGAAAGCAGAGCTGTGACTTTTTGTTTTGATTGTCTAACTTGTATCATAACAACTGTAATGTGACCTTTCTGCGATATCAAATTCCTCTATGCCTGAGCCCGACTAGCTGGGGGGAAAAATTCATACTGTGACACTGAGTCAAATAAGTTTTAATGTTACTTCTATGGAAGCTGTGTTGCTACAGATTGCCTTGTTTATTTCATTAAAACGGACAAATATTCAAACAAGCAGATGTGGATTTCAATCCAAAAACAGTTCACATTTCCCACCACTCTTTCACTCAGAGGCCTGATTATTCATCTTTTAAATATAGTGTCTCTCTTTTCTTGCTTTGCATCAATGTACAATAGATTGTGAAAAGTGGAGCATGTTTTGAGCAGCTGTGCTGAGCCTTGGCTGCATCTCAGCTGAGGTTTTCCTAATTACCTCCCAAAGGAATGAGAGAAGAGAGCGAAAGAGAGAGATGGGGGTAGTAATACAGGACAAGTGAGAAAGAGGCTTATGTGGTGTATATATTGTCTATCTCTCACCTGATCAGAATTGGTAGGTCGCCACACAAAAATGGGCTGCAGGTCTGTTCTGTTGGGGCAAATGCAAATGATAAATTGCAGCTAGCCATATAATCATGCAGAGTCAGGATAGCAAAACTAATTAAATTTCTTCGTGCATTTTATCATACTGGCGAAGTAAAATCTGGGTCTTGAAGCAAAAACACTGCTCTTGATAGCACTCTTCCGTAAAGTGCTCTTAAAAAATGCATGGACACATTGCTTTTATAGAAGCCGAGAACCTAATGCATGATAGTGTGAACCAAAGATCAGCCTTTCAACAATACCAGGGCCTGTTAGCTCTTAATAGTGACGGCTTTGAGAAGACAGACACTGAAACTACATTAGTTACTATACTGTATGTTCCAGTCTCACAACATGTTCTAGTTTCTGCATACCTCAGTTTTATGACATGATTAGAGAGTCACAAACAGAAATGTGCAAAGTTGCACTAGTACTTTATGTGTATTAAAAGCCATTCTAATGGCATCCCTTCAAGACCACAACTCTAACCTTCATTTTTATTTTTTCCCCTTTTATGTAAACTTGATTTGCTGGATACTGGATTTATTTTTCAGGACTTTTTCAGTGGAAGACACACAGCAAAAGTAACACGGGGAGAAAATGTTACACATAATATATTGTGTAGAACTAAAAATAAACAAGTGGACATCGTGTCTGAAAACAATATGCAGAGAACGTTGCTGCCTTAGGCGTTCACCTCTGCCAGTCATGATCTGCCACTGAACACAATGAATGATAATGTCATATTTTATTTTGCAGACTCATATCAATTAATTTTTATAAGCAACTTGGCAAGCATTTACAAAAAATAAAATCACAATTACAATAAATAATTATATAAAGTCACAATTTATACACAACTGTGTAACATAAAATCACAAAAGGAATCATAGGATGATTATCTTTCTAACTCCTCATTCTTTTCCATATTTTTTTACTCCTGTCAATGTCTTTTTTTTCTTCTTTTTTTTCTTCTGAGGAACCTCCAAGTGGTTGGTGCCCTAGGGCTGTGTAGCAGCATAATCAATCCTTGGAAGGACCTAAATCTGTCATATTTGGTAATACACAATAACGTTTAGATTATCTGTATCGGATACATGCTTCTGACCTATAAGTACAGTCAATGATTATGCCATTGAATTATGCACAAATTATGCATTATGGAATTATTTATTCTGACAAATCGGAACCCCAAATTATCTCTGAAAACAGCACAACAGTCACTGTTTCCTTCTGCATAACCTGCTGTTCACCAGAACCTGTTCATCTATCAACAGAATGCACAATGTTGGAAAAGGTAATGATAATTATGATGGTAATGATAATGAAAATTATAATGTCAATGATAATAATAATGTCAATGACGTTATGAGCAATTTTGATGATGATGACCAAAACAGAAGTGGAGCTTCTGACATAAGCGCACGGGAAAGTAAATGAGACAGAAGACCAATGCCCTGACAGGAGCCACTGTTGATCACACGTGGCCTCTCACATGTGATTGCATTTATGAGTCTGAACTGTATGTCAAGCATGTGTGCACTGTTATGGAAAATCTTTTGGCATTCATTAACATGTTTAACCATGTTTAACCATGCATGCAGGCACTCTGCACCCCTCCTCTCTCACACACACCAGGAGTTTTCCACACTCCTGTCACAGCAGAGTTCAGCACACAAAGAGTGCAAGCATATGCGATTCAGTTAGATACTACTTTTGACTCTGCACACAATAACACTACCAATAACACCATAAATGTGAGAAATATCACTTTTTAATGTGATAATCCCACATGTCCGGTGCAAATGCTCTTCCTCAAATTGAATTCAATAAAACATACGCTTCAATATTTAACTCTTTTGACAATTTTGCCTTATTTGCTTGATCTAAAAAAATTACAACTGAAAAAAAGAAAGAAATCTGATCAAGGTCCTGGGGTAACACTATAGCTTTAGTAATTTGACATATGAAAATTCATTTATTTCATGTATTAGGCTTTACCTCAATGGCATATTATTTATGAAAAGTGCTGGGAGCCAACATTAGTAAATGCATAGTGACAGTAGAGGTTACCTTGAATGGGCAGGCAGACCTGGTGGCTGTATGTCTTCATTTAACCAAGTATCTGCAGATGCCAAGGGAAAAAAAAGAAACATAAAGTGAGAGAGGAAGAGTGAGAGGATAGTTATTCTCTGTGTCCAGCCCGTAGGGAAAAAGAGGAGCTAATGATCTCGGCCTTCGTGATTGTTGCCCCATTCTCAGAATAGTGTGTGTAAAATGTGTGCATGTGTGTGTGTTGAGTGTGTTTGCGTTCTTATATAGCACGGGGTGGTCCTTTGAACCCAGATGTTTCATTACTAGTGAGATTAAGCTCAGGTTGAGCGGTTGTGATGAATGGACCCTACAACTCTCTATATAGCACAACTGAAGCAAAGTGGGCCAGTCAGTCATCAAAGTGTGCGCACAAAGAATCTTTTGGAAAATAAATTAAATGGTAAAGATATGTTTGTTTCATTCATTCAGGGAAATAATATCCTTGCAATGTTAAGAATAGCTGTGCACAATACCAAATGTGATGTGTTGTGTTTTCAGGGGATAAAGCAACACAGCAATGCAGAACAGCTGCCTGACCTGATGCTTATTCTACACAAAAATGGCAAATGTGCATTACCTTGTTGAGAACAAGCAAATAAGCCAAAATTGCCAAAAAGTGCATATTTTTCTATTAACTTTTTAACTGTCCATTGCACTAGTGTAAATGATGTTCATAGTTTCTGCTTATATTGTACATACACTTATTACATAATCCATCTGTATAGTATGTTCATAGTACACCTATCTGTATATCATGCTAATAGTATTTAAAAATCTGTAAATTATGTCCATATTACTGCCTTATCTGTATATTTATTGTAGATTTGAAACATATTGTAGACTCTGGATATCCTGTAATTACGGCTTATTGCACTTCTGGTTAGATGCTAACTGATTTCATGGCCTTGTACCTTATATGTGCAATGACAATACAGTTGAATCTAAGATAATCTAAATACTGGCTTAAATTGCTGGAAAACCCTACACACACACACACACACACACACACACGCACACACACACACACACACACACACACACACACATTTCCACAGCCATTTCTGTAGGGACTTGCCACTTACCTCTAAACAGACCCCTTAAAATTGGATTCTTACATTTTCAGATAAACATAATTTAGCATTTTTTAGTATTTATTTCTTTTATGGGGAAAGGTCAAATATGTCAGGTTTTAATATCCTTGTGGGGAAATGCATGTAGTGTATATGAAACAAATTAAATGATCAAAGACCTGTTGTTTTTCATATATTTGCAAATATGATTAAAAGATGAATATGTGACAAAACTACAGAATGTCATATTTTTTTGTTAGGTCTTTCGACACATACATGTTTTACCAAATAAAGAGGACAGCACTTTGAGAGTTCTATCTAAGACTTTGCACTTCTTTGCCCTAATAAAGTCCTTAACTGAACTGGCAGGGTGTTTTGGGTCACTGTCCTGATCTAATATGAAGTGCTTTCTAATGAGTTTAGTGGCATTTTCTTGAATATTGGGAGCCAAGATGATTTTGTACCCATCCAAATTCATTCTGCTACTGCCATCAAACATAAAGTCATCATTAAAATGAAGAGGTCCCGCTCTAGAGACAGCCATGCATGACCATGCCATGACACCACCTCCATCACGCTTTACAGATGAGGTTGTATGCTTAGGATCATTTGCAGTTCCCTTTTTTTTCTCCACACTTTTGCTTTCCAATCACCTAGATAAAGGTTAATCTTTGTCTCATCGGCCCATCAACTCAGTTCCAGAACTCTACTGGCTCACATTTGTGAAGAACCTTGCCTTTCTATTTTTGGTGCTGGTGAGGTTTGCATCTTGTGGTATAGCTTTTGTAATTCTGTGTCAAATTCTCCTGCGGACTGTAGATTTCACAGAGCATCACCTCAGCTTTCTGGAGGTTGTTGGTGATTTTACAGACATGTATTGTAGGGTTTATTCTCAAAGCTTTTATGATTTGTCTGTCATCAACTACTGTTGTTTTTCTCAGATTGATCAGGTTGCCGTTGGTTGCTGATGTCAATGGAATTTCCCAAACTTTTGATTTCTCCATGTCCTTTGTTTTTCCTGTAGTTCTAATTGACTTCCTCTTTCGGCTTTCTCATCTTCATCATGGTTTGTATGTGTCATCGTTGAATGCAAAAGCAATAGATATAACTGATAAGACACATTCCCTGCTTTTAATATCTGAAGAATTAATGCAACACCCAATAATAAAATGTGACATTCACATATATATATATATTTGCTAATGAAAAGAAATGCATTTTGCTACCAGATGGTGTAGTTATGGCATCTACCAGCAGGGGCTAAATGGGCCATGCTAACCTGACATACTTTGAGCCATTGGCGGTTGTAAGCCAAAATAAACTACAAACCGGTCCAGACATTATGCCACGAGACAAAAGTCTGGCTATGTGATAATACTTTTTTATATACATGTTTTGCTGTGATTGTATGGGTAATATAGTGGCCTCCTCACCTGAATCTATACTACAGTGTGTCAGAAGAGGTAACAGCTTCCTGTCACAGATGGAGACACACTGCCATCACTCATCAGTCATCCTATCAGAGCACAGGAAGTGTCCAGCTGCAGGACTGTCTCGGCAAGCCTCATCTACTCAGCTTGTCTTTAATCTCTGGAAGAGAGAGAGAGTGAGTGAGTGATTGAAAGAGCGCTTTATGGATCCTTTCAATGGCCTCGCTGTCCTGACCAAACATACCCAATGCCCCTGCCATTCCTATTATGATGTACAGCTGTCAGGCACAGTGGTCCACACACACAAAATCACTTCTGCTTGGAGGCACAGTTACAGAACACAGCAGCACATCCAAGCACAATAATAAGGGGATAATGAGGTCGACTGCTTTCATTACAGAAACTGACATCTGGCAAAAGTGGTAGAGCAGCAGTCCGAATGAAAGAGAAGTTTTCTGTGGCCATAGCAACAGCTACTGGCAAAGTGAAAAGCATTTAAGGACAAAACATTAAGGATATTCACGCACATTCACAAACAGGAGGCGATCGTTTTGGCCCCATTCAAAGCATCCAGTACCCAGCTTCTTAAATGGACAGCAGATCTGCAATGGAGAGGAAAGGACAAAGGGACAATTTGGGTTTTTAGTTTGAGCAATGACACAGGAGGCATGCAAAAGAGATATTGAGCAAGCAAATCACCTCTCATTAATAACCGCGGACAGGGTCTTATGACTTTGACTCTCTAGTGTTAATCAGTTAAATGCACTGTTACCCTCTGGGCCCTGATGATGGACCTCATCAGCTCACTCAAACACCCTGGCATGGCTCAGGTCCATTTGGATCCATCTCAGACCTAGGACAAAATCATTCAATAGACTTTTGGACATCTGAGAGTCAGGCCAGAGGAGCTGAGACACCAATCAATGACCAAGCGAAACCTTGGCAGAAAACAACTATTCATTTATTTTCTCACCCAGATCTACACTGTTTTTACGGCTGGGAAAGAAAAAGCTTTTCAGTAATGCATTTTCTTTAGTTTTGCTAGTGTTATTTATAGGGAAATGTGAGAGAAATTATAGAAAATATTGGAAAAGAGAGAAGGAAAAGAAGATTCAAATCAAGTTTAACAAACATGAATGGCCCCACAATGTTGTACTTACATTGACACATGTTTCTTTAAGCCCTGAATCTCAAAGTTCGAGGCATGTAAGTGAGAAAACAAGGCGGATGCAATAGATTGATGGTAAATATGTTCAAATGAAATTACTATTATTATTTACAGTAAAACTAGCTAAGCTGCATGTACAAAATATGACAGTAATATACAATTACGATAGCCCAATTTCTTTCTTCTGCAGAGAACAAAAGGAAACATTTTTAATGCTCAGGAATCAAATCTTCCAAGTTCCCAAAAAAAGTATCATGAAACAGATCAATATGACTCATGCACCGAAAACTGTTGTTCACTGAACATTTTGACATCTGCACAAGCTTTCCTTGGAATCATTGCATTAAACAGTACCTTGTATGCCAATGCAATATTTTGAAAGCATTGTTTGCACATGTCACATGCATATGTGATTTTAAGACAGGAGAAAAACACTACAAAATGAATGGCTTCCACACAGAGACACACATACACAGATGATAAGAACAGAAAGAATAGTTCTTCAGCAAAAGGGCACAGAGTCTGTAGAAATGAGGGTAAATTGCTTGTGAGGAGGATCGAGCTCTTGAGAGGAAATCTTCTGTAATATTATGAGCCTTTGGGAAAGGGCACTGCATTCTATCCATTGACTGGGTGCTCTTGGATATCTGTGATAAACTACTGTAACCTCTACAAGCTGTTTCCAAAAGCACTGCTAAACTGCTACTACATGACCTTTTCCTGAAGGCCAAACATCATGTCTGTAGATACACAGAAGCCATTATGACACTAACACTGTGCCTCGGAAACAGACGAGTCAAAGAAAGCTGACCCTCGATTTACCGCCTCCCCTCTGGGAGGAAATAAATGATGTCTGTTTATCTATCAGTTTGTCAGACACTTGCAATGCTCAGCTAGAACCCAGTGAATTATCTGAGAGATTTTCAAGTAGGTTTAACACCATTAAAACCATCTTTTCACCAGCGGACTTGTGGGGTTAATTTTCGGGTCATACATTTCTTGGCCCTTCTACTAATGCAACCTCCGCTTCCATCTGGACTGGTGCATTTTCTGCTGATAATGCAAAACAATCACACGGATCTTCCTCCAACATCCCCCACCCTCAAACACACTCCTCCTGCCAGAAAGCCCATTCTGCTTATTAAACTTCTAAGCCAGCAGGACGCCCATGCAATGTTTAAGAATATGTCGCCAGTAAAAAAAAAGAATAAATAACTGCTGGTAGATCACTTACCTCTGTTGTTTTTAATGGTGTTAGATGGAGATACCAAAGCACAGAGGCATGACTGGGTCAGTGTGCAATTTAGAGGAAGGGCTCTAAAGTTAATTTAAGCATGCTCTTTGAATGCTCTTTTATTAAGACATTTTATTAAAATATTTACACACATTTCTTCAAATTTCAAGTAAAGAGGTGTCTGGATGGCAAAGATGAAAGTAGTGGGTGGATTTAAATAAATAATACTGGATACCAGTTCACTTGTCATAAGTCATCAGTACCATTGAGTGGCTCCAATAACATACTGTACACTTTTGGATACATAAAAAATGTCTGGAGTCAAGATGATTTTGTCAAATTAGTAGAACAATGTGAAGAATGCAATAAATGTACATAAAAGTTTTTTTTAAGATAGCATAGTTCATCAGCTTGCCACTAAAGTTTGACAACCAGAAAATATGTTGTTTTTCAACGAACGTCTTTTTACAAAATGTCTTGAGTGCTTGTGCTATTTTTCTTTAAAAAATAAATGTCACTAGATTTAAGATTTTCTTGTATAATACAAAGACATTTTAAAGTGCACCCATACTGTGAAAATATGTTTTTGTGACCACTGTAAATTCAACACTATTTATAAATATATATATAACCGAACAATAACTTCCGAATAACCTGCTAGGAATAGGAATATATATACAGTATATATATTTTTTTTCACTAAAGCAGGGAGTAAAAAGTGGCTTAAAAGAACAAAATGGATTTCCAGACAAATGTCATCAGTACAGCTACCTAGAGACCACTTTCCTTTACTTATGAAACATTTTCGGCTTCCTCAGCTTGAAGGCAATTTTTCTCCAACTGAGTGTTTATTTTTTAAATTGTCTATTCAGTACACTTCATCGTTTACAGACTTTCAGTTGCTCCTCATGTTCAAACTTCTATTCTGAATGAATCTGTTTGGCTGACAAATGCCCAGATCATTTTTGGCTAACAACTGTTTAATAATAATAATAAAAAATGCATTCTGTTACATAAACCCAAGGTGATATTTTTTAAATTGCATTGGATCACAGCTAGACACCTTGTTTAGTTGATCTGAATAGACAAAATGGTGTTCAGAATAATCAGGAGAGTCTTCCTCATGACATATCAGTGTATCCACACTTCTGGTTAACACAGAGCAGAAAACTAGTGTTTTTGAAATACAAAATCTTATATTGCTCTACATACTACCATTCTCAGCAAAAAAAAAAGAAAAAAAAAAGAAAAAATATATAGCACATGCTATGAAATGTTGTCACACTCCACACTAATATTAAAACAAACCTGCCCTGCTGTCTGTGAATCTCAACCTCCACATAAGAGATATGAATGTTCCTGTCTCCTTGTTTTCCTTCCATGAGTCACTCTTTCATTTTCATTCTCTATTAAATCTTTCTAATGCACAGTCTTTTGTCTCTTATGATCCCATCTATTTTCTTCCAGAAATTCACAAAATATTATCCAGGAATTAAGCCTGCACAAAGAACATACACATGCGTGCACACAAACACTTACACAACACATTCATATATCATGTTAAAGCTCATTTGCTTTCTCTCATTTTCACTCTAATGATTGTTCTGGCTTGGCTGCAGTGTTTAGTAAATGTGAGCCTGGAAACTCAAAGAATTAACCGCTCAAAAATAATGAACTGGTATATATCATTCTGGTTCAATCGTTCATGCCGATCACTGATACAAATACGATGACCAAAAAAAAAAAGTTTATTTTTACTAATATTCTGCAGGTTGTGAGAGACAATAATCCACAATAATCCACAAGTAATGCACACGACTAGTCCATCAACTAACTGTGAAGTGAAAAGCTGTTTTTAAGAAACACAATGGTAGCACTTTATTTTACAGTCCTGTTCCTCATGTACATACTATGTACTTATTATAGTAATTACAATAACTATGTAATAACTAGGTACTAACCCTGAACCTACCCCTAAACCTAACCCTACCCCATGTAGTTACCTTGTGTTACCAGAACTTTCTTGGATAAATACACTGTAAGTACACTATAAGTACATGTTGGTACACGTACTGTAAAATAAAGTGCAACCAACACAATTTGTTAGAACTCTCATTCAGGTGGCCCCCATTCACTGCAGAGGATTCATTGGTGAGCAAGTGATAAATTCTCCAAATCTGCTCCAATAAAGAAACAAACTCATCTACATCTTTAATGATCTCAGAGTGAGTACACATTCAGCAAAATATTCCTTTAATGGATAATAAAACTTCCTGATACACACTCTTTAATTAATACACTTTTGTATAGTTTATTATAGTAAACAGCAGATTCAAATATGTCTAATCAATAAATAAATGTTATATATATCAGGATACAAATAGGCATAATTAGACAGAATTAATTATCAAATTATTTAGGTAAAACTTGAGTCAGATTGTGTTGTTTCTTTCAGCTGAATCTAACTGTAATTTCCTCTTCCATTCATTCCATTCTATTCCAAATTGTGATTTGAAAAGGAGCCAATCCCCGATTTTTTATTTTGTCCCCATCTCTAGTTTTGTTTACACTTCTATATACTTACTTACATCATTTCAGTGGACCAGATTCAGGGGAACTGGACTGTTCTGGCTTGATTTATAAACATTCTGATTCCCACAAATGAAGTGCCAGGTTGTAATTCAGCCAGTAACATCTTTTAGAGCAGCTTAGAGTGACTGTGTCATCAGTTACTAATAGATTTTGTTACTTCATGTGAGAGGATGATGTGTCATTTTCTGTCTAAAACATCTCTTTTCCACAGCTTTGAGAGTTTGTGCTGTCTGCAGGAAATGATCAAAGAACTTGTAGGGAGAGACTGATCTGTAAAGTGCGGCAGGATTTATATGCTAATATATGCCATGGTAAAATAATCTGATGACTCGATGACTTTTGAAAGCAAGAATGCTAACCTTAGACATATTACGCTCTGGCAGTGCTGATAAACCACAGTTTGAAACTAAAAAGGCATTAAAACATATTTCACTGTGCGTTAGGAAATAAGCTGTAGAATATGAACTGATTTCTAGAAGTGTCTTGCCCTTAATTCTTACTAACTCAAAAATAGAGCTCGACGAAGGAGACTTATGACATGAAACACAAAAGAGCATAGCACACTTTGATTAGCGTCTCTCATCAGTGCTAAAAATAAATTTTTAACCAAATGCATGTAATATTTATAGACTATACACTTGACAAGCTTGATAGCAGTACATTTAAGTTGCACTTTCAAGCAAGATGTTCCTAATTACATTTTACTGTATAAGTGTGATTAAATATGTTCAGAATTATGGTTCATTTGTTTATAAACTGAGGTAAAATGTATAAACAATACCAGTGTACATTACCAAATTAATTACATTGGAATAATATCCCTTTGTGAACATGACACTATTCTGATAACAGTAAACACTAGAGTAATTTAATTTGAAAAACCTCTCCAATTAGGTACAAAGAGCCTAAATACAGCTTTGACATTAGTTTATGTACAGTATAAATTCTTTATAAGTATTTAGGGACTGTTTTCTTTATTTTATTGCATGTAAAGATAGTCAGAGCAATTTATAATGCACCACATTAGCTAAAACATGGCTTTTTAAATACTAATACTCGACACCTTTTTTTTTTTTTTCTCGGCATGATTTATTTATTTATTTATTTTGATTCGGCACAGAATAGTTCTTCTCTTGCCATCTGAAACTGGCTGACAAAACACATCATATATTCCACAATAAAGGGTCTATGTTCCACTGGCTTAATTATTCGGTCCGGATTCATCTGGCAACAAGACAAAAGCAGAGCAGAGAGCAAAAACATCTGCTATACTAATGAGGTTCTACCTTCACACTGTGTTTGATTTATCCTCCTCAATCCATTATTTCAGCCTAAATTTGATATGTTTCATTTGCATTACATTTTGACTTATTAAATGGACAATAAATCTAATGGAAGAACATAGAAGAATTACAGAGTCCTTTGAAGAACAAGGGATTTTTAGTACACTGCCAGGCATACTGATGTTCATGTGCCAGCTGAATAGAGACAAGCTTGTGAATGATGAGACAGCGGGTGTTACACAACAGGACAAGCTATGTGTTTTTTTGTTTTTATTGGTTGCCACAACTCTTCTTGTCAAACAGCTGATCTAAACTGCTGATCTATGAGTTTACTTTACAGAGTACTATTTTTTGTTTGTTCTTGAGTTCTTGAGATGTCTCTTTCTTGTGAATTCTCGAGTGAAATGCTTACGTGTGTGCATGTTTACTATTTACTAGGCCTACAGTAGATGTGCATGTTGAGGTCATCTGCCAGCTTGTATAATTTCATTTTATTTCCCCTGGCATTGTATAACCGCCAAGTCACAAAATCCCTTGTCGCCTGAGGATTAACTTTTTAGATGTGCAAATATACAATGTAATGGGTTAATCACATGCTTATGTACAATTCAGTGAGTCAGCTGTTTTGCTAGTGTGCTGCTTAGCATCACTGGGATGGTAATCCGTTACAGTACAGTAGGCCTCTGTCAGGAATCTAAAAAAGGAAAAAGAAAAAAAAAGAACAATAAATAAAGCCAAGACTCTAAGCTGAATTTTGAGGAGTGAAAAGTTTATCACAGAGAAAAATGTTTTCTACTGCAAATTACAAAGCTAATTTGTTTGCTGTTTTGAAGATATTTTGTAGAGAGACAAGAAGTGTCTAATTATGTTGTATCTGTTCTGCTCTTTTTGTTTATCTTTTTATTGCTATCAGTTATATTTATTTTCCATCTGCATGTTGGCTTTTGCATCTGTTCTGGCTATTAAGACTAAGAAGATGCTGTTTTATTCGGGCAACCAAAAATATGATTTTTACTGATTCACATTACCTGGGAATGACCTAAAGACATAAAGCTTAAAAGCTTTGTAAAGTGTTACAGTTGTTGATAAAATTTTTTTTTATAAATAAATAAAAAATATTGAGTTGTCTGTATGCCAGTTTTCTTCTGCCCAGAATATACTGCAAATATTTGCTTATAATCAATGTAAACAACACAACTTTTTCAAAATGAAAATATATTTAGTTTAGACATTCAAATGCGAATTTTTTTATTTATTATCTAAATAAATACATTTTAGACAAAAAATTTAAATAGCTAATTAAAAAGTAGCAAATCAGAATATTAGAATGATTTCTGAAGGATCGTGTGTTACTGAAAACTGTAGTGATGATGCCAAAAAAAGAAAAAAAAAAAAAAAACAGAGTTCACAGAAATAAATAACATTTGAAAATATATTCAAGTAGAAAGCAGTTATTTTAAATATTAAAACTACTTCACAATATTACTGCTTTGTATTTTGGATCAAATAAATGCAGACTTGGTGAGCAGAAGAGAATTAAAAAAAAAAAACATAATCTTACTGTTCATAAACTGTGGACTGGTAGTATATGCTGTATGTATGTATGTACATATAGCCATATATATTTATAAATATAGTTTATGCATGTAATGACCTGGCTAAACCTCCCTTTGGTTGGTTTGCATGTTTTTTTTTAATCATACCAAGAAGCTCTTCTCATTCTGCATATATCACTGACTAATGCTCATTAGGGATAATGCGCGAAAAAATATCATGCAAATGGCAGAGCTGTGCAACTGTCACATTTCCCACAACGACCCTGTCAGTCAGAACACCTGCTATGATATATGAGCCCAGATTTCTGTTCGTAATGGGGTTCAATGACACAGGAAAAATGACTATATGCAATATGGAGCATGTCTTGGATGTGCCAACTTACTTATGGGCTCTTCGCTAATGTAGGCCAAATCTCTTTTTTTTTGTTTTCTTTTTTTGGGCTTTGCTGTTGAAATGTGAAGGATACAGGGACGATTTTCTGTTGACGGAGTGCCAACACTGCAGGAGAGGCTGGGAGAGTAAGGTTCAGTGTCTACTAACCTTTCCCCTCCTGGCCTTGCTCGGTTAGAACGTAGTAATGTGTCATTATTTTCCCCCCAGATCCTGCCTCAACTGAAACTGGGAAACACTCCAGACCCCCTGGACAACTCTACTACAGAGGCCCTGATCCAGCAGATCAGTGGGAAGCGAGAAACATAGAGAGGCACTAATGTACTTCTGCTGGCCTGGATTTAGTTACTTGGTTTTAGAACACAGGTGATGAAGCAGGTTTCCTGTGTTCTTACTTATGAAATTTTACAGCACCACTAGATCAGAAATAATTATACAACTTATATAAAACTTTGAGTTAATGCATTGTGTTTCCGTAGCCAGGGTTTTATCATTACAGAGGTCCCAACAAACTATAATAGTACTACAATGAATGATACTATAATAACACTGGATGTAACAAAAAATATCATAAAAAAATTTACAACACATGACAACCCACTTAATAAGCATGCAACAGCATTCCCCAAACCTGACATTAATGTAACATGAACTTTTGGGCTATTGCACGTACAGTCTCAAACTTGATATAAGAAAGTTTGCTTGTAAAGAAATAAATTACTCGTATGACTAATTAAAAAATAACACGACCGCAGACAGAAAGAGTAATTATGCAGTTGGCTTTTTTTGTCACAGGGTGACAGCAGCAGTTTTAATGGCAGATGCTTCCATTGAAGCGTCCTTGTCAAAGTTTTTAACCAATGTAGTCTCCACAGAAGTCATCACAGAACAGCGGGTACACTTCTGCTGTATACCAGGGTCAAATAAGCACAGGAGAGAGGGTATATCTGTGACATGACATCATTAATAATGGTCTACAGGAAGTCCTTGGTAAAGTAAAATCTTTATTGTACTTTAACTAAAGGACAAAAATGATGCTACTTAGTAACGCATGAAACGGACACTGTTGGACCAGCCTAGACAAACCTATGATTATACTGCAGATATGGACTTGGCTTAAAAAATAATCTTTCTTATCTAAATCCCATCCAAAATCATCATTAAAAAGAGCTTGATCTGCCTATTGTCCAAAGATGTTCTACTGACAATTAATTCAACAGCTAATTTGTTTCCTCCTAAGAAAGGAACCAATACTTTTGAAACTACATAAATCTCACCACAACCTTCTAAACTCCTCTCACAAGTCAAGATTATCGTTAGTGACAGGCTTTTTGAAACGTGGGAATCAAAATAAAGTACCCAGTATCTTGTCCAAGTCCCCTAAGGTTTGCAGTGGCAGGCGCCGTGAGGAGCTTCCATAGACTCTTTTAAGCAGAGCTGACAGGAAGTACTGTAATGAGAGAAGTGACTGTGCCACAGATATGCATCTCAGCGGCTGACAGAGGCCTGAGCCATCCCATCTCTCAAAGTGTGAGGGGAGGGGGTGACAGCAGAGAGCCATGCAATTTGAAGTGCCTCTCATCTGCATATTGATTGGGAACTTTATCACGCATCACTAATGAGTGAATGGCTTCGTTTTCCAAGATGATGATAATGTTGATCATCATCAAGGCTTCAGTCTCAGTTAATATTCAGCCCTCTACATCTACGACACTCAGCTCCATTCAATTAACATTTCACACGCTGGCTGCCAATCGACACCTCCACTGTTTATTAGAAGAAATTCTCCAGATATGGTTGACTGTGCTGTAATTGCATCAATATGTCTCCAGTGTTGATACAACACATAAAAAAAGATCTCATCAGAATGTACTTGTGTTCTGTGTATTGCCATAAGATCTATTCAGATTTTCTTTTCCTGTAAGATTGCCATCCTGTATCCATTGTATTAAAAGGTGATCCCTACTGGAGAGCATTAGCGTGCATGATAAAGCCAAAAAGCATTTTAACACAGTCAGTAAGCATGTCAGACCAGCTGCTTCATTACATGTTTGTATAAACAAATAAAAAATATATAATAAACTAGACATTTACCAATTTTACAGATAACAATATCTAGGTCGGTCTGCACTGGCGATATCATATATTTCCATGTAAAATAGTGCTGAACTTTAATATTGTTTATGAATCTAAATAATTATTAATATATTCATTATACCTTGATTTTTCATGATGGTTCATAGTGCATTAACTAATGATGACAGATACACAGATAATATTAGTAAATTATGTAATTAACAATCTAACAATGAACAATACTTTTACAACATGTATCATTTATTTATTATTGTTTCAGAAATCAGCAAAAGCAATTTAATCAGTTGACCAATTGATCGCCTTTGTCACTTAATCGGCACAGATAAACCGATTGTTATATTCTTTCAAAGTAGACAACAATTTTCAGTTTTCAAACAGCCCATAAAGGTTTTTTTTTTTTTTTTTTAAAGGAGCATTGCGTAGGTTCTGAAATTTCTAACCGGTACTGACACCACTGGCCGTTAGGGGAACTGCAGCCAGTCTCATGCTCGTTCTCAGTTCGCAGAGGAGCACGTTTTTTTTTTTTTTTTTTTTACTTCGAGGAGTGTCCGTGGGTGTCTGAATTGTGCTGGAGGCTGGTCGCTTCTTTCCATCCGCAGAGTCCATTTGAAAACACTATTGCCGCTGCTTACTATAATTGCTGGCGTGCAGTACGGTTGTAAGCCCAAGTAGACGAGAATGCGAATGACGCCACATTTGGTGAATTTTCGCGCCAATTCGGGCCCGACTCCTCCACACACAATTAAGCCTACAGGCTGATAGAGGCAACCGTGGTGGACAGTCGAGGTGTCATTCTTTTTTATTACATCATGGTTGGCTCATACATGAACAAATGAAAACTCTATCTTAAAGTAAAAACCTCCACATAGCTCCTTTAAGAAAGCATATCTTATCTTGTTGATTATCACACTTTATTTTTAGTATTTATGATAAAAGACACACTTTCTGTAAATATGTCAATGTATTCTATAGCTTGGTTTCACAAGTAAATTGATGTTGTTTTAGGCATGTTTAGATATGTTTAGTGGGAAACAAGACAAAAATTCTTACAAAGGGAATCCATTTTTACATTGAACTGTTTCAGCAAAGCCACATATGTGTTAAAATACATCTGAAAACAGTGAAGTTATTCACATTCCTTTATAGTGCAGAATATTAGATGTTTTGCCTTGATCATGGCCAAAACAAATGGAATTTAGTATTAATGTGCAAATGTTCTTTGGCCAGCATGAAATACTGTACCTTACCATTTTAAAGGTTAAGCTGCACTCTGCGGAAATGCCTGAGGAGCTGGAAGTGCATTCAATGCATATGTAATGATTTCCAGTTTTTCCATTCTATAATTTACGTTGCGGTCTTGAGGGACAGCATAAGAGCTAGTGGAATTGGCCATTTAACTAATTGGGCCAAACCAAGAGGGAAAAGAGGTCAATATCAAATCCAAAACATGACTATATAAATTTACAGTTTTTTCTAACCTTTAGCTTGACCCATTAACGTGCACAATTCATATTCAAATGTTGCTGACAACAAATATATTCCTGTAATGATCATAAGAGCGATGTGACTCAACGTGAATTGTACATATGCAGTTTTTAGCCAACACCAAAAGGGAAGGGGAGCATATTTCTTAAAGAAGGTGAAACTTAAGAGTATTTTGGCGTTCTGCTACAGCAGTTCAGCAGGCTGCAGGCGGTTTATTGATGGTTCTTCAAACCGTGAGAGGACGGCTTGCTTTTATCTCCTGGGGAGTTTAAATGAGTGCTGGGGTTAAGTCATGCATTCACTCTTTCTCGAACACAGCGGAAATTTTCCATTTAAGATCCCAGTACATGGGGAGTCCTGTTTATAATCTGCTGCTTTGTTTGCACAATTTGTCAATGGCGTCGATTGTCCAAAGTATTGCAAAAATTATTCATTTTCACAGTGTGAGATTGTGAGCAATTGCACCTTACTTCCTGTCATTGCAGCCCCATATTTCAATAAGAAAATAAAGAAAAACGGCACAATAGCATTGAGGTGTGTGTGTTTTTCTCCATTATGTAAATGTCTCCCTTGATGTTATTTCACATCTGCTGATTCACGTGCCTTTTCCACACTGGATCAATTGCTGAAGAAGATTAATGCCACAATAAACAGCTTATTGCACTTTGTCTCTCTCAAAATGACTTTTACTGACTTCATACCAAGCTAGAAAGGAGTTTCATCTCTTTCGGTGTGTCAGTACTGTCAAAAAAGTAACTATGAACTCCATTAAAAGCCTTAAACAAGGACTAAGAGGACAAATTTTTATGTAGCGTAAACTTATGACTCATATTGCAGCTCAATAATCACCATTTACATTTTATTAGATGCATAGCTATTCTGGTGAATTACATTTCTGGTTCAATGGCTCCTGGTTCGTACATGGTTCGAAGTAATCCACAGGATACCTGGCACACCAAAGCTTGCTTTCATTCTTTTAAACCTTTGTTAGCTATGCGTATGAGTCAATGTCCACAAATTTAGTAATGCATGAGAGAGATGGTTCAGAGAAAGAATGATCCCTTTAGGATTCCTCCTATAAAAAAGGTGCCTTTTCCAGTTTCCATGGGGAGATTTTAAAGTAAAAGATTTTTAAGATTTAAAAATTCAGTTTCATTAATAATTACATTGTGCCATTTCAGAATTCGTACTTTTACATTAATTTGGCAGTACAATTATTGCACTACAGTGTGCTTCTAAGAAAAAAGGTCAAGATGACAACACATTCCAAGAATTCTGAAACAAATGAACATCTTTGTGTAAGGAAAATAAGTTTGAATTTAAAGACAAGAGTGGTAGTGGGAAATTCAGCTGGGAATGGATCTGTCTTTTGAGTCAAATCTTTCAAATAAATTCAGTTCTTTACAAAACCATTCAGTCTTCTATGGAACATAATAGAATATATTTTTAGAAATGTCTCAGTTACTAGTTAACTAGTTACCAACAATCTTCAAAACAATTCGAGGGTAAGTCAACTAAAATAAATTTTCATTTAAGGATGTATAGTCCCTTTAAGAAGCTTGAAAGCTACAATTCTTAACCATTGTAAATGCTTGAAAAACTGCACCTGGTAAAAATCCTAAAACATCCTCATCTCTCCTTTTGTGTTCCACATAAGATAGTCATTGTCAATGATAACAGAATTGTCATTTCCATCTGAACTAACCCTTTAAAAAAAATGTTTTACACATACACATAAAAGGAACACACATGGCACCCATTTTGTAGAATGACCCAAAGGCAGAGAGCACACAAAACCAAGGCAGCGATAAAGTTATTTGAGAGAAAGAGACAAAAAGAGGCATTAGCCACATCAATAACAGATAGAGGAATGGCCAAAGGGCAATAGCAAAGCTGTTGCTCACTTAGAAAGGAAGACAGAAGAAATGAGAGAGGAAGATCTGGATCTGCTCTCATTTTTATTAATAGAAGCCTATTAATTAACCCCAGAGGTGTTAAATATAGCCCAGACACTCTGTGCAGACAACAGGCAGTTGGCTCAGCTTGCGGGGGGAGAATTGTAGCAGTGAGAGCTGTAACAAAGCCTGGAACAGCTGCTCCTGTGACTGCACCTGAGCCCAGAGAACACCTACTGAACCTGCCACGTATCCATCAGTCAAAATCTGGAGGACTGCCCACCTCACTGCTGGTCAAATGGACCAGAGGGGCCCGAACCAACCCCAGCATTTCCCTTTTGCCTGAGTTGGTTTGCGAAGAGGGTGAAAGAGCAGGGGAATCATTGATAAAGAGAGCACTGAAGGGGAAATGAAGGTGCCAGATGGAGAGAGCAACAGATTGCCCACCTTGTATTGCAGGTTTTCATTAGCATTACATCATTAGCATCATTACCTGGCAGCTAGATTGCAGAATTTCATCTCATTATGTCTTGTATCTGATATTTGTAATTAATAGCAATCACAAGGATAGTATGTTAAAAGATTCATTTCCATCCATTCATAGTTACAATGTTCACTTCATTAGTTAATATTAATCAAGGAAATCCCTAATATGGACAAATGCATCCAGCTGTCGCTGTAACTAATCAAAATAAAAAGAAGAAACATTTTGACTGATGAAACATGAAGACAATAAACACAATTGCGACAGTATATGATCTGTGTGTAAGTCATCTGCAGGTAATAATGCAGTGCTAATTGACATTTATATAATATTTATTACAGTATAGAAACTATAAAATATATTTTATGCCTTATTCTGTGAAAATAATTGACAAAAGTGTTTATAGTGTATAACTCAATCATAAAATTGTCATTTGGAAAACATAGGAAAAAAATATTACAGAACGTAAATTATTGGTTATTATCCAGCATCTTAAATTATTAAAAAAGAGAGATTAGGGGGAAAACAATGATAAAAAAATATTAGACATACACAAACAAAATGTATTACACATGAAATTACTGTCTCCCCTTTATACAGATATCTAACCCCTACTGTATAGGTATCATTATTTATATTATATACTTTTGTATTACAGAGTGCATTCACTTGGTCTTTTTTGAAATCGACCAACCATCTAGAGGATATTACAGCATCTGTGTTTGAGCCTAAGTGAGGTGTTTACCCTGATTCCCACTGACAAGCTCCAGTTCCAGACACAGAGTGGGCAGATGCGCTTGCACTCAGCTGTCAGGACCCCTGATGCCAACTCAATGGACTTCACCTGCCAGCCGACAGCCAGCAATGTGTCCGCTGATGCCACTCAACTGTACTGTTATTAGTTTGGGAAACAGATGCATTCTTTCTGTAGTGTTAGTTAGTGTTAATGTGGAAATAACAGCTGTAGGTGAGTGTCAAATTACTCAGTGGTGTGTGGGTTTTGAATTCAGGCTGGAAATTATATTTTCTCATAGTATTTTTAGATTCTACAAGATTTGTTGCATGAAAAAAGGAGTTAAAACAACTAATTCAATATTTCAGCACCACAAAATGTCTTTAGGAAATGTGTGTTTGAGTTGATGTCTCTTTAAAAGTTTTGAAGTTTGTGATTTCAGAAATGAGGACCATTATTGTGCCTTACTGCAATCCTGGAAGAAATTTTCAGAAATAAGACTTACAGTAATTTAGTAACACAGTTACTTTTAGTTTAGTAATACAGTAACACAGCAATCAATCAAATCAATCGATCGATCGATCTATAGATAGATAGATAGATAGATAGATAGATAGATAGATAGATAGATAGATAGATAGATAGATAGATAGATAGATAGATAGATAGATAGATAGATCAATGAAGTAAAAAATAATAACGATATAACTTGTTCAGGCTTGCTTGTTTCTGTGTGGTTGCATTACAGCTGCTACTTATTCATACAACATCATGCATTAGGCAATGAGCTCTGAAAGTATATCTGGCAACTCACAGCTGTGCTCATTCACTATTTGTAGATCCAATGTTCAGAGTTCCAGATATATACTAAAACTGCAGTGTAGAGATTTTTTTTCAGGTTCAGCACAACAATGCAGACTCTGACAAGTGCTAATTATCACCCAGGTGGTTCCATATGAAAGCGCTACAAGACTATGCAAATGCATGGTGTACTTAAACAATTCAGAATAGCAGCATCTTGTATAACCATGACACAAGTGTCCTCTGTTTCATACTCCAAATTAGAGGCCAGATGCATTAAGTAAGACATTCCACATCTTGGCATGTAGCTTAAGCAAAGGCACTGAGCAAAAAGAATAATCAATGGCACTGTCAAGCGGAACAGCAGGAATCCACTGACCTGGGATCTGCTGCATGCTGCACAAAAACCTGGTGGTAATGAGAAAGGCTCAACAGCGACTATGCTAGGTTCGGCTGACTGCTGTTAAGAGAGGAAGGTGAGAACGAAGGGAAGAAACATGAGTAGACTGACCTATAGTGGAGAGGTGAAGGCCTGTCACTGCTCATCAGGGTAAGACAGAACCTCTCCTCCAAACGAATGAGGAATGAAGAAATCCTCAAAAGAAAGCAATGCTGTGAGTGTGGTATTGGTGGTTTTTTTTTCTTTGTGAAAAGGTAAGACAAAAAAAGAAAAGAAAACATGCCTGTTACAATTTAAAATTTGAGAATTAAGAGGTCGAATACAACAGAGTGCATTTATATACAGTATATTTGAAAATAATGCCAAATATGTATTAAACATAATGGCATTAAATCTTTAATATGAAAATGTGCTTTAAGAGGCAAGAAAATATTAAAATACATTTTGGATAAATAAATAAATAAATAAATAAACAAGCGTGTACTACAACTACGAGTCATTCTATAAGGTGACATTTCAGCACTTGACAAATGGACAGCGATTCCTCTAAGCAGCACTTAAAGCAGAGCTACGTGATTGTTGGGAAACGCACATGAAACAATAATGAACAATCATAAAATTACACGTAGAAAACGCTCTTAAGCGCTAAGAACAATCGTTATCGGGAAACCCGGCCCAGAACTTTACACATAGGCAAACATGGCTTGTGTAACACAGGAAAGCGCGTTCCTATAGTCTAGTAAAGAAGTGTAGTTACCAATATTATTAGGGTAATGCGTCACTTTACTTCATTACCCAAAAAAGTAATATAGTTACTGTAATCCATTACTTTGTAACTCGTTACCCCCAAGTAAATGTAAGTTGTGAATATATAGGTTAATATATATAAGTTAATCTGCCTATTGACATGCCTTATAATAAAGATCTATTTATGTTGAAATGTAGACTATATACTGTATTTTCAGATATGCATTTATATACTTAAGATTTATGAACATACATTGATTTACTATTAAATATATATATATATATATATATATATATATATATATATATATATATATATATATATATATATATATATATATATATATATATATATATATATATTCGCAATTTACATTCAATTACACAAATGTTTTTTTTTTTTTTCATATTTACCTCTATTCATTCAGGCATTAACTACTGTATATATTCAGATTTACTTGTATATATTAAGTTTTGCTTCTATATATTCAGATTTATAGCTATATATTCAAATTTACTTCTATATATTCAGTATATTCAGACTTATAAGCATTTATATAGATTTACATTTATATATTCAGATTTATAACTATACATTCAGATTTACTTCTATATATTCACAATTTACATTTACAGTGAGTACTGAAAGTATTCAGACCACCTTCAATTTTTCACTCTTTGTTATATTGCAGCCATTTGCTAAAATCATTTATGTTCATTTTCTTCCTCATTAATGTACACACAGCACACTACCACCGCAAGTATATTTCAAACCTGTGGGAAGCATTGGTATGTATGTATGTATGTATGTATATATATATATATATATATATATATATATATATATATATATATATATATATATACATACACACACACACACACAAACACACACACACACACACACACAAATCATATATAAAATGGCCAAAGAATATGAAGAAATCTGAGGAATTAACTTAAATGGAAATATATTGTATAATGTATTGTTATTTTCAAATCTATTAGCACTATATTTTTGGGCCAGGTTTTTATAGTTTGAAATACATATTAAAATATTTATAAAAAAAAAAAAAAAAAAAGTGGCATCAAATCTTTGAAAGTTTCTCATTATAAAGTTGCTAAAGAGTTGCATCACTTCAGTATGCAGTGTCTCTGCACACAAATGAGCACAATTCAAATTTAACTAAGCAATAAATACACTGAAATATGACTATTGGGTTTTTGAGAAAGGTGGAAAGCAGAAACAGATTGTGGGTTCTGTGTACATTGTGTATTGATTCATCGAATGATGTAAAAATCTAATGTAAATGTGTTTCCAATAGTCATGTTGGTCAGGTGGACCCTTCATATCTAAGTAAGTAGTTCTTGGCCAGAATAAGCTGTATTGTGAACCAGAACTTATATAGTCAGTTCAAAGGTCTGGCTACGTGAGACTTGGGGAAAAAGAGACTCCAAAAAAGGCAGAGAGGGACAGAAACCCTATACTGCTGCAGAGGAAAGATAGCGATGAGCTGTCTTTCTCTAATTGCCTGTCTTGCCTGGCGTTCTCTGCACAGGTCTGGCATGAAGAAGCTCTCATTATACACCCGCACCTTTGGCAGCCTCATTATGGGTCCTTCGCCAGCCGTCTGTTCTGCCTGGTGTGATCACTGTGTGATCCGGCTATAAAATCATTCTCTCTTTCACCCCACCCCCACCCCCCACCATGTCCAGCGTACAGCGTACATAGAAGCAATTCGACTATGTTTTTATTCCCAGCTGAGGATGATTTGCTTGACATAACCAGCACATTCCATGAATACTCTTCATTTTGGTATCCCATTAATTTTAAGAGACATAAATCCTTTGTTTTATACTGAGAGAACTATAAGATATGTTTGATAAACTGTTACTAAAAATAGTCAAATTGTAGTGTTGACTACATTCATATTGCTCAGCCTTTAGTGATGTAATAATGATGAAACGTTAATTTTTCAGAATTCTTTAGTTGTCTAAAACTAGTTTGGTTAAAACTGGTTTTATTTGCAATCCTGTTATGCATTTTGCAGTATATTTATTATTATTATTATTATTATTATTTTGCTTAGTCTTTTTAACGTTTATTCTAGTCATCTGCAAAACCACAAAAATGTAGTGTAACTGTAATTTGCAAATCTCATAGAAAGTGAACATAACATTTCATAAAACAGCTCATATGTAGTATTTAATATTTAGTATGACCCCCTCAAGTAAACAAACAGCACTTTTTATGGTTAAGCATTGTCTTAAAAAAATAAAACTGAAAAAAAATAAATAAAGTCCAATTTTGTACTCTATTCTTGAAAGGTGGCAATTGTGACTCAACAAGGTGGGACACTGTGTGAGTTAGGAAAAGGCTTGGATTTCTGCCTTCACAAGCTACACATATTGAATTAATGGGATTTTGGTAATGAATGTCACAGAGAAACAAAGCGCGTCTAGTGAGAATGTCAAACAAGGTACAGTACAACAGTGTCAACAAACAAACAAGCCTCAAAGAAAACACCAATTCATGAGGAACCAGTGACAGATGGGAAACAGCACCTGACATCAATACTGTCAGAACTTTCATGAAAGTTTACAAAGCCTTTTCCATCTGAATGGCTCAACTGTGAGCAAAGACGAAAAGAATAAAAATTCAAAGATCTCTTGAAAGATGCTGAAGTCTTGCATGGTATACCGCTATCTCTGTGAAGATGTGAAAGTTCTAAAAAGCTCTGGGGTTGATTGCAATAATCATGACAATGTTCATCATTTGAAGTGTTCATGACAGACATCAGGTCACCCTAAAGTCTCCTGCCAAAATTGCTTATTAGATACATAACTGTGTGGCTGCCTTTTGACTGGAGAATGATTCCCTTCTCCTTAACCATTTGTGGAATCCAAGAGGAATCGATAAAATTGCAATGCAGTGCTAAAGGTTGTAAAGCTCTTGCCTATTGATTGGAAAGAGTCTGTGCCTGCAATCAATCAATATATATATATACAGTAGTTGCCCGTTAACAACCCCAAATACCATCTACCTCAAGCAAGAACTTTTAAATGGACAATGTCAAATGATAACAAGAGTCTGAGAATAATTGGAGGCAAGTTAAACAAGTAGATCTCTCATTTACAGAAAAAGTATTAGCTTATAGCATATTTTAAATAACTTGTCTTTGACTGCCATGTCAAATGTTTAGACACGTCAAACAAAATCTGTCAATATGCACTCTTATGATAAAAAATGTCTTTCTTAGTGTTATAACCATAGGCCATGCCATTAAGACCAGCAACTTAATAATGAGCTCTCAAATGACTTAAAGTATAAGAACAAAGCTTTCTGCTCTGAGCAACACTTAGTCAATAAGATCATTCAACAAAATGTATCGTAATTAGCCATTGGCTGAAGGGCCTCAAGTGAACCTACTGTAGTCTCCACAGGGAACAATGTGAGAAGCTTGGCTTGGCAACATGAGCACATTACTTTTTCGCCTTGAGCTTTTTGCATACGGTATTATAGATCTAGCAAAGGCTTTTACCCACATGTGGCTTTAACACTTTACTCTCAACATTTAGTATATTTTGAGAGACTATGAATCAAAGTGAACTGAAAGTATTATGCTGGTTTACCGTAAGAGCAGTACTTTAGCTTTTACTGTTAAACAACTTCCAGGATTTTAATATTTAGTTTTAATTATTTATTTATTTTTTGCCAGTTGGTGTAATTTTTAAGTCAATACTGTACTTCAAAGTACAGAAATAAACAATTATTTTACAAACAATTAAGGGGGTGGGGTGTTTGCGATACCACTGTGGTGAAATGAATGGTTTTTATCTCTAGTAAAATTTAATTATGAGTTGACAACCAGGCATGCACAAATATTAACACTCAGCATACAAAACTCGGTGGCAATCATATCAAGATAATTAGACATTTTTTTTTATTAAAAAACCCTAACATTTAGAGTCACTGATCATGTCACCAAAAACAACAACACCAAAGTAAACAGCTTAATATATAATAATAAAATTGCAACTTAATAATTTATTCATGCTGCAAGCTTTTAAAATAAATGCAAGCCATATAAATTAATGTAATAAATATAAACAGTTCTTCCAGTAACCCCATCAAAGGTAAAGTCTTTGAGGCACATGAAATATATATTGTTTCTCGAGTACATTAGAGCAGAAATATCACACAAGCTAGAGTGCTGCTGATTAATACAACAGATTAAATATGGAAAATCAAGTGGAAATTCTGTATGACGCCAAGCATGAATTAGGATCTACCATCGCTGATTCTATTTTCTGTTATCAATAAAAAAAGTCTAGCTCAAACTACAGTACCAACAACAGACAGGGCCAGTTATGGAGCAACAAGGAGAAAGTATGATTGTGCAATATTGCTTTTATACAACAGTTCAATAAACAATAAGTTAAATAATTTAAAATTTAGAAACAGTATTGCGAGTTCTGTATGGTATTTCTGCCAATGAAAAAAGAACCAAACAAAAGCCACAGTAGAAAAAGTGCAAAACATAGTAGTGATGTTTAATTCCTGAATGATTCGGAATGATTTGAGTGTAATTAATGATTAAATGACTCATTCGTAAAAGGAGAACGTTTGTTTCATTCCCTAATGATAAAGCATTCAAGCGAATTGGATGAGGGAATGTTTCATTGAATCATTTGTAAACGCAGTCACCTTAAAGCCATACTTACTGGAGTAACCATAGATGGTCAACTAATTGTGTGTAAGAATCGAGTGTAAAAATCACTCTATATGCAGCAGTCTTCTACGCCTGTCAAATTCAATAGCTTTTCTAGCTTCATAAATTTCATTCATTTGCAGGGTTCAGAGGTTAACAGATGAAACACTGAGGTGCTTCATAGACAATCAGCAGTGAGAACTCATACTTTGGTAGGTGATTTTAAGCCACTGCAACAGAAGGTGTGTATCTGAAATGGACAGTGTACCATTGGTCATGCAGAATCAGAAAACAATGTTTAATTTGATGCTTTTAGGGAAGGGGAAAACATTTCTGTCCAGATTTTTTGGATTTCTTTATATGTTTAAATAATACTACTATACCATCAGATATTACTAAAACTTCAAGTTGAATAAATACTTTTCCATTGAGATTATACAAAGATGCTTGAGGCAAGAGTTTGGTGGCTTTAAATGTCAGATTTTTTGGTCAAATAAATGAGTGTGTTTACTGTCGTGCACAACCAAAAATGCAATTAAAATATTCTGAATATGTTTATTTCAAACAGTAGATTTCACTTACAGAAGACTACATTATGTGGGCACATGAATGTCCCGAAATGTCAACCAGACACCATCTGTACTTGCAAGTTTAACTGAAGTGTGTGGGCAGTAAAAGCATTTTAAATAATTCATTCGCTGACACGATGCCCTGAATGTGCTTCATGTTCAGATATTCACAGGAGCATTCATAAGAGTGTCATATTAATATGATTAGCACATCTCATGACGTCTACCACATTTACTGTACACACATGCTTTACACAAAAACGTCTTCAGGACTTAGTGTTCTTATTCATATGCACTTATACACCCACGTCAGCCAAGCTAGTGTAATTTTGTATTTTTTTTCCAGTTCCCCCTGTCCATAGAGCCATTTGATATATTCCACCTACAGTAATTCCCGTGCATTCAAACACAATGCGTCTCACTTTTTGCTTATGCATCATACCCATTTTAAACTATTTTATCTTAAGTTAGCATGAAAATGCATGCCGGGCCTGCTTTGTATCATACTCTTGTAAACAAACGGCAAATGATTTGTTTCCAGACGCATCTGTCTGTGTAAATAGCTCTATCTGAAAATACAGATCCATTTCGCTGTGCGGCCCTGACAGCTGATGTTATTTATGTTACCACGGCGGTATTCAGGCAGTGGCAGCATTATGCTTTTGTCACTGTTAATCTCTGCAGTGGGTTAAACAGCTTTTGTTACAAATGACCCAATGATGCCACTCTTTGTGTAAGAGAGCATCTGGACCAGATTGGAGAGTAACTTGTCTGAGAAGCACTCCCATATTTATGAATGTCAAGTGACTCATTCAGTAAAGCTTAATGAGTAAATGTAAACTCACGTTCACATACATCCTTTACTTATAGTCTAAGGCCAAATTCACTGGTAGGAGAACCCTAATTCAAATTAATGTTAGATTTATAGTCACGTTTAGAAGTGCAGTCTGCCCACACATAACGAGTGCTCGATTAATGAAAGCTTGCACACATAATGTGTAACCTTTACAGTATGTAGTAATCTGTCAAAAAATCCTTTTTATGGGAAAAGCCATAGGAACCAAGAAAGGTTTTCTCAAAGTTTTCAAAATATAGTAATATCTAGTGACATTGCCCTGCATGCAACACAAAATCTGCATGTCTCAATTGCATTTAGACCCAACCAGCTAACAAAAAATTCCAATTGCGTGGGTTGCATGGTGCCCAATCACGTTACTGGGAAAAATGTTTGTAGATAAAAAATGGTTCTGAGAATGTTCCCTCGTAGAAAGGCAGAAATTAGAATTACAATTAAATGGATTTCCCTTCAAAGTTATTTAAGGTACTTTCTTTTTAACAGCACAGGCATTTTTTTTCTTCTAATTGTAAGCCTAAACTTCCACAAATGTTGTTAGAGTTATGCTCAAAACAAGAAAAAAGTTGTCAGTTACAATATCATTTAATGGGTGCATCAAATTGCATTTAAATACATTGAAACTAAGGACCTGTTTTAACAAAACTGACTAAAAGAGCAAATTTCCAACAACATACTCTCATAAAATTTTATCTGACCACCAGTAAGTCTGTGGTAAACAAACTCCACTCAGCCATAATAACACCATCACTTTATGCTTGTAAAGTGCCCCCTATATATTATGTTCTCAGATATGAGTCTGACTCTTGGGATTCTTGGCCACCGGTAGAGCAAGAACAGATTACACCTTTAACATCACTCCCAACTCCTGCATCCAAATCTTAAATCACAATTTTAAGTGAGGTTGAATTTTTGCCCACAGAGCTGTAAAATTCTGCTGTATGCTAGGTGTTCTCTCTCTTTGACATCAGCCAAGCAGGGGATTCAAATTCCCCTGTGGTTAATTTACCTACTAAACACTAACTGCAATTTGTCAGTTTAATGATGGTGAAAGGTTGTGTTTGAGCTGTGTGAAGACAGAGAGAGCAGCTAAGTAATGATGAATGTTTGGAGTTTCACATCAGCATTTGAATTGATTTATACTGTTGGCTCCTGTGTAATCAGAATTAATTAGTGGCAATTCTTTCTTGTGAAACGTCATGATGATGCAGCAGCTTTGCAGAATTTAAGGAAAGATGACTTATTAAGACAAATCGAGAGACTGGAGAGATCAAGAGGATTTGTTTTAAAGTAAAATTGTGATAGCAGATTTTCAAATATTTATAGCGTACTGGATGTCCTTCTATTCTTGTTAGCATGAGGTGGTGTGGAACAGTCTATATATATATGGAAAGATAAGTTATGTTCACAGTCCAATTGGTTTGGTTTGGCGAATGTGGTCCATGCCCTTGACATGTTAAGTGCTTTTTATGAAATTACACGGGTAAGAATGAGAACTACTTTTTTATGCTACGTGATGCAGAAAACGAAATACATTTGTTCATATTAGGCTAATTAGGGTCAAGTGGAAGACAGCGAGAAACAAGAAAAATGACTAGTCTTGTAGGCCGATTCATTAGGAAATTGTTGTTCAGCAATTCATTTCATCTTCCTGTTTTAAAGACACCAGATTCCATGTAACTGTTGTTATATAATAATGGCAATATTTTATGCTGGCAAGTAACTTTTTGCTAAATCACAATTATGCGCTACAGTTAAAAATTCCCACGGTTCTGACGGCAGTTTACAATGATGTGATGCAGTACTGATAAATTGAGCAGTTCGTCAGTGTAAATGGGGTTGAGACTGAGAATAGAGCTCTTTCATCTTGGCTGATAAGAATGTCCTGATTACATCTAAATGTAGTGCAACATTTCAAGCATTATCAATCAACAGCACATTCTCAGACCTCCACAAAAGACCTCCACAAAAATTAGCTCCAAAATGGTGTCCGCCCATTTTAATTTTCCACAACAGAGCACATTAGTTCTTCCATCTTCCTCAATTAATATGGCAAATTATTACATTTCCGTGGCTCAAAAGAGAGATGAAGTTAAGGGACGTGCTTTCCTAGTGTGTTCCTTATGTGTGCGCCATCTCATGGGAAACCCTTTCGCATCAATGACCACCAAAGACCCACAATTCTGCATTTGTTCCATGCTAGCGAATCTCATTCATTTCAGCCCAGGCTGTCAGGGGTGGGTCTCCAGAGGCGTTGTCCTGCAAAAAAGCTGCAAACCTTCCTACGAACCCTTATCTCTTTCCTTTTCTCTCTCTTTCCCCACCCCCTCCTTCTTGTTCAACACTAACTGGGGCAGCCAACCTGAAAACGAATTACATGTTGAAGTTTCCGCAGACAAAAGAGAGGAGGCTGACAGATTCGTTGGCTCGTGTGTACCTCTTTCCTCTGTAAGAAGATGGATTTGCTCTCGGCTGAGACTGACAGAGATGCTCTGTGATATAAATCACATTGCTGTTGCTTGATTTAATTGATGATGAATTTGTTGGTGGAGTCCCATAGGGTTTGGTAATTATGACATGCAGCTGTTAAGCACTGTCACTTTGGACCAATCATAACGCCTCACTCTGTTAACTAAGCAACACAACCATGAATCTCATTTGTTGGCATTTCCTTGTAATTAATCATATATGTTTGATACTGTAAAATTGTAGTAAGTTGCCACATTTTCTGACTATGATGTATCTTTCACGAGTCACCTCTGTTCATCTCTCTTGAAACATATCCTTAGGGATAGTCTGGTAGTTTGTATTTTATGTCTATATATAAGAATCAGTTCTCTAGCTGCTGTGTTTCTAGCATTTGTATATAAATAGCATAAGTGCATAATATCATTAACATAAACAATTATCAACTATTTTCTTTCTCTTTCTTAAAACTTGTTTTGTGCTTTATCAACATGCAGTGTGCTGACGTGATGAGTGATGTACATGCCCTCCAAAAGTTTGGAAATTTCCTTGGGGATTAAGACAACTTTGGCATAAATCCTTTATTCATCATTAGCATAAATCCATTAATTATTTATTATGCCTTATGCCTTACTCAAGGGCACCAAAGTTGTGGTATTTGCCAGCCCGAGACTCGAACCACACAATCCTAGGGTTAGGAGTCAAACTCGCTAACCACAATGCCACAACTTCATAACATCTAATTACACAGCTTAGAAATTAGCTTAAGGGGGGGTTATGAAGGAGTTACTGCATCCTTCATAACTCCAAAAAGTCTTTAGTTTTATTATATTTATAAGAGAAAGATAGTCTGTACCGATTTTTCCCGGAAAAACACTGGCGCCTGGAGGGTTGAGAACGTTTGGAAGCTGTGACATTACCGTGAGGAAAAAAAATATCATCCAAAACAAACCATGGCTAACAGTCAAATTCAGCGTATATTTATGATCCAGAATCAGATCCCGAGGCTGAAATTTAACAAGAGCAGCATCAGCAACGACGTCTCTATGTGGTATGTATTGAAACTGTATATATTTGCTTGGCGGTTAAGGAAGTTCCACTTCATGTCGTCTTTTTTTTTTTTTTTTTTTTTTTAAGCTGTACATGTGGAAAGTGCAGTTTGATGACAACATCGCATGTTGTTTACTTGATGTGCTTACGCGCCGATAGCTAAGTTAACAACACAGAGATATTTGAAGCAGTTTTACTCACCGCCTGCGGTTCCAACACACGATCGTGACCCTTTTTCGTTGGGACTGCATTATCCTTAAGAAATAAACGATATGCAAATCCGGCGTCAAACTGGGCCTTGTTTGTAAAACAAGCATCTTCAAAATGCAGGGAACAAACAAAAACACTTGCTCAACTCCGTTCATGTTCTGTAAAAATAAACTCCATCCACTGGTCCCTTAATGCTGTTTTTTTTTTCCTTGGCAATCTGTGCAGGGTTGTCTTGCCCTGGCAACCAAAAACACTTCTTTTGTGACATTTCAGTTTCTCGCTCTGATCAGTGAGTGTCTCTGCTGTGCTATACGGGAGCGCGCGCTCTTCCGGCAGAAGTGCCCTTAGGACCCATATAAGGAAATTCCGCTCCATCTAACGTCACACAGAGCCATACTCGAAAAAAACTTTCCGAAACTTGTGACAAACCGGAAGAGGTATTTTTGGAACAAAAATACTCCTTCAAACGTACAACTTACATTTTGAAACTTTGTCCATGTTTAGCATGGGAATCCAACTCTTTAACTGTGTAAAAAACTCAATATGCATGAAATAGCATTTCACCCCCTTCCTTTAACACTGTGGACATACATATATTTAACTCAGAATAATAAGCTTTTTATTTCTCTTGCCAGAACCCTGGGATACCCAGATCAGATTTAGACCTGGGTATTTCCACTTTCATCCCCAGAAGCGTAAGTTAAATGGATGCTACTTGCTGATTGAGCTGATGGGAGTGATTAAAGTGTGAATCTGTGCAGTGTCAGCAGAACCACACACTTGCTTTTCCATGCTGAAGAGGAATGCAGTGGCATTTATGTGAGTGTGCAGCATGCTGACCATCACTATTAATGCTCATCAACAAAGCTGAAAAACAAAAAAGTATGCCCACTTGGTCTGGTTGGTCTTAACAGAATATGCCTTGTTATTCTAAGAGTGTCTAGACTCTTGACAATAGACTCTTTTAATGGTCTTGATTTCACAGATCTTTCAACCTGCATTATTGCATTTCTAATAATTCTCTTGCTTGGCTGAGCTGAGATGACAGCTTGCCACAGCCAGCATCAATTACTATGAGAGAGAATGACCTGGAGTCAAGCCAGACCAGATCAGACCCCAGCACCCCTCACATACAGACATGGGGAGAGACACACCTGGCCAGCCACGCTCAATTCCACATGCAGACGAAGCTACAGCCAGAGACCCGTAAAATAATCTTATTAGCTGAGTTTACTCACGCGGTTTAAAGGAAATGATCACTTTGACTCATGTGTGCCTTCCTAATTGATTGATTTATTTTTCTTTGTCAAGCATGAGATACACAGTGAAAGCTTGGGTATCAGTTTGAATAGAATCTAAAATACGGACACATCTTTATTTCATACACATATTCAGGGCTCTTGAGGCTCTTCTATCTTTGATTTAAAAAAGGGCAGTAGCCTACTGTCAAACACACTTTTGGAATCCATTGGGATTCCAAAAGTATGTCAATTTCTTTAATTTATTAATGTCCATGCATGCATGTTTCCTAACACATTCAGTTTTGCTTGTTTACCACTTTGTGTTGCATTTGTGCCAGTGTTATCGCAGCATGGATAAACTGCAAGTCACTTTTATGTTTGACTTTGTCTCTTCCTGTTGTGTCAAGGCGAATGCATTTGCTGCATCTAATGCTCGTTCATCAATGTGTCAGCCACATGCTGGATGACAGGTTTTTTTTAGTAGCATGCTCTTAATGATCAAATGGGTGTCCTACCCTGGGGCGACTGACGATCAGTGGATCCACATGGTAGAAGAGTGATCATGTTCAATTGATCATTTTTCCATAGAGGTTAAAGAACCAAGGTTGTGGCTTTAGCTACAATTCCAAGGTAAAGACGAGAGGTTATCAATTAGATTGGACAGGTTAACCAAACAACTGAGAGATTTATATGACCCTTTCTGTGAGTCATATAAAAATGAAATTACTGTGTGTTGTTGAGAAACAAGCAACTGTTATTGTGCTGTGACTTTATTTGGAAAAAAAATTCGTTCTCAGAACATAAAACAGACTGCCATGTCAATAAGTTACTCGGTATTACTTTTTCAGTAGCACTTTATTTTACAGTCCTGTTCCTCATGTACATACTATGTGCTTATTATAGTAATTACAATAACTATGTAATAACTAGGTACTAACCTTGAACCTACCCCTAAATCTAACCCTACCCCGTGTAGTTACCTTGTATTACCAGAACTTTCTTAGATAAATATACTGTAAGTATACTATAAGTACATGTTAGTACACGTACTGTAAAATAAAGTGCAACCGCTTTTTCTATGTAAAAATGCTCTTATTTTTTGCAGTATCTCAACTTTGCAGCACATTCAGAGAAATTAAGTGGCTGATGTATATGGACTGCATTATTTTAATATATGTGAAGCATTATTTTCAAATATTTATACTGTTGCTTCACGAAAGATGTACCAGCTGTTTGCAGGAAGCTCAGCCATCAAGTTGTATATTGCTTATCCATGCAAATTAACTAATGGAGTTTAACTGATGCACACCGTGACATTTTAGGCCAAGGTATCAGCTGTCAGTCAGTGATACCCTCTGCTTGTTAGAGAATCACAATATGGCCAATCAAACTGTGTGTTTCTGGATGAACGGCCCCTAAAATTAGACTAAAAACAAAGCTGCTTTTGATGATGAATGACCACCATCTGTATGATGAATGGGAGAAAATACATAGGACATATGGGTGACTTGTTGGTGACTAGCAGCATTCTGAAGAGTAATCAAGCATAATATTTATTTTATTAGAGACTGACATTGTTCTTTGCAGTGATGTGGTCTAATATATCACTGGATAGCAGTCTTGATGGTGTGCTTTATCAGAGAGTTTGGTTGAATGCGCTGACAAAAATGATGTGAGAAGTGGGTTGAGGCGGGATTGGTGTGTGTGTGTGTGTGTGTGTTAAGTAAGTGATTGTGATGTTTGTGAGAAGAGCAAGCTGAGATGAGATCTTATCTAGTGGAGTCAATCCTGATTGGGAACACTATAGTGCATTCAGCGGAGAAAGAGAGAGAGAGAGAGCGAGAGAGAGAGGGAGGGAGAGAGGGAGGGAGGGAGAGAGAGAGAGAGAGAGATCCCAACATCCTAAATCTGTTTAGTGCTATAAAATTTGAGTCATCAGTATTTTTGGTCTGTTACAGGGAAAGACTACAGTAAACATAAATGCATGCCTCAAAGGTAACATAAGTGGACTAAAACGTGTATTTTACTTAACACAATAGGAGATCATTTAATAAATATTTAACGTGAATTTAATACAGTGACAGCACATTGTTCCTTTACTTTAATGCTTAATAAAGTACCTAAGAGTGTCAGCAAAAAAAAAAAAAGCACTGAACAGTGAAAAGTAGAGCAATGGCAGCACGAGACATGTACTGTTTCAGGCACTGTTGGGTACTTTTCTGAATCATATACATAAACAATTTCAAAAAGCATTCATTTTTCAATGTTAGGTGCATTTCAATAACAGCAGATTTGATTTCATTTTATTTTTATTTTACATCATCTTTGACCATGTCTGCCAATAAATAGAGGGATGTTTTTAACATCTGATAAGGATGAAATAGGATTGAAATAACCTCACAAAGCTTACTGCAGCTGCTGTTCTCATCAAGTGCTAACAGCAGAGACTTTTAGGGGAGCTGAGATGAAAGATGATGGTTGAAGTTCTCTTAAATATGGCCTAGAAATGCCTATTAGCAGGAAAAAATCTTGAAACATGCTCCTTTTGTACTGGGGCTCGAGCTGGTGCCAGTGCTCAATCTGAAATACGGTTACACTTTTCCACATAAAAAAACCTGGATAACTGTCCAAATCTTGTTTCATTACCCGCCCTAAAACCTTGCTGCTCTCCAACAAGGGAACCCATGGGGATGGTGAGCAGAATTTCAACAATTCAGGCAAAGCTACATAAGGAAGACTACATAAAGAAAAAAATTAAATAAATCAATAACAGAGAGCATTTATACGAAACATCAAAACTATGATAAATCATTTGAAGATAAGGATGTAAAGACTTTTAGGATTCTTTCTTCAAGGTCCTACAAGATGACCGACCAGCCGATTCCAAAAGGCTTTCACTCTATTTTGTTTGAAACTAATGTGACACATCAGCTTGTGTGGGCCTTTACATCCAGGAAAACAGAGAGGGAACAATCAAAAGAGGGCAAAGGTACACACAAAGAGACACATTAAAGCACCGGCTACAAAAACAACATCTGAGTTCTGAGAAGACGTGCTCGCCTTTGAGTCCATTTCCTCTTTCAAACTATCCACACTACAGGAACCTGTGAGCAAAAGAAACAGCGAAAAGCTAAAAGAAATAGCAACTTTAACTCATTTGCCAACAGCATGGTTCAGGTGATGCAGCAATGATCCGTGACGAGCACTGCAGATTTTTTTCTCAACCTTTAGTCAAAGTGAATACCAGAGTGGGTTAATGCGCTGTGACCCCGGGTGATAACCTGATACAGAACCGGTATGAGCTCACTCCAGACATTTATTCCATTAAAGCCAACTTTTCACCTCATTTCCTTCTAAGGCATTTCCAGAGAGTGAGGCTGGGAAAGGAACAAAGGAGGAAAAAAAAAAAACAGAGGGACAAAAGGGAGCAGTGCAGGGAGGTCTGGATTGAAATCTAAGCAGGCCTGATGATGCCTTGAAAAGTGGATTGATACATTTTTCCACATTATCATACGACCCCCAGACTGTGAAATGAGAGGTTGTATGCACTAGAAAACTAATTTATTAACCATTCTAGAACTAAGCACATGCTTTAATTCTTAAAATATATCGGTTTTAGGCTATATTTATTATTTTGTATAAATTACATGATATGCCAAATACTAAAGCAAATTATCAATATTTGCAAGCGCAAGATTCGAGTGCATTGCATCATTCATTACAGAAATACAGTATAGCAAGCAGTACGCAGCAATGCTTTAGATTTCCATGCTGTTAAATCTGTTTCTGTTTTCTTCCATATTACTTTCATACACAACAAGAAAGACAAGAAAAAATTATAGACATATTCATTCTATGCATGTAGGGACAAAGGTATTTACATAAATACACATACAGGGACATTGATACAGACACTCGTGCATGCATCCTTGCACACACACATCCACATTTGCTGCTGAGTAAAAGAGTCTAGACTCTTAAATGCTTATTTTGAGTGGATGTGCAAGCAGTTCTTTAATTAGCACTCAGAACTCAAAACCATTTAAAATCCCTTTATTGCTTAAAACTGCAAGTCTGTCACACTTTAAATGAGCCAACGCACTTAGAGGAGTGTTACTGTGACAACTCATCTCCAGACAAGGGGCCATTTCTAAGCAGTTAAGATTGAATTTGATCCAGTCTACCGAGGAAAGATTTACGTCAGCAAAGTAGATGCATTTTTTGAACATCACCATAATTCAGACATTGTGAAAATCGAACCTGAGCTTGTTTGCCATTCTGATCATGCTTAAATAAGATTATAATATTTCTCAAAACCAATTTAAAACATGAAAGACAACACAGTGCACGCATCATGCTGAACTATCTCTGATTAAAGAAATAAAGTAAAACAAGATTAAAATCACTTTTTTTTCCCATCACCTAAAGTTCAGACTTCTATTGCTGGTTCATTATTGTCACTGTCATGCCTGCAAAGAGTCTGCCAAGGGAAGGCTGGGTAATAAAACAATTGAAGCAGAATATCTTCAGTTCGACTGTTGCTATGCCAACATCAGCCTATCGAAACAGTGATGTGACTTCCACTGGAAGTAGATGAGGGTTATTGCTGGTTACATCTGTCGTTATGTGAACACACGATTAGGAAAAATGACACAATGTGAAATCTAGGGGGGAATATTTAAATTTCAGAATATATGTGTGTGTAATTGACGGTTTCTCATAGAGATATAATCTGGCCTTGAGCAGTTGAAACTCTTGGTCCTCTTTGAATGTGTGTGTGTGTGTAATAGAGGAGCTTTAATTGGATGCTGTGAATGTAAGAGGGAAAATAGTACTGTTTCCTGCAGAGGATGAAAGTCACAAACCGTGACATGAAAGGCTAAAATGGGTGATTACTGCTACTCTATGTGAGTTAATTTTTATTTATTTAAATGACATATATAAAGATGACAAAATGTATCTATCTATCCATCTATATCCATCTATCCATCTATCTATACACACAGTAAAACCAAAAATTAGACACCAGATATAATTTTATGATTTAGAATGTATGTACAGTATGTAAACCTGATTTTCTAAGACGTTTATCCGAAGTTTTTACACAGCAGATGTGTCACAGATCAAGCAATCTTTAGCAGACATCTTAGAGACGTACCTGTGCGATCTGGGTAATAACAATCTACATTATATATTTTTTTTTTTCAATTCAAAACCGTAAAATGCCACATAATTCAAATCATCTTGACACATTTCTGGCTCCATTTACCTTTCCGAATAATGATCTAATATAATAGTCTAATATAGTCTTAGACAGCACGTTTAGAAATGAAGGATGATTTAAAGATGCATCATTCATCACCTGGTATCATTACTCCCCCTTCTATCTTTCATTTTTATTTATTTCTTTCTTTCGATCTGTCTGTTTCTTTATTGTAGGTTTTTGTTTTCATAAGAATTAAGTTTATTTGTTTCCATAATGTGCCCCAGTAGAGTCTATACAATATCTCTGTATCCTTATTTTATTTGCCCTGCTTTCCTGTGTTCTTCCCTTCTCTTTGATATCCCTCCTTTGGGAGTCATAAAACGAAATACCAAATACTTATGTATACCAACCTCGCCTCCCACCTCCATCGTACTCAATTGGCCTGAAGCAAGGTTCTCCAGCTTGCGCATATGCCTGAAATCGTTCCATTACCAGGAAATTGCATTTATGGATCTGTGGGATATTGTTTTAGAATCGGGCCACATCCCAGCATATCTCACACTGGTGACTGTTTAAGATTAATCTGAAATAAATAGACAAAAATGTAATAAAGGCAGTGTTGCGTAAGTTGTTTGTGTTTTAGATTTCTTCCCAATTGTCATCCAGCCTGTATTTCATTTTCAATTCTTGGGAGCAAAAATATCACCAGACTTCGAGTGGGCACTTTTGGGCAGAATTAGTATCAACACCCTAGCAACATCCTAGAATCTTCCCCCGAATACATTAGCAACCACAGTAGCAATTTAAGTTTGTGTAAGTGTGCACCACTCTTCAAAAAATGTGAACGCCTACTTCTCTTTATAGTCATACTCTTCTCATTATGTTGATTAATGATCCGGCAGTAATCTCTCTTGCTGGAAAAGGAAAGTTCTGATGGATTTTTTTGTAAAACCACCTGTGCGTGTATACACCTTATCTGAGAGTAATTTTGAGTCTGGCTCATTTCAAGAGTCAAGAACAGTGAACATTTTTCATTAGGCCTTCATTTACTCACTGTATAATATACTGTAAATGTGTGTGTGTGTGTGTTTTATATTAATTTCGTAATTTCATTCTTGTTGATTTTTGTCTTACTACATACAATCTCAGTATCTCTGACTGCACTTTAGAAGGATGTGAGATTTCTTCCCTGCAGCTACTGTATTATAATTAAAACAGCTTTGCATTATCTCGCTTAACAATGAACCAATGACAATTCTGTCATCATTCTGTTTCACTATCATGTTATTCCAAACGTCTATGACTTACTTTCTTCTGTGGAAGACAAAATAATATATTCTGAAGAAAGTTTTTGTCCATAGAGTGAAGGCCAGTAGGGTACAAAAACAGCATATAACCACAATTACTTTCAATTTATAACAAAGATGTTTTGAAAATGTTTCCGTGTTTTTTTTTTCTTTTAGAATATACAAGTTTAGAATGACATGAATGAGAGTAAATGAAGACAGAATTTTTCATTTTAGGGTGAACTATCCCTTGAACATTTTTTTTCCACACTGCAGTCTCCTCATCAAGTAACATCTATTACTGCCATTCCCTGAGCTCACAAGGACTGGAGCACAGTGAGGCGTCAATATCACCCATATGACCAGAATTTAAAAAAGCTTCTCTGTCATATAGTACGCCTTTGTTAATACTCACTTTAGCCAGTCATTGGCTCAAACACAGACATACACTGAGGCATAGGGTGTCTGGACTTCTGCCACAGCCCTAATTACTTGTCTTTGGTGAGTTTCCCTCTCTCGCGGCTGGAGTCCCGTTTCTGCATCGACTGCATTGACTACTAGAGTAATTAGATGTCTGAAATTCCCAGTTGCTCCGTTGAAGGAAAATCGTAAAGACATGATTCTATTGGTGCATATCTCGTAGTTCACAATACTGAACAAATCACCTTTTTCATTAAGTTAAAAGTGATTTGTGCACCATTTCAATGTTTTCATTCCCGTATACATTCACAAAAAGCACACTGGTGGCTGTTAGATAATAAATTGTCATGTACTTAGCCTTTTTGTGACGGCAGTTGTGCTATAAAATGTCAAATAAGCCATTTGTGAATCAGGATTTGTGCAATGCTCTCTGGGAAATGTAACTCTACCAAAACTAGCTGCGATTCATGCTGGTCTTATAAAAGGGTAAGTTTACATATGTTCACACAGTTTTACCGTTACAATAGTAGTATACTTTAAGTAGACAAACAATGTGTTATTTTCCCTGGTTTATTTCAGCAAAAGTCCATTGCATAACATGAAACGTGCCATCCATTGGGGTTTTTTGATAGCTCCATGACATTTGATGAAAAAAAAACAGATTCACATTTTTGTATCCTTGCTCACAGAGAGTCTAATCGAGCCCAGTGCATTAAGGGTGTTGAAGTTTTCCTTAGCGACACATCGATCGGATACTCAATCGTCATAATCAATATTGGCCCCGATACTGGAATTTTCTACGGATCGGGTATTGGTCAGACGAGACTAATCGAAATCCGATATTGTGCATATAGGCATACTATTCTGTGTTATTGTTGAGCCAGACGAAATGCTCAATAAACTAACGCACAGATTTAATACACTACATGTTAAGATCTCTTCCCTTTGTACTAAATTTTCTATGCAGACTCGAAACAAGGTTGCCAGGTTTTTGCAGCAAAACCCACCCAACTGCTACTCAAAAATATAGCCCAATCGCATTTCGAGGCGGGTTCCCCGGAAAAGCATTAAAGGGTATACTCTGCAAAAAATTGCCTTCAACGTGCGGACATGAAAATCAACCCGTGGCAACAGCATTAACGTGGCCCAATTCTGCAGGAAAACCATAGACTTGGCAACACTGACTCTGAGGGTGTTTAACACAAAAAAGAGTGACGCTAAGGCCAACAGAGAGAAGCTATAGAAATTCTACATTGATTGAAAAAAAACTGTGCTGGTATCGGATCAGATCGGTAATGCTTCTATAAAAAATGCTATCTTTGCATCCCTAGTTTCCCTGTAATCCTAGACATGTAATACCAATTTAAACATACATGCATACATACATAAATGTCTTTTTTACTCCATTGATATTTCCATTATTCTTTTTCTTTTTTTGTACATTATTGGTAAACTATAAAGTGTCACCAATTAGCTTTTGTTTGTAAACAGTAATTTCATCTAAAAGCATATATTATTAAAGAAAATGAGAGAGAGGGCGGGATTAGAGAAAGAGAGAGAATAATAATCTCACAAGTCAGCGATGGATGTTGAATAAAAACAGATCCTACATGTAGCCTGTGGCTTGCTGGCAGATGACTGGAGTGAGTGTCAATATGTTCCGAATTGTAGAAGGAGAACAGCATCCCGTATCACTAAAGAAGGCTGTCAGTTGCTATGCATCTGGGGAGAGAGGACAGGCAGGCCTGAGGCTTTCTATCAGCCAGACCTGTGACAGTCAAAAACCACCTTTTCATCCACCTTCCATACAGTCTCTGCTCTTTTTTTCTGTCTTTCTCTAGCTTTTCTCTCTTTAAGCTCCCCAAACACCTAGCAGGGACGAGAGGGGTTTCTCTGCTTCCTCCTGATAGCAAAGTGCATACATTGGTGTGGCAGGGGACAGACTGCATGAATGTGGGACAATTTTCACGCCCAGAGAGGCTTTGTTTTGACAATCCGTGTGACAGCTCCTCCTGTGCAGAAACCCTGTCTGCTGTGAAAAGCAACTTGTTATTTTGTTTACATGTTAATGCCTAACTGCACTCTAGTTAAGCGAAGAACAGTATGCTGCAAAAATCTGATTCATTTACTCAAATGATTTATGAATAGTGATGTCAAGCTAAAATAAATTAGAACACGTAGCATGTAGCCCCGGCCTCAAACTCATGCCTTTGGTTGAGATGGAGACTGACATGTCAGAATCCTGAGAGTGATGTTTTAAAAGCACCACAGACCCACAAACTTTCCACATTTCTGAAAGTCAACCTAAAAATTGATTATGAGATGCACAACAATCTGTTTTGAATTCTTTATGATTGTTGCTTGATTGTACGATTTGACCCCAGCGAGACATTCGTTAAAAGTCAAGGTAGACTGTGCAACACCAATGGCCTTTTGCCAAACAGTATAGTTAAGACGTTGATATATGCACAATGTGACATCATCAATCAATTAATAAATTAACTAAATATATAAACAGACCATTTGCACCATAATTAATGAATACAGATAAATACAAGTCTATATAAGCCTATATATTTTGTCTGGAAAAAAAGTTTGCAGCTAGCTAAAACAGGATTTGTGTACTGCAAACTCACTGTAATTTTGATAGATTGATCAGAACTTTAAGGTAACGCTTGACCCAATAAAATTTTGCATATAATGTACACTAACTTTCAGAAAATTGGGTTTGTTAAGATATTTTTATGTGCACCAAGGCTGCATTTATTTTATATTAAAAAAAACTACACACACACACACAGACAGAATCATATTGTGAAAATTTACAATTTAAAATAAATGCTTTAGATTTCATATTACTTTAAATGTAATTTACTCCTATGATAGCAAAACTTAATTTTTAGCACCCATTACTCCAGGCATCAGTGTTACATGATCCTTCAGAAATCATTCTGATATGCTGATTTGGTGTTTTAAAAGCATTTCTTCTTATTATCAATAATTTAAAAAGGTTGTGCCGCTTAATATTTTTATTGAAATTGTGATGCATTAGTTCAGGAATTCCTGATGAAAAGTATAGTAAAAAAAAAAAAAAAAAAATATATATATATATATATATATATATTGCCTTTATTTTAAATAAAAAATGTTTTGTAAAATGTCTTTATAGTCTTATTTAATCAATTTAATCAACAGGAAACTTGTGGTCAGAATCACAGTCAAGTGTGCTGAACTTATAGATGTGTCTGTGCATTTAAATAGTTTAAGACAGGGTTGATGTGACATTTATTCACAATTTATTCAGCAAAGCATTGTTTTAGCTGTTAAGCTAAGAAAAAGTACATAAATATAACAAACTCTGCTGAATATTGTGTGAATATGAGCCGCTCTCATAACCCACAGTGACCTGAAAACAGCTGAAAATTGCTTTCACAGAACAGAGGCCCTTGAAATTCCATGGACAGTTTAATGAAAGCCAAAGAAACCACATTCTGCAGTTCAGCAACTGGACTTCACTGCACCTGTAACTGTACATCCCACATAAAGGTGCCTTTTGCCTTCACCTCAATCGCGTTTCTGATCCCTGATTCATGCAGGAACTTCAAATCTCTTTTTTCACTTATTTGTCACCAACATAAATGTAACAGTTCCAAGGGTAAATGCTCTTCTGGACTGAAGCTGTGTGTGTGTGTGTGTGTCCCAGTTGATGCCACTCTCCAAGGTCTTCCCCTTCTCACTCACTCCATTTCCCCCTAGGAGATACACTCAATAAAGAAGGGATACACTCATCCAATGGAGCATGTTCTAGCGCTCGCTCTTCATTACAGTCCCACTGTGACATCTCACCCTCTCTCATTTCTCGGAGGATTTAAGGACGAATAAAAGTGTTTTATCTTCCTCCTACTCTCTCTCCTCTTTTCCATCAGCTGCCCTTCTCGATTCCACAGAAGTGATAAGAGTAAATCAAAGAGAGAGACAAGTCGGGAGAGAAGTCATTCTCTGTTTTGTGCGGCAAAATATTAAGGAGATTTAAAAGAGGATTGTTACTGAGTAACATGTACAGTTGCTTTTCTCAGAGTGAATGCTGAGAGTCGAGGGCCTAAAAGTTTCTCACTGTCACTATAACTCGGTGGTTTATTGCTTTAATAAAAAGGCAGCAACAGCATTATGATTAAAGATACCAGTGATTGATTTATGTATTAAATTAATAGGGCTGTCGATTTAACATGTTAATTTGTTGTGATTAATTGTGGAAAAAATAACACATTCAAATTATGGACCCTTTTCACATTTCACGTTTCTTAAGAGGAAAGCCATCATAGTTCTGTAAATTCTATAGCGGTGAATGGGAGTCCACATTAAATATATTTTATATGCATCCAATGTGCTCAAATAGCAAAAGAAAAACTCCACAATAGTGACTTACAAAAAGAGGAAAAAATAGAGAGAGAGGGTGAGGGTGTTTCTAATTCAGCAGCAGGTGATGGACAAAAAAAAGAAAAAAAGTAAATCTGATGAAAATCCAACATTGCTTGGACACCAACATTCTTCAAATTTCTTTTTTGTGCTCCACTGAAAAAGAACGTTTACTGATTTGGCACCAAATGAAGGCGAGTAAACAATTTTTAAGAATTAACATTTTGGGGTGAACCATCTCTTTACAGTATTTACCCTGCATGGAAACAGACAGTTACTGAATCCACATACTGGTCCAATACACTATAAATCATGGCTCTGCAATGCAGATATTATATAGCAGAAATGTGAATCTGTATAGACACATCTAAAATATTTTTCCAACTGTAAAAAAAATATAAAAAACAAGGATTTATACACATACTTAATAAATAACACTTTTTGAGAACATGTTGTAAACAGATTTATAATTACACTTTCTTTAGCCACAAGGACTCCATGATCTCTCTAGTCTAAATGCCTCTGTTAAGGCTCTGGGTTTGAGTTTAATATATGCTGAAAGAAAATCTGACCTTTTGCATTCTGAATAAAAATGCTAGAACCTGGACGCACAGGTGACAGAGCTGAGGTAAAGCTTTCACCATCCTAAAATTAAAGCCTCTAATCTACAGCTTTGTGTACACTTTTCCCTTATCAGAGTACGTCGGTCACGCTAAAGTTTGACCTGAGTCTCCCGCATCGGACGGATACTAATTTGGTTTTGCACTGTGTACCTGACCTGAGGTCTTGTGGGATACCTCACTCTAATTACAGTTTCGTCTGCCGAAAATAACCCACATGACTTTCTTGCACTGAACCTGACGCGTGATTAAGCGATTGGGATGCAAAGAGAGGGTCCTGTTGAAAAGAAGGCCCCTGAGGCTGAAACCTCAGTTTTACCAGTAATCACTCACATTGAGATCTGATTGATGTGCACTTTAAGAAATGATTGCCTTGATTTACATCAAAGCCAAATATATATATATATATATATATATATATATATATATATATATATATATATATATATATATATATTCACATTTAATTTCAAGAAATACTAACTTAAAAATATTAAAATTATTAAATATTTAAAATATGTAAGGTTATTTTGATAACCAATATTTTGATGTACAGTACTGATACTGAGACATTCTAACTTATAAATAATATTTTTTAACCATAAATGTCTAGGTTTAAACATGTATGCAATTTGATATTATATAGTTTTATTGGTAACAACTGTATTATTTTCTCAGTTTATTATGTTTATTGTTATGTTATTATATTCCTATGCAATGCCACGGCATAGATCTATCTCCAAATAATAAATATATATCTTCAAATAAAGCAAAGTACAAAACATAACATTTTTAGTAAAATCAGATTATTTAAATAGCAATATTTGCTGAGGCCAAGAATCATTTTTTTACAGTGTAGATTATGAAACTGATCCGAAGTGCCCTCTGATCTTACGTTACATAACTTGCACAAGCCCCATTTATCTTTCTTATTTGATTTAAACTCAGGACTTTACTTAAAGCTAGTCAGATTTAATTATTTTGAGCACTGATTTAAGAACCTTATAGAGAATTAAAATTGATAAAAAAAAGTCTAAATGGACAAAATCATGAGCCTGAAAATACATATTTTACAATAACAACAGGAAAATATATATGTCATTTGACTAATGCATATAATCAGAGACTCAAAGACACTGTTCTTCTGATGCTTCATCAAAGTGAACTCAGTGAAGCCTTTCATAACATCTCATAGTTGTATTAGGCTATATGTTTTGTATATAACTCCATAAAAATATATATTTTTTCTAACTTATCTTAGTGGGGTTTGGCATCATTAGTATAAAAAAAGCTGTGTACTAATTTCTATAATAAAAAAAAGAAAGAAAGAAAGAAAGAAAGAAAGAAAGAAAGAAAGAAAGAAAGAAAGAAAGAAAGAAAAAAAAAAATAGATGTGCCCTGTATTTCAGCACTGTGCGTGGGATTAAGATTCTGCTGGAGAGGTTACTGCTGTCAGTCAACACTGTGAGGTCCTGTGAGAGCACAGCCCTGACTCAGCTCAGCTCTTTCTGCTCCCATGCTGCAAAAGACAGCTCTGACCTGCCAATCAAAATTAATTTGCCCTCAGAGATGAGAATATCAATGACTCGGTGCTTTCAAAGATCACATCGTTCATGTACGGTGCAGACTAGTTGCCATGTAAGGAAAAAAGAAAGGCAAAAACATGGGCCATGGTTTACTCAAAAGTTTGTGTATAAAACATGAGAAAATTGATAGCAAGGACAAAAATCTACAAATGTGATCTACAGTAGGCTACTAATTCAAATTGTCAAAATAAGCAACCCAACACACACCTTGACAGCTTCTCTGAATGAATACGATATTTGGGGCATGTATATAGAACATATATAGTATGCACATAATAATGTGAATACAGGCCGGCTCATAATTTATAAAATAATATTAAATTAAAATGTATAAAATAAATAATATTAAAAGTATTGCTGGTTAATAATGCAAAAGCTTCAGTTAAAAATGATTGTCATAACATTTGCATGTGTGCCTATTACACAAGTATTATTAATAAAGCAAATCAACTGCAATATGCCTATGCAGCATAGATGTAATTTGTTAGACTGCTCAAGCAAATTAGCATCTCTTATTTGCGATCTTAGAAAATCAGAGCCAGAGACACTTAAAGAATGGGGAGGTGGAGTGACATTGACTAAGAGAGGGATGAGTCATGAAAAGAAGTTCAAAATTGATTGCTTGAATATGCACAATCGGCTCTCAAAATCCTCCAGCAGCTCAGAAATACCACTTCAAAGTGTTTGATGTTCAATAGCTGAATTTATTTTGTTTTATGAGAGTCCTAATTGTAACACAAAGCCTTTCTCTAAATCATCTTTCTCTAGGACTCTAAAAGAGATCTTAAACTGATTAGTTAAGTAAGAATCTGTCAGTATGTCATGATTCGCTCTTCTAGCATATTCATTTAGCCCTTGTGAAGAATTTGGCTTTGCTTAATCTTGTCTACATTTGAGTTACATGGTACACACATTTCATTTGGCTAAATGACACAAAAACTCGTTCTTTCCCTTAGGTTTGTCCACAATGAGCCAACCAGAAATACTCATCTTAAAGCTGTTTAAATGTATCCTGTTTCTAACTCTAAACCGAGTAGAAGGAGACATTTCACATAAAGATTCTAACATCAGTTCTAGACCATATACCTGGAAACTGATGTTCCTACTGTGATTGCAAACAGGTTTCAAACATTTAATCTGCAATTACTGACTCGCTAACAGCCACCATGTTTATCTGACCCAGAATGGTAATTCTACAAATGGCTGGACATCACTCACACAACAGCCAGCAGCATTCAGAGATGTACATGCTGATGCACTGAATTTCTGCCAGACTTTTGACTTTCAGAATTGCTGAGTAATAGCATAAACAGGAAGCAGATGCACGAGGGTTCTTCCTAACGCCGCCAAACACCAACAGTGCTGGATCATGGAGAGGTTAGTTTATGCACATTTTCTCCTCTCAACTGCAAGTTAAATTTATTATAACTGTGTTTATGTTTTTCAAATGTGCCGTTTCAAAATAAATTGAGGGAAATGTCAGGGCTTTCTACATCCCCACAGAATTTAACAAAAGCGAGTGTTTCAGCAGTGACACATATTTATTGAGTTAATAGCTGTTATTGTAACCCTACGATTCAATGTGACCCACACATCACCAACTGATGACAATATCACTATTGAACAAAATTTAAGTGTCAAAGCATCTTCACAGTTATCCAAGCAACAGAATTACAGAGCAAACAGAAACTGTAGAAAATGATTTAGATGCATCCCAGCCAGTATTTCCTCATTGGAACTGGCCAATGAAAGCAACATCATATGCCCATGCCAGTCCTCAAGCCTATGCCTTCTTCCCTACACTCTTCAAATATAAAGTATTTAAATATTATACTGTACACACACACACACACACACACACACACACACACACATGCACTCACTGGCCACTTTATTAGGTATAGCTTTCTACCGAGTTGGACATCCTTTGCCTTAATTCTTTGTGGTATTAGATTCAACAAGGCATTGGAAAAATTCCTCACAGATTTTGGTCCATATTGACATGACAGCATCATGCAGTTGCTGCAGATTTGTCAGCTGCATATCCATAATGTGAATCTTCCGTTCCATTACATCCCAAAACTGATCTATTGGATTAAGATCTGGTGACTGTGAAGGCCATTTGAGTAAAGTGAATTCATTGTCATGTTCAAGAAACCAGTCTGAGATGATTGAGCTTTGTGACATGGTGCATTATCCTGCTGGAAGTAGACATCAGAAAATGGGTACACTGTAGACATAAAAAGATGGGCATGGCCCGCAAAAATACTCAGGTAGGCTGTGGTGTTTAAACAATGCTCAATTGGTACTAAGGGGCCCAAAGTGTGCCAAGAAAATATCCCACACATCGTTACACCACCACCAGCAGCCTGAACTGTTGAGACAAGGCAGGATGGATTCATGCTTTCATGTTCTTCACGTCACATTCTGACCCTACCATCTGAATGTTGCAGCAGAAATCGAGACTTATCAGACCAAACAACCAATTTTGGTGAGCCTGTGAAAATTATAGCCTTCGTTTCCTGTTCTCAGCTGACAGGAGCGGCACCCAGTGCCTGAACATTACCGGTATTCATCATTATGCCAGAGATGCTGCTGATTGAACTTCAGTACTGAACCCAGAATACTCTTTCAAGCTTGGAGAACCTTTTTTAAACAGGTCTAAAAAACATAAACAACTTACTGGTTTTGTATAAAGGTACTTTGCAGTGTTGTGTAAGAAAGAAACTGCTTTACACTGAGAGTGGGAGCTGAATCTGAACCAACCCAAAGGTCAGCCGAGATATCTGTAGCAGCTCTGGCGAGACCCAGAAAAGCTATAATGGAGGACAAATTGAGCATGTCAGTAGCAGTGAGCTCCGCAGTCAACTAAGGATCTGAGAAGCCAACTCTTAAACCCTGCACTCTCAGTATCTGCTGAGCAGTATTCTGGCTGATAAACTATTTAGCTGATCTGTGGTTTCAACCCATTGTTTTTTGCAAAATTGTAGGGGGAGAGCGCTGTGTTTTTAACAGGTGTTTTAAATGAACTGCAGTCATTAGGTTGGACACAGGCACCTTATGATGGAGGGCAAGAGGTTAGGAACTACAACCCACTATCTAACACAAACTTCAACACTAACACAACAATACAACAATTCCAGTTGCATAGCAACAAGTTCCTAGCAATAATAAACATACAATAGTCTTAAACTGGTCTGGCATTTTGACTGTTTGTGGGATCTTGCATAAGCCTCAGCATGAGTCTCATTAAGTGTAAGTCAATAGCAGTCTGAGAAGGGAAAGCTGAGCAGTTTGACATCTGTGTGTTTATACCTGCTTTGAAACACTGTAGTCTGCCCTGCAGGAAACTCAGCAGGCCAGGAGAAGGTAAGACAGCTAGAGCAACACTCCATCTCTGCCTACAGATTATATGCACGCTGTGTGCACCCAGAAAAAAGCTCCTTGGCCCACTTGAAGAGATTACATACAGAGCCAAAACAGAACAGAAACTGTTAACAAACACACACATAAAAAGTCAGCTAGAGAAAGAAGAAAAAAGGATCGCAAAATGTTGGAAGTGATACAGTATGTCATGTCCAGAAACAGAAAAAACAGATGCAACTTTGTTCTCGGAACCTTTTCGGCCTTAATTTGTAGCACTGTCAAGATCAAACTAACAAGGCAGAACTTACCAGTGTTTTGAAGGTTTGGTGGAAAGAGTCAAAATAAAATCAGTTCCGGAAACCTCACTTGGACATATTAGGAAACTTTTAAACAGGCTTTGTGTCAAAAAAATCAAAGCACTAAACTGTAACTGGCTGCTGGGCAAACAACTCTCAAAACAAAACCATTCTATTCACAGATGTCTTACTTTGTACATAAAGTTATGAGCTTTGAGCTGATAAGTGTCAAAATATGACTACATATTACATATTACATATTTCTAGCACATACTACCTTACATGGTATATTAATAATGCCCTATTCCCCTAAACATGTGTAATTGCTGATGTACTGTATGCTTATGACAGAATCGACAAATGCACTTCCACTTACGATTTACTTTAGCTATTTAATTTGATTAATTTTTCATTACAATTTATTCACTTTAAGAATAAATTACTGCTCATATACAGCATTCGCGTTGAACAAGAGTGAATGATTTATCCAGGATTTTTTTTTCTCTCATGTTTTTGTAATGTCTGGGAAGCCAGAATGCGCATGCATCAACAGAAAGGTTTTTTTTTTTTTTTCAGCGAACCTTGCCATCCCTATTACCTCAATAATCAATCAATTACAGGCCTAAAACAATCATGCCCGAGCAGACGGATATTAGTACATCTCATCACACCGGCACCCGCGTCTAAATCAGTTGTTATCAAGTATAAATGTCTCGTCTGTTTCGGGAGGTGCACGCGCAGTCAGCGGAGGCTCGCACCTTGTTTTATCAGATTTTGAAAAATCTTCGCCATCTACTTAAAATGCTTCCAAGTTCGCCCCTTCGACCGCGATTGACGGGTTGGTGACTCCAGATATAAATGAGCGACGCACTTTTTTTAAGCAAGCATTGATTACGCGTGACATATGCGTCAATTTGTGGGACGCATGAATTGGGCTTCAAACGCTGTGCGCGCACGCGCTACGCGGGATGGGTTGTCACCCTACTACATATACATATGACTGAAATTTTGTCTCATATTTACATCACATAGTTAAGAAATAGTGTGCAAATGTGATACTCGTCTTATACAACAGTTCATTAAGAAGTTAATATTGTGTTATTTTAGACACAATGTTGTCTGTTTTGCTCAATTTTGCCAACCAGAAGATTAAGACAAATCAGAACTGTTCATCCCCAAGCAACTCACAGCGGCATTTCATGTTTTAATCCACGTTTTGAACAAATTTGGTGAACCATTTGGCGTGTTGAAACATTGGCATATGCGTTGGCTTGATGTGGGGCTGCACAGACCGATAGTTGTTTGACATCAAAATACCGCGAGAGAGATTAAAAAGCACAAGTAGCCGTATACTCTCTAAAGCGCTTGCGGTACTTTGAAGAACCGCGAGAGCTTAGAGAGTATATGGCTACTTGTGCTTTTTAATTGCCTCTCGCGGTACTTTGATGTCATACACCAATCGGTCTGTGCAGCGCCACTTCAAATCCAACGTGACTATGGCCAATGGTTAAACCCGCCAAATGGTTTACCCAAATTGTGCAAAACATGAATGAATGAATGATGCATTTATATAGCGCTTTATTGTGTATTGTTGTACACACAAAGCACTTTACAATCATGTGGGGGGTCTCTCCTCAACTACCACTAGTGTAAAGCATCCACTTGGATGATGTGACGGCAGCCACAGGACAACGGTGTGAGTGCGCTCACCACACAGCAGCTGCAGGACAGGAGAGAGAGACAGAGCCAATCAAGTGGTTGGGGATTATTAGGAGGCCATGACTGACAAAGGCCAAGGGGGCAATTTGGCCAGGTTACACCCCTAGTCTTTACGAGAAGTGCCATGGGATTTTTAATGACCACAGAGAGTCAGGACCTCGGTTTAATGTCTCATCCGAAAGATGGATAAACGTGGATTAAGAAATGAAATGCTGGTATGGGTTGCTCGGGGATGAGAAGTTCTGATTTGTCTTTATATTTTGGTTGGCAAAATGGAGCAAAACAGACAATAAACACAAATAAAACAATATTAACTTCTTAATGAACTGTTGTATAAGATAAGTATCACGTTTTCACTCGTTTGATATTGCACTTAGCCTACAGCTCGTGTGATATTTATTAACTATGTGATGTACAAGCAAAATGTTACAACAAGCAAAAAAACAGTAAACTTGTTATTAATTGCACCACTGTCTGTTCATCCAGGAACACCGAGTAATCCATTTGCACAATGAAATATTTTGTATGCAGTCTACTGTCCATTGCACTAGTGTACATTATCTTCATATGTTCATAGTTTCTGCCTATAGTGTACATACACTTTTACATAATCCATCTGTACCTATCTGTATATCATGCTGATAGTATTTAAAAATCTGTAAATTATGTCCATAGTACTGCCTTATCTGTAAAGTTATTGTACATATTGTAGATCTTGTATATTCTGTACTTACTGCTTATTGCACTTCTGGTTAGATGCTAACTGCATTCCGTTGCCTGCAATGACAATAAGGTTGAATCTAATCTAATCTAATGTAAATATGAGACAAAATTTCAAACAGGGGCATTTTGCACCATACCTTGAATTTTAGGGACATTTTCTAGGTTCCAGAGAGGTCAGGTTCTTCATTTTAAATGTGACTTATTTTGCTTGCTTCATTTAAAATAAACATTTTTTTTTTTTTTTAATAAAACATATTTAACATTTTATAAACAGCCAAATGCTTTGTATGTGTGCATCAGACATATTCATGAGTGCAATTAAAAGTCTCCATGGGGGGCGGGGATACAAATACAAATCAAGTGTATTTTTAAACCGTGCAAATCCCCTGCATAATTGCACCAAAAGACAAATTTAACCATAGCCTTCTGAATCCAGGGCAGACTTCTATAAAGATGAGAGACGCAGAACTTGGATGCTGCACCCTTGACAACTGAGGATATTATGGGATTGGAGCCGGTTAAGTAACAACAATATGGTAATCTGTGGGGTTGTCATGTTAGTAAACTCATCTGGAAGCTGGCAGCAATAATACTGGTGCGTCTCTAAGTGTGTCCTTACAGGGTACATTGCTCCCTCATGAAAGTAATATGGTTTTGCAAACTCTCAGCAGGTTCAGCCAAGCACATTGTTTTGTGATGACAAAAAAAGAAGAACATGGAGCAGGGAAGGTATTTACATTCTTCATTTTCTCTCTACAGACGGCTAGATTATTGCCTGCCATTATGAGTGCGTTCCAACTGGGAGCAATTTATTTAGATTAAACTTCGCTGTTGTTTCCTTAATGCATTTCAGGAAATATTAAATTGTGTGAGGAAGGGCATGAGCACAAACAGAAGAGAGAGAGGGAGCTGTAATAAGCAAATAGGTGTGGAGTGATGGAGATGGAAAAGAACTATTAGCGCATATTTATTTTATGGACTCGAAATGAGATGCATGCAGTCAGTTCAAGATGTAGGGGTCTCGCAAGCACTTCTTGCATGGTGAAAAGCATAATGATCTCAATTACACGGTCATCTGTCAACACAAACAAGTTTGTTTTCTCCAGGTGTCACCGTCTCTGATGGAAATGTCAACAATGCCTGCGTAGATTCAAAGAAAACCTTTGCACTGAAATGACAAAACACTCATGACATATGCACACTGTTAGGGAACAAACAGGCAGATGATAGAGCTGGTTGGGTGCTGTTGTTTTCACTGTGAATTCTTTCACAAATGAGAGTCCATTACTTAGCTCACTTCTCGGGACATTATGGATCCAATAGTTTAAAAGGCTTGATATAATGACATTCATGAAAGAGACTTCATATTGTAAATTACTTCAGATGTGTTATGGCTTTAGATATATTTCAGTTCCCATATTCACGGAACTCTTAGCCTGAACTCATTAGTTTTCCTATGTAAAGGCTCCACATACATTTTTGCATGTATGGATATGCACTAAAATATATTGACAGCATCTTAACCAAAAAGCAACATAAAAATAAAATGAAATAAAAATAAAAACAATAAAAACTAAATTTATTACAAATATATTTTAAAAGTAGTTGTACAGACAATCAAGATATTGTGTGCCAGATATACATATTATCGATATACTCCTAATCATTGGTCAAAAGTAACATTGGTGCCAAAAATTAATTAGTTTTTTTAATAGTACTGCTCTGCTTTTTATTTCTGAAAGACTATTTCAACTCTGATATTCTACAATATTCAAATGTTTCCAAAAGCATGACCCACCACTCTCCCTGCTAGTTTTTACATAATAATCCTGACACCCCTGTTCTTCATCCACCTTTCATTTATATAATCTCATAAAAATATATATTTAAACTCATCTACCCGTCCCTTCAGCTCTTTTGGAATGCTCTGTTGCCTTGGAAACTAAATTTCCCACAAGTATTACATGCCCAGAGCCAGAGTTGTTATGACTTATTTTTATTTATTTATTTTTTTTAAATATTGTATGTATTAATATTTTTAAACAACAAGATTACTTTTCTTAAGCTTAGAGCAAATTTACAGCATATAGGAAGCTTGAACGTTTTAGGCTCTGAAGTGAGAGAATTTCTCTGTTCACATGGCTGTCCAATTCCAGATTTAAATCTAGATTAGTGTGCTAAAAGTAATGAAACAAAGATTTAATGCTTTAATTCATGTAAACAGGAGGTGAGCTACTCTATAATTCTTTATTATGAAGTTTTCAGTTCCATGGTATAGATTAATTGTGTCGATTTGCAGTATGAAGAAGAGCCTTTTACTCTCAGCATGCCTTGGGCGCAGGGGGCAGACTGGCATAAGCTGAGCCTCAGGCACAGGGGCAGGCTGGCATGAGGTGATTTCAGCAATGTGGTTTAATGAGGTCGCACTGAGATATTAAATAATATCCCCCTTGACAGAACTAAGACTAAGTTACACACTAAGTGTGTATGCAGGAGGCTCAATCTCTGAACATTTAGGGCAGCACACTGGCTGTTTAACATTCTTTTTTTGTTTGTCCATAGGGAATTAGTTCTAACAAGTTGAACATTTATTTATTAAAGAATCCTGAAAAAATATACAATGGTTTCCACAAACATGTTAAGCAGCACAACTGTTTTTACCATTCATAATAATTGTTACTTGAGCACCCAATTAGCATATTAGAATGATTTCTGAAGGATCATGTGACACTGAAGACTGGAGCAATGGCTACTGAAAATTCAGCTTTACCATCACAGGAATAAACTATATTTTCAAATGTGTTAAAATAAACCGTTATCATTGTAATAATATTTTGAACACTATATATTTTACTTAAATCATTTTACCACTAATAAGTTTGAATGTTTTACTGATTGGCAACTAAAATGTAAGCATATATTAAATAACGTATATAAATGACTTTCAGGTGTACAAATATTAGTGAATATTGAATTTGTGGACTTAACAGGTTGATTTTTCTACATGAATATTTATACAATATTTATTGTAACAAAAATATGGTTTTATTGAAGTAGGTTCTTGATAGGCTGGGATTAGGAGTATAAAATAAAATACTTTTAAAGTAATTTTAAATAAATGTAAAGCACTGTTAATTATTAAATATTTACTTAGTTCACGTTAGTTTCTGTCAACTATATATTATGCTTAAACTCTGGAAATGAAACGGCACCTGCTGCTTCACACGTACAATATGCTTATAAACATTATGTATATAGGGCATTTCTGTTCACTTTGTTTCAGAACGGAACTAATTTACATAATATGTCTTTCATCTATTTCATGATGTGAGAAACGAAGTTGACACCAGGATTCCAGAAAAAAAAAAAAAAAAAAAAACAGAGAGATGCATTAACATCAGAGACTCAAAGCAAAGCAAAAATACTCTTTTATTATCCTATGTTAAGTGGCCAGTAACAACTTGATGACTTCATGACATTTAAATAGCCTTCTGCTCCAATCAAATGCAAATGGACGACAATGCATCATCACATCATTAAAACGTTTCTCTTTCTCTCATCCATTATGTGCTATCAGCCTCTACCTTCTTCTGTAATGCTAGGTTACCTAATCAATCAAGGTTAGCTACTAGGTTTAACTACTGTATTGGTCTGAGAGTGCTCTACTGTAGGTCTCCTCCCAGTGGTAGATTCATCTTGTTTGTCTACCTGCACTAGATATATTTTAGGCCATTTAGGTTGCAGTGTCTACGAACACTACAGCCATTTGTATCTATCAGAGCCCAGCGCATGCTGCTGCGTTAAACAGATCTGCCAGGGGAAGAGAGAGTAAATGGAGCCGGCCTGGGACTCACACAGATTCCACCATCCGAGCTGAGAGTTTATGCTTTTGAAGGCCCTCAGGTAGTGTTGTATTTGCCAAACGGTGCTGATACGATGAGTATAGAATGAACAACAGCTCCTGTAAGGTCAAACAGAGGTTTTGGATGAACTTCCCTGCTCACTAGACTTAAATAATGAGATAACATCATCATTACACATCCTGGACATGAGTTCACCTTAACTGAAGCGAACCTGCAGCATGGAGCACACACTAGCCAATCATCTCTTCATCAGTAATACTAGTTATAGCACAAAGTAAACATGAATGAACATAAGAAGGTATGTTGAAAGATACAGCACAGCTTACCAAAATGTATAATGTAACCACTCAGTCAGAGTTTCAACTGCAGAAAGAAGTCAATAATGTAGCTTGTTCAAATATTACCTGTTCTCCAATATTTAATGTTTGAATAATTACGTGATGAAAACAAGTTATGACAGCCACCATATACATTTTTATATTTCCACAAATGACATTAACAGGTTTACATAAAGTTATTATAAAAACTGCCTTACTGTATCTTCACTTTAAATTTTGTATTCAATTTATACCTTTACCCTTGAATATTAATGTATCAAATTACAGGGTTCCCTATATAGTTTACAGCATTAGCTGGGAGAGAAACTTTACTATATCTGGAATAAATCCAATTGAATCAATATAGAATCAAATTAAGACCTGAATTGAATCAAATCACAAGTTTATGAATCAAATGGTGACACTGTGTCAATACCCAGCCCTACTCACTACACTGTGACTGTGGGATTCTCATCCTTGACTTTCATTTTTCTCTTCAACACAGACTTTTCGTCACAGAATTCTCTCCCACAAAGTGCACAAACCTCGGGTGGAAATATTGTGGTGAATATCACATTCAATAAGAGATAAGATTCAACACATGTACAATGGAGTGCAGTGTAAAAGCACAGTGTAGCTGACATGAGAGCTGAACTACATGGATTGAAGAATTCTAATGGATCCTCTCACCAACCCTGTTATGGCACTTTAGTGTACTCTTAACAGCATGCTCTCCATTCTTCTCTTTCTCTCTCTCTTCTCTTGGGTCTGTGCAGTTTAATTGAGGTCTGTGCAATTAAATAGTGCACTGGAAGCCATATTCAGCTCACTCAATAGATAGTTGCAGTACATTCTGAGGAAATAAGGACTCTAACCTGTCATGTGCCCACTCCTTCCTCTCCCTGAGGAAATTCAGATGTACCACGAAAATGTAAGCTCTTTCAGTCTGAGCCAGCAACACCCCTCCACTGCCACCAAACACCAAATACTTCAGACTTACCTGGAGATCTATAGCGATCTCTCACATGGCTGCAGCACCTCACTGCTTGGCCGTAATTATCGAACAATTTCATTGAGGCAAATGAAAGGGTCTATAAGGCTTAATGGCTTTGATACCAATGGCTGGAATAATTATCACACATCAGAAGCCGCCTTAAGTTTAACAGGCCAATGAACTCAACATCACCTCTGTGGTAAGCGACGAAACTTTAAGAATTGTATAGTGCTACTGGTCTAACGACCATTGGTCTATATGGGCAGAATGCAAATTACTTTATAAATTTATTCTAATAATTTACTCACCCTCATGTCATTCTAAAACTGTTAAAGAAGATATTTTGAAGAATGTAACAACTCCTTTTCTACATACAATGAGAGTTAACATGGGTCATTTTTCTAAATATCTTCACAGAAGAAAGTAAGTCACAGGTTTGGAATGACTTACTGATTTTTTTTTTTTTTTTTGGGGGGGGGGTGAGCTATTTCTTTAACACACAGTATTTCATAAAGAATGACGTCTATTTTCCATCCTAAAGACGTGTGTTGACATGTTCAGTTTAATATTTCTCCCGCTTTTGAAGTCACTCTTCTTCACCATTAAGAGGATTCACTGCACTCCAAAGAAGCAGACATAATTTTTCAGTCTTTATAATGTGTATAAATCACAAAACCCCTGATTTGAGAAAAGACAGATGTAAACATCTTGGTGGATTAGGTGGTGAATGCAATGATTACCAATGTATGTTTTAAGACCAAGAATGCTTATAGTTCAAAAGTTTAAGAATTTTAAAAAAATGTTTCCTACAAATCAATATTGAAAACAAAACAGAAATAGAAAATGAATAATTATATATATATATATATATATATATATATATATATAAACATTATAAGGCCCAGTTTCCCGTTAATGGCTTAAAATAAACCAGGACTAGGCTAATTCTACTTAAATTAATCCACACTAAACAACTGACTTTCTGAGATGTTGCTTAAGTTTGGATTAAGTTCTAGACTAGTTCTAGACTACAGAGTCTCAGATTAAGGTAATCAAGGACAAGTGAGATCATCTTTTGGAAACCCGATTAGATTAATGGCATGCACATGTGGCTAAGGAGAGGTTGCTATAAAAACCTGGTATGGACTACTTGTAATTCATTAGTCTTAAGGAGTGTGTGGAACAGGAGTCATTACACTTAACCAAAAAATGGATCAAGGCAGAAGAAAACGCTCAAAAAACTTCAGTGAATTTGAGAAGACCCTTTTTAAACAAATTGTATCAAATTATCCTGTAATTGAAAACAAACAGCATGATTCAGGTACAGAAAACAAGAAGAAGGCATGGATGTCCATATTGAATCAATTCAACTCAAATGAAAAAGTAACCAAACGGACACTCCAACAAGTTCAGGTAAGATTTATTGTTGCCCCATTCTTACAAATCAGTCAATTATAAATGTTTTCATTAATGAAATGTAAAAAGAAAACAATATTATATAGAAGTCCTACTTCAGAGTATATATTATCTTGTAAAGGTCCTGTGGAAAAACATAAAAATAAACCTGAAAAAAACAACTGCTGCTACGCGTCAAGAGCGTTTCAAGACAGGCGGGGGACTCCCAGTTCCACCAGACACAAAGGAGTTGGGGGACTTGTTGGCTGGGATTATTGAAAGTCAGCAACCCCTGGAAGGTATTCCAGATGATGACCATTTGGACAGTTCAGGTGAGGAATCTTTCAAAGACTCATTTAACACGTCTCATTTACAGTAACGTGCTATCCCATCCAACATAATTAAATGCAAGTCATGTCTTGTAACAAAAATTATGTAATGACCTTTATTGTTGAAGTCAAATGTAATGCTATTTATTTATTTTTTTCATACAAAGATGACCTGATCTTGACACAGGACTTGGGGGGCGCAGGGAACAGTCAAGATGCTCAAATGAATCCAGCAGCAGCCAGCACCAACATGCAGCAGCATCCAGTCTCCTGCAGTAGCAGTAGTCAGCATCCAGCAGTCTCTAATCCAGGCAGCAGGTCAAGAGGGAAAAGGATGACCATTCATGAGAAACTTGCCATAGAGTTCCATGAACGTAAATTACAATATTTAAAAGAAGAACATGAAGTCAAAATGAAAATCCTTCATCTTGAGTTGTCTATGAAAGAGAGAGACATGAAGCAGCAGCAGTGTCAACTGACTTTGGAACAAAATCTCAGTTAAATAAATAATTTCATGAATTTTTTTTACCTGTCTATGCCAATCATTTATGTATCACTCAAGGCTCATTTATGAGAAGTGCTGCAAAGCAAAAGCATCTCTGTAACCAAGTCCATTTCTGTCATTGGCTAGCTCAGCGATAGGGACATGTTGGTCATCATCATTTGCAATATCAGGGTCTGGGCAGCCACACTGTTTAAGAAAATTATGAAGCACTGCTGTTGCAATAATAACAATGCAGCACCTCCTAGGTTCAAACCGCAGTGTATTTCGGAGACACTGGAAACGATTCTTCCATACACCAAACATGCGCTCTATTAGCCCTCTGGTGAGCATGTGAGCTTGGTTATAGCGCTGTTGCTCTGGTCTGACTGGATGGAGATAGGGGGTGAACAAGAAGATTGTCTGTGCATACCCACTGTCACCAAGTAGAATTCCAGAGTGTTGTCTTGTTTCAAACTGACCGTACAAAGAGGAGTTGTGGAAAATCCTTGAGTCATGGGTTGAACCTTTCCAACGTGCAACAATATTGGAGAACTGCATAGTGGGAGTGCACACTCCTTGTACATTTATTGAAAACCAGTTTTTACGATTTCTGAATTCCTCAGCATCTGCTGTAGAGGGACACTTGATGGGAATGTGGCAGCCATCGATACAACCAATGACTCCAGGGAAGTTACCATATTCATAGAAATCTACCTTGTAGGTGGCCTGTTCAGCAGCATTTGGGAATTTGATGAAATCCTTTTTCAGTTCACATATAGCACTGCAGACTCTGTGTACTATTTTGCACACTGTTGATTCACCTACACCACACAAATCCCCAGTTTCACGATGGAAGGTTCCACATGCCAAAAACCTTAAGGTAATTAATATTTGTAAGGAAGGAGAAATAGGAGTGCCCCTGACTAAGTCACCTGAAAGCTTGGGCTGCAGCAAACCAATTATTTCTGTTGCATTTTCCTTTGACATACGGAAACGGTCAAGAAAATGTAAATCATCAAAATCATTTAGTGGGTTGCTCCTGTCTTTCAGCAACCTTCTTTCTGGTCTTGGTGGTGGTCTCTGATTGTCGTTGAAATAGTCGAGGTAATCCATTTTCTGCTACTATGAACGTGAGCCTTGAGGCAAGAAGTTTTTAATCTGAGGTTAAACCTGCTTCTGACCAGGTTTAATTTAAGACTTCATTTAGATCTGAATTAGGTCTAATCCTACTTCTAGAAATCCGATTGTTTTAAGTCTAGACTAGTGCAAGTCTGAGACTATTGTAATCCATGTGTGAGAAAGCTACTTCAATAAATCCAGGTTTAAAATGACATTTAGTCTACGACTAGGCTTAATTCCCGTACGGGAAACCGGCCCTATAACATCTTGATTGTTTTAGACGCAATAATCTAAGTAGCAGCTGAAACAAAGCATAGTATGGCTTTTCTCAGCTTCACATTTCTGATTTTAACCAGTAGAGTATCTCTGATTGTCTCTGCGACAAATCATATGAATTCAACCGGTCAAGGAGTAATGGTTATTCTTTCACTGTTTTCCATTGTAGCCAATGTCCTCTAGAATATCACTAAGCCCAGCTCTCGGTGCATCAATGCTTCCTTCCACATTTTTACTGCCACTTCAAATAAGAGTCAATATTACACCCATGCCCTTTATGAGGTTCTGTCTGCACTGAGAAAAATGTCCCCAATTAAGACCAAACAAGACCAGGTTGTTTAGACTTAAATCACTTCCTATGGGCAAAACTATGGGCAGAAGAACCAGAGGTGTCCTCTCAAACTAATTTCTGCTCTATTATAGGTTTCCTAAATTATAATGCTGCAATGTTTCTGAGCTCTTAGAGATCGCCAAACCTCTCAATGGATTTAAATGGATAAATGGAGTTGTTCCAAACTCAAGCTGCCTATGCTTTTCTGTGTCAGCAGTGCCTCAAGGATGCACTGTTTTCTTTCAAATCAAAGCATAAATACACAGCACATCCTTGTGGCTTGGCAGTCTGTCTATGGGACAGTCACGGTTTTCATCCAAAAATATCTTAAATTGTTTCCGAAGATGAAAGAAGCTTTTACAGATTTGGACTGACAAATGGGGGTAAGTGATTAATGCCCAAATTTTCATTTTGGGGTAGAATATCCCAAAATGAAATTTTGAGGGTAACAGTACCCTCAAAAGAAATCTGCTTAGCTATACCCCAAAAGAATGAACTAAAGAGATGGATGAATCATGCTCTGGTCTGAAAACAGCCCTATCGTGCTATACCTTCACCACTGCTTAATCATCCTGACATGGACAAAGACCTAAACCTGAATTCATTCAACTTTGATGAACAAAATGCTTATATTACTCCTTGCTGGTAACACTTTAAAGATCAACTTTATTATGCTTTATTTAACAGTATTGGCTTTATACTGTGCGACATGAAGTATTAAAGTCACTGAACTCATTGTAATCATTTTCACCTCCACACTGCCCACCACTTCATACATTTTATACACAAATAAAAATCTGCCCGAGAGAGGTGAAATGGCACCACAATCATTTCAGTTAAATACCTCAATAATAACCAAACAACTAATTCTGCTGAATATAATCTGCTCTCGCTGTTCTGCATTTAACATATGCTCAAACAGAGCTGAAACTCATTGTAAGGTGATTTTGAGATTAATCTAAAGGTTTATTATCTTGGGAAATTGTTTTGACTTTGATCCATCTGTTTCCATGCTATTTCCTTTTGTTCTCAGGTAACCTGAAAAGAAATTTTAAAATACAAAAATTAATTTATTTTAAATTATTTTATATTGAAGTGCAGTGGCTCTCACTGCCAGGTGCCAGGGCAAATTCAACATATTTGCAAATGCAAACAGTGCATAAAACTGCAAACTTAAAAACAAAAATGTAACTAATATATATATATTTTTAAACAAATCTCAAATCTTTTACAAATCAAAATAAATCATGTTTAAATTGTTCACATGAAAAAGGTTGAGAACTATTGCTCTAGTGGATATCTGTCTATATCCCTATCTGTCATTTGCAAGACCACATAATGGAACCTCTATAGTTTGTCATGCAGTGTAAATATTATCTGTAATGGTCTCATATTTATTGTGACTGACTGCACAATGACACTCTATTGTATCACTTTGCAGTGTGCTTTCATCAAAGCAGAAAGAATCATTTGTTCTTCTTTGATTGCACATGATTGAATCAGCTGTGAATCACACAGGTGACGAGGAGGGGTGTTCCAGCAACAGCGCCAGAAACTTTAAAGGCCTTTCAGAATGCTTTGGTTCCTTCCCTTGAGTGTGTGATCTGACCTTGATGGTTATCCTTACACCTGTTTGAATCATTAGCTACTGCCTCTAATGTCCTAAAGTTTCTTTGGTTATCAACCACATGGCTCCAGCTGTTGCTTCCGCCCCAAAAACTTAGGAACACCTCTGAGCAAAAAACAGCCCTGTATAGTTAAATAATTATATTCTCAAAGCAAGCTTTCTGTCACTCATCCTAATGTTTATTTATACATTCATTGTTATGTGTGCCTAATTCTGTTTTATGTTTATCTGTAAGCTTTTTCCCTGCCCTATTTTTCTAAATAGTTGCTATAGAAACATACCAGAAGGAAAGACTTACTGAAGAAATGTCTTCAATGCCAGAGCGTTCCTGCAAAGCCTGTCCTGGAGAACAGAAACAAGTTGGTTCTGGCAGGCAGGTTTAATAAGCTGTCCCAAAACACTCCACAACAACCCTTCACCTAAAGCCCCAGCAGTCCTGCATCACGGCATCTTCAGCACACCCCTCCCTCCAAAACACTTGTCCTCCACTCCTGAGCAGGTCTGTGAACAGCCAGGAGCAATTGTACGATAAGGAAGGTGCATTCATGTTGGAATGGTGCTGTTCCCGTTCCCGTTTTATTGAAAATGGTACACGGGCCAGGGAACAGACAGATTGCTGGGCCTGGTGGCTCCAGTTGCTGTATCATTAGCTGGGCCTAATTGGATATTAATGACTGTGCTTTTCCATTACAGCGAACGCCACACCTGACAACATTAATAGTGTGGGGAGATAAGAGGAAACAGCCAAACAACTTCTGTGATTGCAAAAAGAGATGTGCTTAATGAACTAAAGGACTGACAGGGAAAAGGTCTTTCTTAATAATCTTTTCTAAAATATATTATCAACAATACATTTCATATTCATTCATAAAAAATGTGAGCTTTTTTTAGCAGCTTTCCTATACTTTATTTTCAAAACCTCTCTGACAAGACCAGAAAGGCAATTCAGATGCCCTCACACTGACACCCTCTTTACTTAGCAAGGGATATATAATAGCCAATTAATGCAAGGCAGGTGCAAAGGGGAGAGGAGAAAAAGGAAAGATGTTAAAAGCGATCCCAACACATTAGCCAGTTCCTCTGTAGTAAACAAATTCCCTTTAAATGAAAGCCAGCTCCTCTGAGGCCAATCATACAGTACCAAAGAATGAAGAGAATAACTTCAGCAAGGTTTAGCAAACTAACTAATTGCATTTTTAAATGAAGGAGAATGCTATTTATGTGCTAAAAGGTGAAATCTAATGAATCGGTCTTGAGATCAAAGAACAGTTGGCTGCACACAAATTATATGCTGTTATGATATGATGTTAGCAGGACTCTCTGATAAGAAATATAGAGCTTATTCAGAACAAGAAACTAGGTGATGTAACAAATAATATATTTGTAATGATTTTGCTGAAGAGAATAAATTCCCATACATATGAATGTGTTAAGATGTATGATTCATGCTTAGGACCTGTGCAGGTCAAAGATTTTAAGTCATGAACATTCAAGGCCTCAAACAAAAATAAAATGGAGATGTTAGGTAAGATTCACCAGAGAAATCCACCTGGATTACTCCTTAACAGTCTCATGCCATAGGATATGCCAGCCAATTAATTTAGGGAACTCTAATGACTCAATGCAATCATTTGTTATGAATCATTTTGTAAATTAAACAGATGGTTAATAGAGTGTTTTAGAGAGCATGGATCCACATTGTCATTACAGCCATGCCAGTTCTCTCCCCATCACCATTTGTCATCTAATGACTGTAAAGATGACATCGCATCAAAATTACTCTCCATCCACATTCACAGCACTTATCTGTAAAATTAGATTATATGATTGTAGGACTTCAGGGAGCAAACACACGAATAAACCGCACAATCGGCTACTTCAAAAGGAATCAAAAGAGTCTCCTTTCTCCCATCTGTGGTCTTAAAGCTATTAATGATCAACTAAGGACCAACAATGCTCAAATTGTCTGGACCCGTTTCCTGTAAAGGAGGAGAGTTGCTAAAAACATTGTCAGCATTGAGCAAAGTGATAAGCCATGTCTTGTGACTTGCTTGTGACTCTTTCGATGAACTGAACTTTTCAATAAATATTCTCAAAAGACAATCATTGAGAAATCTAAAGGGTTTACTATATTCACAAATAATGTGTTTTATGTCGTATATATGCTTGATGTGTTCAATGTAATCGTTGCGACTTTAACCAATCTTTTATAACCCCCTTTTAGCAGATAAAGCTATTAAATATGTATGAAAGATGTGTTGTGTTCAGTGTTGAACGAAAGCTCATGTTATTTGCTTAAACTCTGAGCGAAGGAAAAGTCGCAATTCTGTAAAGGGTGCATATTATGAAAATTTTTATAAAGTATTAACCAAAGTTGCAGAAAGGAGTTCATCTCACATGACGATTTTGCATGATGTTTAATCAATGTACAAAGAGAGACAGTACAGGGCGTGTTTAAGCTCCTGCGTCATGGGATGGACCAACTCAGCTCGGACAAAACCCCAATGTATGAACAAATTCGGTGCTCTTGCTTTTTCGCCATGGCTTGAACTACCTACTACAACATGCTGCTAGCGTTCTTGTCATCCAACTCAAAATACTCAGTTGAAACTTTGTGACTGCCAGGAATTTTTTCTTGCAAACAACAATACTCTCAGATGAACCTCCAAAGTTCCTAGGTAAACAGGCAACCAACCAATCACCAGGTGGCTTTTCCCAAAAGACGTCATCCAAACCACAGATCTGCAACCAGTTCGAGGCACCAGGATTTCCTGAGACGGGACAACAAGCAAAACTCTTATTCCTCTCAACCCCGCTTTTCAGGGCAAGCGCAAGTTAAACAAGCAAGCTTAATTTCCTGCTGAAATAGGTGCAAATTTATCTTAAGCAATACAGATAATACAAATCTCTGCTTTTGTGATTTTCTTTGTGCGATCTAAGAACGGATAGCTAAAGTTACTAGACTCTTGGGACTTCAATCAAATTCCATTAATCCTCCTCTTCTGTTTAAGTGTGTGTGTTTATTAGCATAGTTCTATGTAATAGCAGTTAGTAAATAAACGTTTGATTAGTTTATAAAGAAGCATTGTCTTGGGTCGTGTATTTTAAAGTTAAACTTTGCCCAGATCCTGTGCTACCTAGCTCGTAGCTTATAAATTAGCATTTTCTTTGTAATCTCATTGGTCACGAAGTAGTATAAACAGAATTGTGAAGATATACTGATTTTAACGTTCGCTGGACAAACCGCTGATGAAGTATAAGCTAATTAAATTTCGAATCAGTTCAGTTAAAGCAATGAAAAAAATAGCTAAATTCCTTAGTTCATTATAATGCGCTGTTACAGTGAAATGTCCCTAAGTTACTGAACAAGTCTTCTGAACTGTACTGTAATGTTTGTATCATTTCAGGACACTGTTGTCCACTTTGCATCTTCAGGGACTCTCCAGCCAGCGAGGTCAATATTCTCAGAGTGGGTCACTTACTTTCCAAAATAAATATGCCATCAGTTCATGCATTATAAAAAGCTTGTACTAATCAGATAGCAGTTTGAAGCACAAGGCCCCCTTCTTCTCTGTGCATCATTATTAATGTTTGTCTATTAAAATGCAAATTATGACGATCAGTCTGGATATTGTTAGCTTGCAAATAACTGGTGTTGTTGATCATTCATATTGTGCCTTGTGTAGATTACCATCTCAGAAATACACACTACTAATCTAAGGTTTGAGGTTGTAAGACATTTTAATGCATTTTTTTTCAAGAGACGTCTCTTATACTAAGCTGATTAAAATAAACAGTAAATACAGCAAAATTGTGAAATATTATTACAATTTAAAGTCACAGTTTTGTATTTTACCATATTTTAAAATGTAATTTATTCCTGTGATAGCGAAGCTGAATTTCCACCATCATTACTCAAGTCTTCAGTGTCACATGATCCTTCATGATCTCTGAAATCCTGATTTGGTGCTCAAGGAGCAGTTTTCAGTGCTGGAAACTGTTGTCCTGCTCAGTATTTTTAGAAGTATAGAATTATAATGACAAAACTTCAACAGTATGCTCACAAGAGTTGGTGTTTGTCAGAGAAGAAAGGGGTGAGGAAGAGGAGGAGAATGGTGAGTTGTGTTTGAAGTGTTAGTTGGTTGTATGCAGTGGGTACTATACTCAGCCTGGCTGTCAATAGTTTGTGGAATGATGCTTTATCCAGCAGGAAAGCAAGGCGGATTCAGACACTCTCAGCGGAGTGCGCAGATCTGCACAAGCACTATTTCTTCAACTGTGACATAAATATTTTATGGATACGTTTGCTGTTCGATCTCTTGCCAGAGTCTGATCTGAATGCACAGCGCTGAAAACAACTGCACTTTCATTGTGTTCCCTGTGCAAAGACTTTGATGCTAAGCTGAGGAGCTTTGTGCACTCCACTATACCCCATCATTTAGTACAAAGAACTGTCCTGTGTCAACACACATTCTGTCACAATGTGGATTTGCAGTAGTTACGGCTCATGCTGAGTTCCCCACAGAGTTGTTTCTTTAGACCTGATTGAACACAACGGACAGATACGCCACTACAAACCTAGATGAGAATCTGGACATTACTTTAACCGTGCTAATTACAATTACTAGCTCTATCATTTCAGCTTTTATTCTTATTTAATCAAAGATTATTAACATGATTTGAAGGGCCTCAAATGGGGGTGACCCTGAAAGTTAAGTTATACAGATATCACAGACCTGCTCTGTCACCAGGGTGCCCTTAATCAAGGCTCCAAACCCAGTGTTGCAATTAGAACCAGAATCACTTTGGGAGAAAAACATATGCTGAATAGCAACTAAGACCCTGTTTACACAAAGGTGATCTGATCACAAGAGGCCAGTGCTAAATGCAGGGTTAAACATGACTTGGTGAAAAAAATTCAAATCTAATCTTTTTTATTTTTATGTATTTATGTATGTATTTTTTTATTTCCATGTTTGCTGTATATTGACTGTAGCGCTGCACAATTTGCCAAAAAAAAAAAAAAAATATATGACTATACAAAATAAATAATAATAATAATAATAATAATAACATGAATATAAATATAAATATTAGTATTGTATTTTGCAACTGTATTAAAATTATGTAATAGACAGAGCCGTAGATCTCTTTTTTGACAACAGGTTCATAAGTGCTTCTCATTACAAGATTGAGAAGATTTCCTTTCCATATTCACACTGCAATTGACCCAAGCAGATACAGATAAGGTTTGTGCATGTGGAGCCGAATTTACTGTGAACCAAGCCACTCTGAGATGCTGAAAAAACTCGATGAGCTGCTTGCATATAAAAGAACACCATGCCACGCTGCACTCTGACACATGCACCACAATTTGTGTATATTTCATATAGTTGTGTCCTAATGGTTAGAGATTCGGACTTGTAATCCAAAGGTTGCAAGTTCAAGTCTCGCCGTCAGGGATTGTAGGTGGGGGGAGTGAATGTACAGCGCTCTCTACACCTTCAATACCACTACTGAGGTGCCCCTGCGCAAGGCACTGAACCCCTCAACCCTTCATAAATGGCTGCCCACTGCTCCGGATGAACACCATGGTGTGTGTGTGTTCGCTGCTGTGTGTGTGTTCACTGCTTTGTGTGTGTGCACTTTGGATGGGTTAAATGAAGAGCACAAATTCAGACTATGGGTCACCATACTTGCCTGTATGTCACGTTACTTTCATTTAAGTGATAGTTTTTGTGATTTGAAATCTGCACATAGCCATATCGTATTTGCTTTTTATTTAACACATTGGACCAAACTGCTATTAATTTAAACGCTGATCTGAGCTGGTGTATCCTGGGCAATGACAGAAGTCTGTCTACTGGCCTCTCAAACGTTTTCTTTTGCCTGGTCATTTGGGGCTTTTAAAAAATAACCATATGATTTAACATTTGCAAAAAGCACAGAGATTTGCAAGCAAAAGACACACAGTCACAAGTGGTCATACGACACTCATTTGAGATGCTGCCAGGCGTAAACAGCAATGTGTCTCTGCTGACTATCTGATTGGATCACCTGAGACAGATCTTTAAACTAGGAGTAAACAGAGCCTAAATCTGGACTTTTGTCTCTTTTGGACTTTTGTAAATGAAGTGTTTTTGAATGTTTTGGTTAAAGACGGTTACTCAACCAACTGAGCTCATTTTTGATCAAACAAAAGCTTTCACCCCAGGCTAGGCCGATGACAGATACAAATCAGAATCTTTTCTTCTTCTTTGATAACAAGCAATTATTCCCTTTCCACTGTGGAGATCTCTCCTGCTGAATAAAATGTGCTCCAAAAACTCCTCGATATAGAAACTTTCTCATCGCAGATTCTCAGGAGATGCAATTATAGTTCAGCTGACTTGTAAGACTTCTAGTGCTAGAGGAAAAAACCCTCCCCAGCCGGCAATGCCACATGTTTATTTTTAACCACCCACAGAGCTCTAGAGTTCATGCTCTTTGAACAGAGTTTAACTCACGATGACCAGCACATGGGAGAGAGTTTCCAGCTAAAGCATTCAAGCTAATGTTGTTGCCAATGATCATATAATATCTGCAGGCATCCAGAACAGATTATATATAGATAACTGAAGATTTGATTATCTTCTAGAAGTTGACTGAGCATAACTACAGTATTTGCACTGTAAACGCCATTAGTCAAATGAAGTCTGCTGAACATTAGAATGCTTTGCAGTCCAAAACATCTTTGCATTGCAACAGCATTAACCATTCATAGAAGATGGACGTGTAATAATACCACATATTTATAGTTACCAATAAATTATTTTCATAAAAGGTTGAATTGAACGCATTTTGAAAATGATTGACAACTTGCATCCAATTCATCTAAATATTTAATATAAACAAACTAAGTGGTATTTGAAGCGCTGGCTTATTTATTCTGCCATCAAACCTTGCAGTCAGACATCCACAGTTGAACTTTAACTTCCTCTTCTGTTCTTTTGTGATGCAAATGAGCTCATATTTATAATTAAAGTGATCAATATTCTGTTTTATGCTTTTCAAAGCTCGATTCGCTCACCCAGAGTTCCTGCCAGTCATCTATAAAATCAGCACCCTCAGACCAGACGGCTTTGTTTACCAGACTTCAATCCCCGACTCTCCCTAAACATTGACAATCTGATCTGAATCTAGTGAGTTTAAGACAGTGTTTGGGCCTGGAGGACAGAGAAAGCTTTATTGGCTTTTGAAACATTTAGATACAGATTAAATACTTCTACAGAGTATGTTGTGTATAGGTGTGTTTTGAAAGTCGAAAATTCAAAAATAGAAGTTTTTATTAGATCAGCAGTTTTATTAGTAATGTTCTATCAGAAGGTACCCAGGGTATTGCTATATGGTTGCTAGGTTGTTTTGGATGGTTGCCAGGGTGTTGCTATGTGGCTAAGGTGTCCTTGCTGGTTGGTTGGTGATTGCTTACTGGTCAAAAATTTCTATGATACCCTGGTTTCTACAAATGCCATGCAAAACCACATTGGTCAGTTGAAAATGCAATGACACACCTCTCCTCAACAAGCTAGCAGTATGATATTAGGAATTGTTCATCCCCATAGCACCAATTTTCCAGGACAAGTTAATATTTGGCCACATGCAGAAACATTTATTTTGAAATCACGATGTACAATAGATGGCATATTTAGACATAGGTTGATGTATTCTCCTGTGTTGGCAAAGGTTTTTAAAGATTTACGTTACAGATGCGCATTGTTTTTCCAAATGACGTTAAGCAATTCTAATTCAGCACGTATACAGAGGAAGAGTTTAGCCCCTTTCATACATATAGTCTTTACTGGTAAATTACTGGTTAAGTTACCATTAATAGATCATGTGTGAACAGGACCTTTTCGTAAATCCTGGTAAATACTGTATGTTCTGGCAATCATATCGTTCTTGTGGAGATGACATGATTACTCTGAGCTGTTTAGAAAGCTCCGTTGCTTTATAATTAGCTTTTCTATGTAAATATGTGCTAGATGGACATTTTTAACCATTGCGCCTCGCAGTTTTTGCTGTGCTTCTCCATTCATCGGGATGCAACTCTGCAATTGGACTATTATGCGCATCTCGTGTTTATAAGAGCTAAACATTCTGATTGGCTAGTAATGTTAGTTTGGTTTAGAGTGAAAGCTGCTCTTCTTATACCATTGGTAGGAGAACGCATGGTCTCGAAAGTGATATAAATCAACAAGATCTATTTTTTTTTTTTTTTTTAATGTAGGATTATTTTTTTCTGCAGCCAAACGCTGCATGCCAGAAATCCGGCATGGTGCCAGAGAACGTCAAGCCCGGATTATAACTCCACCTTATCCTTCAATGATAAGAACTTTTTTCCACCAATTAAAAAGGTCTTGGGGTCAGTCCTAACAGAACACAAGGACTAATACATCTTATGACAGACCTATAATATTTTATTTACTGGATCGAATGACCCTAAAAACAGCTTCTGTCAGATCATGGCACACAGTAAAAAAAAAAAAAAAAAAAAAAAAAAAAGGCCAAGATGTCCAAGATGTCTGATTCGACATGTTCCTAGATCACTGCTTCTTGTAAGCTCCACCATAGATCTCAAGTCGGGAGACTGACACATGCTCATCTGGAGGTGGAAGACACAAAGGCAGGAGAAGCTGAACGAATAAAGCGAGTTAGTGCTCATGATGGAGGGCTGAGAATGAGAGCTTCAATATCCCCCCACACAAAGTGATGTGCTCCAGAGGACACTCTCAATACGCTTCCTTGATCTTTTGGCTTATATAATATAATTAAAGACTTTAAGCAGGCTTTACAGAGACAGGCAGAGCTCGTGGAGTCAGGGGAGGGAAAAGGAAAATCCCTTAAGAAGGCCCATATGTGGCTGCAGACCCGCACTGCTTCCTCTGAGTCTCTCTCTCTGGAAATCGCTTCGTTATGGTGCTTGTGCCCTCACACGTAGGCATGCGATGATACATACACATGCACGCTCTCACCCACACTCACAAACACATATTCCATAAGCTGGAAAACTGTAACAGCAGAGAGGAAATCAAAGCACAATTTAGTTTTGAAACTCACAATACACACTCTTTACTGTGTATTTGACATCTAACATTTCAATTTCAGTTGTTATCTCAGTGATATACAGTATGTGTGTATTGTACACCATATAAAAGTATTTTTATTTAAGAGATACTGTTTTTGGCATGGCATCCCTTGTGTATAGTAAACGGCTGAGACTTGTGTGTGCAGTGATTGGAGAACTTGGCAAGCAAAGACGCAGATGTGATAATCAACTCTTATGTAACGCTGACACAGTAATGCAACCTCCGAGTCTCCATTTCCCTTAGCTGAACTTAGAGCTTACAGCACTTTATTCCATCTCCACAGGCTGTCAGTCCCCGAGCGCTACTGAATCAGTATCCGTAGCATTTTGAGAGTGTGGTCTCACACTTCATAAGTTCTCTCTCATACACTGCTGATTGACATGAAAGCGACAAACAGAAGAGGAAAGTGCAAACATTCTCTAATTTTAACTGTGAATCACAGCCATGGATGATTTGTTTTCCACCACATTATGAAACAGGTTGGGACTGGGATCTATGCAACACACAAAAAAAAATCTAGTTCTAGGGCATAGGTTTTATTTTATTACTGGGTATTACAATCAGATGCAATGGTTCTTGAATTTGTTATTTTTGTTTTTATTATGTTCCCTTTGACACTTGTCAAAGTCATCAGATATTAAATACCTTTAAAAGCATCCCCAAAAAACTTCCCTGGTAAAAAAACAGCTTACACTAAATTTGCTAGTAATACTTTTCCCCAGCTTGTAATTGGTTTCAGTGAAACCATAAAACAAAATGGCAACAAGTGAGTTCCAATACAAAATATCTTAAACGCGCAGTATGGAATTTTTGGCCACCAGGGGTCACTCAATCAAAATAATAACATAAGACGTACCTTGATGACGTCGGGAAAGAGCGTAAGGCTCATGGGAGTTGTTGTTCATTGGAACACACGCTCTGTCGCTCCCTATCATTCCTCACTCATTCTAACTTAGCATTTTGACAATCACGTCTTTTCGAAAGGAGAGATATAGACAGTTTCAACGGCAACAACATAAACAAAAGTTACTGCGCATGAGCGCTTTTGTGGACCTAACTTAACTTCCGGTAGACTTCCAAATAGAATCAATAACAACAGCCAAGTCCCTCTAGAGTAGATATTTTTTGATAACAAACAAAATGTTTGCTGCGTGGATCAGGCGGACTTAATGAAAATGCAATTCATTATTTGGCAACAGTAGATGTTTTAAAGCATAGACATAAAGCGCGAGAAATAGAGGTTTCCCCAGTAACAGCTGAAAACGAAGCAGAGCTACGCTCATACGCTGCTATCAGGCATATAACATGCAAGTCTTCCTTCAGAAATACAGCGATATAAAAATACCTGTGCCTCGCTTTGATATTTAAACATATAACGTTAAATATAAGGAATTATTATTATTAAACGTGCAGTACTTAACGTTACTCAAATAAGCCTTTTTGAAAAAAAATCAGTTTTAAAATTGTGGTGAGTCTCCAAAAATAAATAAATGTATGGGAAACACATCCCACAGCACAACCACCTGAGCCCAACTTCAGTCTACTCATCACCTTGCCTTTAACTGCGTTTGTAGAAGGCACTGCAGCCAGACCGATATAAACAACACAGACCGGAAGTTAATTTGTGTGCGCCCGATGAAACCGTCTATATGAATTATGAGACCCCTATCAAATCAATATTCCGTCTAGCTAGTAGTAATATATGTTAAAAAAACACGGCCGCCTTTCGTTAATAAGTATAATTACGTTATACTATGATATCGAACAAGTTAGAGAACTGCATTTGAAGCGACTTTATTCAGCTAGATATAGAACAAATGTAGATTTACATGAGAGCTACTGAGAGTTTTCACAAGACATCATATAATTTCACGAAATATACGGATAGATACAGTTAGCTGAATGGATGCATAGCTGTTTTTTAGAATGCAAGCGAGTTCGGCATCTCTCTGTAGTTTCAGCTTGTCACGAAGCTCTCTCTATCTAGGAAATGCAACTCCAATATCTACCCGTGTCTTGTAGCTTCTCTTGTCCCAAAACCATCTCGGGTCATTTATTTCACCCGTGCGTTTGCGCTTCACAGAACGTGCAGGCAAACCATAATCATGATCCATAACTAAGTTATTGATTGAGGTTTAAATACGAATATAAATATAAAATATAATAGTCTCAAACAAGGCTACTACTTTTTTTTCTCCGTCTCGTCTTTGTTTCTGTTCACCTTTGTATTTGGCGGTTCCGCAGGAAGTTAGATAAACTAGAGGGGTCAAAGTTTATATAACGCCATAGACGGGCGACAAAACGGAAATAAAGAAACGTGCCGTGTCTTCTAATTAAACTATAATTTTCTCCGGATTTGAAAGTTCGTGGAAACTGTCGGGATGATGTAAGTACTCAACTAAAAAATATATATAACATAGATATAGCGATTTCTGCTATTTTTAAAGCAGAAAAATTACATATTGCGCCTTTAACTAAGTAAAAAATATTACAATTAGACCAGCTGCCCATAATTGATCATCTAATGCTGAAAATGAATTAATAAAATAAAATGTAATTCAATAAAATATAATTCATACAATAAAATACAAAACAGATCTAAATATCAACACATGACTATTTATCAAAGCAAACATTTCTGTATATATTTATGCAATTAATTTTCATGAGCTAATCCATGTAATGACATCACAACATGCGCTTTCTCCACCCAACATTCTTTGAAACAAAGTGAAACTCACACCTCGAACAAAACAGCACTCCAGTTAATAGGTTAAGATCTGTTTCCACTTTTAACTGACAAACGAGGCTAAAATAATTCAGCTGTATTCCTTTGTAAACTTGAAATGCCTTAAGAGGCCAGACAGTGGACACTGTCACGGAACCCTGTGTGGCTGAAGCGAGCGCAAGTTAGCTAGCGCCTGACACGGCTGTGTAGATTAATGTTCAGTTCAGTGAGAAAGGAAGAGGCTGGCTCTGTCCCAGTTCATGCCAGAGGGAACTGGAGTTTATTTTAGTCACTGCAGTTACGCAGAAATAGGAAAGAGGCCTGTGACATGCCAGCAATCTAAAAGGAATGTTCACTTGCTAGCTGTAGCACTGCCGGCACAGATTTGCATTACGTACGAATCTGCATCTGCGATTTGCATGCTGGTTCTGTTTAAGATGCATGGTGTGCAATTCTAGTCCCCATTTACTGTCGATTTTTACGTTCTAAATCTGCTAGCTAATTAAAATTGAAGGGACAGTACACGCAAAAATGACAATTCTGTCATATTTTATTGACCTTCATTTCATTGCTAATCCGTATTGCCATCAGTTTCATTTTAACACTGAAATCTACACCGCAACTGTTCCCATGTATCAGATTGTGACGAGTGGGGCGGGGCCGAGGGATGTGGGAACGAGCGAGGCCGGTGGAGTGATTGGGAAATGAGCGACACCTGCGACCCACCACCGGTCTCGGGTCCCACAGAGGAGATGGAAGGATATAAAACTGGAGCGACGACAGTGAAGGACGAGAGAGGACCAGGCCTGGGCTTTAGTTTATGTTTGCTTTTTATTTGTGCGCATCAGTCGTCCGTGAGGGGCTGATGCACTGTTTTGTGTATTGAATTATTAAAGTTTTATTTGGATTGTCTGCCGGTTCCCGCCTCCTTCTTCCCATAGTTATGGAGATTTTATTATTACACAGATTATTAATAAACTTGTTGATAAAACAATGGTCAATAAGGACTGTTTCAGAATGTCCACAGTTACTGTGCTTCATTAGACTTGAACTTAACTTTAAAAGGTTTACTTATACAATGAATTCCATCAAGAGGTCTCTTCAGTTAAGCCACATCCCCTGCGATCATGACCCCAAGTGCTCTTGGTGACAAACCACTCCAAACTACAGCACATTCTACTCTCTGTGTTGTTGTAGCATCTGTGAGAAAAATTAATAAAATATGAAAAACTCTCACTACATTTATCTGAAGCCTTTCCTTTTAAATTAGATGGGTGGGCTCTTTTAAGCACTTCCCATCCTCAGCAGGCTTTCCGTGTGAGGCCTGAGGATCCACCACTCACGGCCCACATGTATCAGTTAAGCTCATAACTTATGTTATCAATTTGGTCGCAGTGTGATTATTTAAATTATACGTGATGACGGCTCCATATTGGCAAGAACACAAAGGTCTGACTACTATTATTCTTTAGCCAAGTATCAGCAAAGGCCTGGAACGACCATTATCGCTGCTCTCATCTCCTCCATGCTGCATGTCAATTTATGTAGTGAGAAAGTTTTTTTAGGAAATAGAAGCAGGGTGAAAGAAATTAGGAGTGTCGTGGGAGGCGACTGGGATCTGTGCGCATGATTTATGGCGTTTTGCTCTTTAAGGATGGCAGAGGCCGTTCCGTCAGCAAACAATTCAATCACAGATCCTCTCACTCCAGACCCTTTGCATAAGTAATTACCAACCCACCCTGAAGCACACATCCATCTTAAGGCTTTAAAAAGCCACTCATTCTTCATTCATGGAAATCAGTGGCTGCTTCCTTCTCAGTCATATGGTCGGCATCTAAAAATACCTCAGGGGTCATTTGCCATGCTTATTGCAATCAATAAGGATCCATTCACTTCATTTTTTTTGGTGCTACAGGGAGATATGTTGAGGTAATAAAAGGCACATATAAGGACACATATCACTTTCGAACATGTACTTGTAGGGGTTTCAGAGTGTTCAGCTCGTCTGTTTGATATCGTTCACAGCCCCGTTTCCGGCTGACAGAAGCCACAAATCAGCTCTTATGTTTCAATGTTGAAAACAGTTGTGCTGCTTAATATTATTTGAAAACTGTAATAGGTTTTTCAATGGACAGGATTCTTTGAAGAATATAAGTTAAAAAGAACAGCATTTATTTATTTTGTAACATTATAAGTGTCTTAACTATCACTTCTGATCAATGTAATGCATATTTGCTGAATAAAAGTATGAACTTCCTTACAAAAAAAAAAAGTACTGACTCAAAATGGTAGTGTATTTTAAACAAATTTTTTCCAACACTCAACTTAATCCACAAATCACCAATAACAGCCAATTCTAGTGCATGACCACATCTCATTGTAACACACTAATGGAATTAAAATTCTCAGACAATTTCCACACACCTTCCACAAGGGACAAATTCAGCCATTGCAAAAACTTCCCGGCATCCATTACACCATAAAAGACACCTGTGATTCAGCTTAATTCAGAGGTTATCGTTAGAACTAACCTTAGCCTGTCTCAATCACCTTGAGCAAAAAACACATCCCTTGGGCTCCCTGCAGAAGTGTGTGATCTCTTGGGAATTTGATTCTATACACCGTTCTCTGTCGAGTCTCCAGGGAAGAGAGTGCTAAACCCAGCTGTGTGGAAAGAGCTGTGTTTAGCATACAGCCCTGGATAACATCTCACGAAATGAACAACACTTTCACCTTTCAGCTGATTCTTCAAACGTGTAGTCTGTGGACTAACTAAACAGAGTAAATGAATTATAGGATATGGTGATTGAGTAATAAAATTACTCATATAATGATTTTACTGAAAAATAACATCTCAAATAAAACATTTCAAAGACATCAGAGTGGAAGATGAGTAAAGGTTCATTCTGTGACAACTGGACTTCCAGGTCCCTGGCTCAAATTTTTGATTATGTCTATTTTTTTCTGAAGAATGATTAACATGTATAGTGATGAAAGCCAAAATATTAATTGTCATGGATGCTTAATTACTGTGTAATCCACTATTTAGCAGAGGTGGCTCAAAATGACCATTGTCACATGAGATACAGAGCCAAATTATAGGAGGGTAAAATTCATTTAGAAAAATTACAGCTTCATGTTGTTTTACACCGAACTTTGAATGTCTATTAGTAAAAACTGTTGACCTTAATAAAGATGTAAAAGGAAAGTTTGTTAAGACCCAAAATCAAAAAGGGCATTAAGATATCTTTAACACTTCTCGAGTGTTCTCTTTGCTTCTTTGTTTATATATAAAATAAAACAATCATGATACATGCATACATATATCATTATTGTTGAAATAAAATTTATCATACTGTGAAATAAGACTTTGGACATATCGCCCGCCCCTAGCTCTGATGTTCTTGAATAACCTAAACTGAAACTCTAAAATGGGACTCTGAAGAAGTTCAGAGTAACTGGAGTAATCCCGGATACTTACACTATGGAGGCCATTAATCTATTCAGCAAAAGGGAACACAGCCTTTAAAAGGGGAATTGCCATTTTAATTCCCAAAAGGCTGCTACTCTCCTCCATTAAACATCAATAACCCAGTGGCTGGTGTGTCTTTTAATACGTGTTTCTGTTCTAGAAGCTGTCGGAATCTATGTGGTGCTGCTGCTATGATCAGAAACTCTGGGGTGGTGTGGTCTCCAGCGGAGATGAATATTTCATATTTCTCTTGATAAAGGCCTAACAATTTAAATTATACAGTAGACAAGTTCCCCCAGAGCATGCCCATGAACCATGACATGTTGCATCAATTATTTACCTGTCATTTAACTCCAAAATGCCATATCTACTTACAGGGGAGCTGACCTTTGACCTCCCTGTGCTTATGCAAGATTTAGAGGATCCTGGTCGGGGAGAAGCATTTATAGTTTGAAATAGAACAAAAAGATGCTGCAGGTCCTAAACTTTGTATGCTGGTGTCCCTATGCGATTTTATAACTAGCTTAACCGGCAAGATCATTTTTGTCAACTAGCTTAACAGCAAAGCTTTGCTGATCCCCCAGCTGGATAAGTGCCAAATTAGCACTAACTAGCTTCAGTATTTTCAGCATAAATGATTTACATTTGTAAACTGAAGCTGCTGAAGATGAAGTGACTAATTCCTTATAACAAAAAAGCTTAACAGATGGCATTTGGGTCAAGACATTTTAAGGCCAATGCACAAGATGAAAAAGCAATGTTGTCATTTGTAAGCACTTGACATGAACTCCAGCTCATACATGCACAAACACAGTGCTCCACTTATAAACTATTTCTGTTTCCTGCAGCAATGCTCTTCTACCGTGTCCAACTTCACATGTTTTTTTATAACTCTCCATATACAGCAGTGCCATAGAGAAAAAAAATCAGTGCCCCTAACCCTTATGGTAGACTGTGATTCCTGCAGCAGGTGTTTGAACAGGAGCAGGTCTGTCAGGTGTTTTGTGGAGTATTTCCATGGCTGTATTGGGCCTTCAGTTGGTGAGTCCTCCAGCTCACAAATCTAAATTGGGGAGCATGTTTGAGGTCATAAGCCTGCTGAAACTAGAATAGTGAAAGTAACTTACTAACATACCTACAGGTGCATCCGGAGAAAATGTGTTGAACCTTTGGGCTCTGACACTAATAACTTGTAAGTTCGGGAAAGGAAAAATATCTAAATAACTAATAAAACCTGCTGGAGAATTGTCTTCCTTTCTGAGCGTTGTGTTCTTGTGCATGCGCGTTCTTCTTATTTATGCTACGTTTTGTTTCACTGCTTGAACGAATACCTATTTGCGAGCTTGCAGTCAGTATTGAGTGGCATATTATAAAAGACAGTGTCGCAAAACAGTGGTATAAAACGTCTTTCTATTGACCTGTTTGCACTTGTGACATAGTCTGATTCACAGCTAAATGATCTGCTTAAACTATTCTTCTTAGTGAATATAAATATTCCGAATCATTAACAAATGACTCGGACAAATGAGAAGGTATTTTTTAGTGGATAAAAAAAAACGTCTCTAGGTTACGTATGTAACCATGGTTCCTTGAGGGAATGAGACACTGCATCAAAACGCTGTGGGGAACACGTTTAGCTTGAGCGACTCTGAATATCATGTGTAATCTGTCTTATAGAAGAGCGTGACGTCACGGGCGGGGCGAAATAAGTGACCAAGAAATTATAAAGGCACATCAACTGGGCACATCGTTCCTCATAGCGTTTTGCGGCTCGTGCCTTTATATATATATACAATTTTTTTTTTACAAAAATTTGGTCAATATTAAATTCATTATATATGTCCTTATGCTTATGAAAAACAAAAATCTGTGTGGCTGTATAATCTCAAAGCAGTAGTGTCTTCTTCTGCTGCTTTCACATTTGTAGAACATAAATTAAATTAATATCCAGCAGTTAGGAACTTATTTTAGAAACACTACAATATTAGAAATATTAAATATTACACATTTTGTGTATAAGATACCAGAGAACATGGCAAACTGATGGAAATTTTTATTGATTGCAATGGATGTTTTTTGTTGTTGTGATTGTTTTACTTAATTACCAGGAAAAATGACTGACTGACATGTGAAAAAAGAACTGAAATGAGAAACAGATAAAAATTTACAGATGTACCATGACTAAAAGTTTGTTCAATTATAATTCGTCTGTATCTTTCATCTTCAAATATATTGAATTATACACCAATTCATTTTCTATGTTAAATTAATATGCCAAATGATGTTCCGGTGAAAAAGGTTGAGTGAGCTCTACATTTTGGCCTAAAGCAGGGTACAACTCTACTGATGATGCATGTTTGAAGTTTTCTGGTAATTTGTAACAAATGCATTTCATGTTTTGACTTAATATCTCTCTCTCTCTCTCTCTCTCTCTCTCTCTCTCTCCCTCTCTCTTTCACACACACACACATACACACACAAACACACACACATTATTAATACAATAATTTATCTCCATTGCAGATCAAAATAACACAATAGTCATTAATTAGAAATACAAAACTAGGATTTTTAAAGAAGAATGTCAGAGGATTTCAATATAAGACTGAGATATGAGACTGGTTTTCCTTTGCTAAAGTAAAGAAACTTTACTTCATTTGATCCTGTAAACAAACATTGGTTTTCACCAAACTCACCGGTGCATGCGCAACGCTGACCGCAGATGTCATCAGCCTTTAACTGCTTCTATTTACAACAGTGAGTGCAAGCTAGATTAAAGTGATTAATACATTTTGAATATGGATATTTTTCTTACAAAAGCACATTGATTCACCACAGGAGGCCTTTATTCACCCCCCGAAGCTGTGTGGGACACTTTTTTATGGATGGGTGCTTTTTATTTCACTTATTTTGGACTGATGCATGCAACACCCGCTGAGTGGCAATAAACACTTAATTAGCTTGAAAAATCAAAGACAATTTTTTATATAATTCAGACTGGATTCTTCTGAAAGAAAAAAAAATTATATACACCTAGGATGTATCTGGGGTGAGTAAAACTCAGCCTAATATTCATTTTTGGGTGAACTAACCCTTTAAGTCCAGTTTAGGAATGACTGATGGCCTTATGGCTGCTAACTATACGTAACTGCTGGCTTGTTAACACTTATTTGTGTAAAGCAGGATTCTCTGCTCTTTCTGCATCAAGAACAAATACTGATCCATATTTAATATAACAGCAGAGGTGAAATGCAGTTTAAACTCTAATGCTAGTCTTTGACAAGCCGCAGCTTGTTACACAAGTCCAGGCCTCTCATCAGACAGAGTGAGTGCTAATAAAGAGAGGCCCAAAAAATATTTGTTAAAGTTCTCGATTTGCACATTCAAAAAAAAAAAAAAGACTAAAAAGACTAAAAAGACTAAAAAGACTAAAGAGTAAAATAACAAAACGTGCCAAAAATAGTTTAGGATCTTGCTTAAATAATAATTCAATAAAACATCCTACTAAATAAAAAGATTTCATATGCACGAGGCATAAAAGGTGTTATACTAGTCTAGATTGGTGTTAATGTCAGTAGAAATGATTCACGGTGGGGTTCTTCTTTAAGAAGTGAAAGTAGTTGGGAAAACTGAAATCATTTCATCACATTAAATCTGAGCATTATCATTATTCAGCTACACTTTACTTTGGCTACATAATGTTTAATAACACAGGTTGTCTAAATCATTTCCAGTGGCTATAGAAAATATTTTTTGAGTGCAAATATGAAACCTCACAAATAACCAAAATTCAAAAGGGGTGACCCATCCTCTTCTGGATGGCCAGGTGTAATAAATACCCCATTCAAAGGATAGAGTGTCATTGTGCTTATCTACAAAAAGAGGGCAATTCTTCCACAGCTTAGTCCATTTGTCTATAGCCCATTCTGTCCACTTATGAATAGGTGGGCAGTGGAGATACTGATATGGAGCCACGTCACTTCATTTCCAGCACAGAAAGGTCCTATTCACATCAATCCGAAGAGGTTAGGAGGTTTTAGCTTTATTTAAGACCCAAAATGAACATTCTGACATCCTTTACTCACTCATGTTCCTCCAAAACACTCTGAATTTCCTTCTTCAGTGTAACACAAAGAAAGATTTATCATTGCATATACAGTCAAAGCACAAAAACCTGAAAATGTACTTTAAGCACTATCACTATGATAGCTATACTGTATAAAGGGATAGGTACAATGTACTGTTATTCACTTTGAACATGCATAAACAGCATATGCATAAAAAAGACTGCTAAAGTGCACCGCACCGTGATGTTATCAGTCTACTCATACATAAAACATCTGTAAAGAGTTATGCTCCATTTATGTGAGTGACATGAAATTATGAAACGCATAACAGGAAACAGAGAGAGCAAAAGGATGGAGAGAAGGGGAGGAGGAAAAGAGTGTAAAGTGCTGCTGTCTGAATGTTTAAGGGCAGAAGGGTGCCACTGGTTAAAGTCTGACACTTCAAAGCAGCAAGAGCAGCGTTTGATGTAACACAAGCCTAAAAGCAAACATGCAACTGTCTGTCTGTTTCTGTGCTACACGCATCTCACATGACCCTGTGGACATTTCAACTAACGCACACACAAATTCGCACACAATCACCAGTTTCCCATGTGTTTACTTTACCCTTATCACTCCAATGCTTTTTTATGGGGCGTCACATTTCCTGTCCCTTTTGGCAATTTGGTTTTGCTTTCTGACGTGGAAAAACAAGTTAGAAGCTTGTGATTTGTGACATTACGTCTGCAGGTCATTTAATAAAATTGTTCAATTGGAAAATAAATGCAACAATTTTCCATTTTTCAATTGCCGTTTCCATGGAGACCCTGAAGACAGACAGACAGACACCAGAATGGCTCACTTTTCTTCATATAAACAAAAATAGGGTAATGACCACAGAACAGAGGCAACAGTAAGTCTACGAGTAGTAAAAACGTGTCTTCCAGCCACACTTTACATTTTATAGCATAACATTTAGATATATTAGATCATTAATGTGCAGAGAAAGAAAGTAATCGCAAGAGTTATTAAAAATTACAAGGGAGAAGATTAATGCCAATCTCTACGCTGTGTCCGAAAGCTATAAAAGGAAGGCATCGAGGCACGTCCGAATACAAATTCTGCTTCACTTCCTGTCTCCGGAGGTACTGTATCTATTTCTGATCGAATTTTGAAGGCAGCATAGATGTATACTTCACTGCCTTTGTTTTCTCACAGTCCTGTGCATTGTCCTGTCCTGTGCGTGATGGTTGGGATAAAAATATAAAGATGGCATCTGAAAGTTGCGTTTGGTGGTCAGTTCGGGTGTAAATGTATGTTTCTGAATAACTTTTTGCACTTTGATGTTATTTCTTGCGAGAAATCAATATTATAATAATTTAATATTTGTTTAGTTATCATCAAAACTCATTCAATTTTATTGTAGATCATTAAACCATTACTCCGCCGTTTAAGTCTGGTCAAGAGGATGCTCAGTCATGATCTAAATAAAATGTGGGTGAGACTAGATCACTTGAATCTGAAGTGTGTCATTTCTTTGCCACTAACATCTCCAAACAGAATTACTTTGCTCCAAAGAGTGAATAAAATTCACTGAATCAGTTTCAGTCTTCACATTCAGGTCAAAAAACCTTTTTGAATGTCAATGCCTGATGGATAAAATACCATCTTAAATATTTTTTGTATCGTTGAATATTGTAGCTTGCTCATAAATATGTTATATCAAAGAAGTAAAATTGCTTTGGAATGCCATTTTATATTGCCATTTTCCAACTAATCACTCTCTTACAGCGGAAAAATAAGTGGATTTAATTGAGGCTAAATGTCCCTTTCCCCTACATTGTTATTCCTTTCTATGACAGGCACTAATTCATTTCCAACATTCTTTAGCTTTTACATTACATTCATGCTTAAACACACCATTTCTCCTAATCTCACCATTTTCTTCTTCTCTTTATTTCTCTCTCTCTCTCTCTCTCTCTCTCTCTCTCTCTCTCCTCTGATATACACAGTGTGCTCTAAATTGATCAGGCTTCTGCTCAAGCCGCTTCAACAGGTCTCAGTGACACACACACACACAGACACACACACACATACACACACACATACACACAAGGGTGGACAGAAGATCACACATGTCCCGCAGGGAAATGCCAACCTGATAGAGACATAAGAGAATCATTAAAGACACAAAATAGAAGAAAGGTTTTTATCACGTCATAGAATCAATCTGCCATTATTGGATACCACAGACAAACCTTGTAAGGAGAAATGTCACATGTGGGCAAGATATAGTCAGAAGTCCCTTCTATTCAAAATTAAGACTTACTGAAACAACCATGAAAAAAAAATCCTAAAATGATAAATCAATAAAATCCTCTTAAGTCAATAATAAGAAGAAAATATTAGTATTATTAATGCTTACTTCTAGCATTTACAATTTTTCTGGACTACCTTTGAGATTGATGTATTATAATATGGTTTTCTATATCCCTGATACCTTTAATATTATTTCAAGTTATTGATCATGTCCCTAAAAGGGCATATGCACCGTTTCAAAAGACTTTCATGCTTCTGCCATTGCAAAAGTTCTCACTGTTTTATAAACATGATGTTTTTCATATCAGGTTAAACTTTCAAAGTTTATAGCTTTTTGTTTCTTTATTTATTCCTCTTCCTCCTGAAGTCCTGATCATCACAACAATTAGAGAGGAGTTAATTAAGGTCTTCAGCTCCGTCTCCCTGTTCACGCTTTACAATATAGATGCAGTCAGCAGCGAGAGAAAGCAATAACCCCACAGCCAAACAAGAATCATTAACCTACAGGCCAAGACTTAAAAAAACAAACTGAAATCTGTTAAATCTTTTCTTGTGCATGAAAAAGACATTTAATGAGGATTAGTTATGACATTTCTCATTTATGTTCTTCTGTCTAAACCTTGTTGTCTATCGGTTAAAGTGTTTACAAAACCCGTAGTTCTTGCCCTGAGTCTATTTGCAAAGAAGCAATTTTCACTCAGTAATTGCTAGTAAATTTCACAAACAATTACAAAGAAATGGCAAGTAACACATTAAAATAAACATATGATAAAAAAACTGAAATAGTACATTCATTTAAAACATTCTCCAATCATTTTTTTTTTACAGTTAATATTATTTTAAAGCTTCTGCTAAGAAATAATAGTCCATTACAATGTGGAAAATAGTTAGCCTAGCAACAAGATGAACACTGCAACAGTATTACAGTAGGCTAATATTAATTCTGAACTGAGATGTAAGATGTTTGCATGAAACAAGAGAGAGTGAATCCAGTGTGTTGCAAGAAACATGAAAATAGCACCCATTTCAGGTGTATTTTACCACCTACACTAATCCTAACCAATACTTTTAACAAAAGCAAACATGAGGGAACCTTACTGAAAATCCATACATATAAGTCTGATTATGTGATGCAAATGTCAAAATGTATTAGTTTATAAATCCTGCAATAAAAGTACTTGAAGTAATAGTATTGCGCAAGGAAAAAAATCTGCCCAATAACCACACTTTTTTGATAATCAGAATCAGAATGAGCTTTAATACTAAGTATGTTTACACACACAAGAAATTGAACTTGGTGACAGGAAAGTTTATGAAAATAAATAAAAGTTGTTGGTGTTATACTTCCACTAGTGGTTATTTAAGCTGGAAACTGCAGCTAATTTTACTTTAATGTTTTCTTAGATTAGCAAAAAATGCAGGAAGGCAAGTTTTTCTAATGAGCACATAAAGCATCCATTACAGGTCAAATACTATAGGTACATAATGATTTCAACATGGCTAGATTTTACATGACTATTCATCCTGGCTTATATCACTATCACTGCCCCGCAGTGAAGACATGGTGATATTGCAGGTCGAAGATGGGTTGAACTTTCCGTGCCCTCCTTCAACCCTATTTCAAACACTTGAATTGGTCTCCATCAAGTCTGTAAACCCCTTCTGCCTCCATCTTTGAGTATCTGAAGAAGGAGGGCGCCTACAATCATAAAGTCACTCTACTGCCAGTGAGACCACAGTTATGTTCATTTACTGGAATGAGCAATGGAATGTTTTGTACAACAGCAATGTTAGATTTATTAGAACTGGCCAGGTCATGTCAGGTGACTGCATTGACTTGGCTACCGAGTACTTAGTTATGTAGAGTTCTTGTAGTATCTGTGACTTCCTTTGACAGAAATATCGAACTACAAGCTTACAACACAAATATTTGCTGTGAAACAATCCTGCAGTTTGTGTGTAGCTGTCAGGATTTTCTTGTAATATGTTTAATATGTAAAGTGTGGCTCCTCTCATTCTCTCTCTCTCTTTAAAAAGCAGGTCAGGCAGAAAGAATAAACTACTCCCACTGCACTGCCAAACACACACACACACACACACACACACACACACACACTTAACACCAAATAATGCACATATGCAACTATTTTTAAAACAATTTATATCTCAAACTTACTCTAAATGTGTAAATTCCTTGTAAACAATCAATGGAAACATCTAAATCCAAATGCAATGCTTATGTTCAATTTTAAAAGCATTATAAAAAGCAAAAATACTCTTTTTCTGTTGTGAATATTTGGGTTTGCAAAAAAGGACTTTATACCATGAGGTCATGTGCTGTAATTTGTGGGAATTTAAATATGTGGGTCAGTTAGGAGCAAAATTGTGAATGCACAACCAATTATATGCAAGAACACTTTTACCATTAACAAGACAATGTAAAGAATAATTATTTTACATTTAGTTAGCTAACAAGCTACTCTTCTTTTATTAATAACCAAGAAAATTCATGGTGAGCAGAAAGTGTGAATGCTGCGTGTTCTTTTTCTATGCAAAAACAAACACATTGTCATGATGGTCCACTAATTAGATGATCATTATAAGCTTTGAATAAAAGGTTAACAGTATGATACAAGACATACTTGAGAGTTAAGGAATGAAATAAGAGCTTTATGAAGTGCTGCTTTTCCATTCACTTTGACATATAAACCGAAGGAGTTCCTTTCAATCACTGAAATTGTCACACAGAAAAACAGCTGTTAACTTTGATACTTGAAGATAATTAAAACTGCTCAAGCAAGGCAAAGTCAGACACTGATGGTGAGCTGAAAGTCAATTGTTATTGAGGATTGGTAAGGATTACATTCATACATATCTGCAAGACTTAAAAGGTCTATACGCTCTTTAGGTTCATATGAAACTGATCCATTTAAGTTGAGTCATCGAGCAGCCCTGCACATCTGAACCCACTACTACAACTGAGGCGAGTTTAACCAGACACCAAATATCAAACTGACCTGACCTCAAATGAGCCAGATTTGAAGCATCTGATATTATGTTGTTTTTTTTGTCTCACCTTTTGTTTCAAACTAAATTTAACTGAAAAACACCTACCGTTGAAATATCCTGTCATCTTTTACCATCAACAAAAGCGGGATCCATTTCTTAAAACAAAAACACAGAGATGAACATTCTGTCATAATTTCTTAAACCCTTATCTTGTTTCCAAACTGTTGTTCCACATGCTGTTGAACACAGATAAAGTATATATAAAGAAGACAGATATTTTGAAGAATTTCTCTCTCTCTCTCTCTCTATGCAATTACAATGAATGGTAACTGGAATGATCAAGCTTTCAAAATGAAGGATTATCTTAAAAAGTAGGTATAAAGTAGACAAAGTACTATAACGTATCATTAAAGAAGACAGAAAGTCATATGGGTTTGAATTAATATGAGGCTGAATAAACAAACAACAAAATGTCATTTTTTTGGTGTTGGTGCTGTTGTTGTTTTGGTGAACTATCCCTTTAAAAATGAGGACGAGCTGAAAGTGGAGTTCATTATTTCAACCCAAAGAGGCAGGCAGCACTCGCACAGTTTTTAATGATTCAGTCAATCAGAGGAATGTTTGTCAGCACTTTGCATCCACCCACAGACTTTGCACTCAAGACTTACAACACAGAATGAAAGTGATAAACCGCCAGGATAGGAGTTGTTTATCATATTCCTTTTTCCAGTGTATATGAGCGTGAGAAAGCAAGAAAGAGAAGTAACTATAGCCTCAAGGTCAGAATGTAATTATATAAGCTCTGATAGACGGAAGCTCTATGGTCTCCATTTTCACAATATAAACTATGAGCAGAAAAGCATTGAGAGCTGATAAACAGAGAAAAGCAGAGGCCTGTATTTACTCTTGCTGGATTCAAACAAATGCTGTCTGGTTCTGACAGCTTTTAGACTAAATAAAAGGGCATACAGACACATACTATTGGAAAGAATGGGCTAAAGGCTGTTTTACAGTGCACACACAAACACTGCATTAGCAAAGCAACAGGGCAACTGTACAATTATTGACCCTGACTAGATTTTTACTGCATAATAAAAATAAATTGAGCAATTGTTTTAATCATATTCTTTAATTAAATTGTTTTAGGGGGTTGATTACTGTGAAACACACTATTATATTGATACTATTCTATCTATCTATCTATCTATCTATCTATCTATCTATCTATCCTCTGTCATAAAATTCTGATGCCGATGACACATTTACTCTGCGCTGTTTACAGAAGTCAAAGAAATGTCTTAATATGTCTAAATCATCTAATATGATGTCTCTGGGCCAAAACCAGCTGCATGAATATGAACGTATTGCACAAAAGTGAAAACATCAACAAAAACACTGACCACATTTTTCCCTCCATGTTTACCAACACAACAGCCAGTTAAAGGTCATTTCCAGTTAATGATGTCACAGAATTTACCAGTATTTTGAAACTGATGTGTGAATGGTGCTCTACCGAAAAAAAAAGATGGCAATTTACTGGTTTTACTGGGCTAATGTTTGAGGAGTATACTCTAGTACAGGTATAGGTAACGTCGGTCTTGGAGTGTCACTGTCCTGCAGAGTTTAGCTCCAACCCCAATCAAACACACCTGAACAAGCTAATCATGGTGAAGCATTTGGACTATGAGATAGGATCTGGAGCAACTTTACCAATCAGACAATTATTCATTAGATTTAATGAATAATCCAGCAAACCCCCTCACCCAAATGCAAACTACTGTATGTGTTAAAGTTTTGTGGACAACCCCCAAAGAGCAACTAAAACCCTCAAAAGACAGAACAGGCCTCTAGTTACCATGGCAAGCAATGATAAATCAGCATTGGCTCAATGACCCCTTGGAGGTGTTACCTCCACAAAAGTTAAAAGGCCACTACATCAGTGACCTCCCTCTCTTATCATCTTCTGATGCTATTCTGCTTCCTCTTCTAGTTGTTGCTCATGTGGGACTCACCAAGTCCCGAGGCCAGTGACAAGCCTCAGTTACAGTCATGTCTTCACTTTCCATCTGGGAGAAATCTCGACAACCACTGAGTCAAAATAACATCTTTGGAGTTCATCAATTTAATTCCAACACCACCAAACTTTTAAACCTTCTGGACTTTCATCTGAGACTGCATCTGGATGCTTGTTCAACAGCCAAGGAAATTGTGCATTTAACTAAATGAAACAGAGGTCTAGTATAAGCTTTCTTCTATGGTTTCTCTAAGTTTCATTCATCCAGTTTAACTCCCCTTTGCATGCAGGTATGTGTGTGAGTGAGTGAGTGTGTGTGTGTGTGTGTGTGTGTGTGTGTTAGATAAGTTTTGTGTTAGTCTTTAGTTAATAAAACCTTTGTGCACCAATTACACGAGTTTCTGATTCAGTCACTTTTTGTGGATAGTGTCCCTTTAACAATTCCAGATCTTGTTACATGCTTTAATGCACTAATACTGCAAGTTATTTTTTATGGCCACATCAATATTATTTCTTAGAGTTTATATGAAATTACACTAAATGTTTGCTGGATGAACACATTAGATGAAGATAATATAAATTCTGCTACAGTTACGACTTGCAGCTGATAAATATATTGATAAATAATTGCTGTTAAATATAATTAATTGTAATTATTGCTCAATTGGTAGAGCACTGCGTTATAAAGTGCAAGGTTGGGTGTTCGATTCCCAGAGAACACATGATATGATATGATATGTAAAAATTGATAGCCTGAATACACTGTAAGTCGCTTTGGATAAAAGCGTCTGCTAAATGCATAAATTTAATTTTTAATTTAAGTGAAAGTGAAAGTGAAGTGACATTCAGCCAAGTATGGTGACCCATACTCAGAATTTGTGCTCTGCATTTAACCCATCCGAAATGCGCACACACACAGAACAGTGAACACACACACACACACACACTGTGAGCGCACACCCGGACCAGTGGGCAGCCATTTATGCTGCGGCGCCCAGGGAGCAGTTGGGGGTTCGATGCCTTGCTCAAGGGCACCTAAGTCATGGTATTGAAGGTGGAGAGAGAGCTGTTCATGCACTACCCCCACCCACAATTCCGTCCGGCCCGAGACTAGAACTCACAACCCTTCGATTGGGAGACCAACCCTCTAACCATTAGGCCACGACCCAATTTAATTTAGTATATATATATATATATATATATATATATATATATATATATATATATATATATATATATATATATATATATATATATATATATATATATATATATATATATATATATATATATATATATATATATATATATATATATATATATATATATATATATATATATATATATATAATTTAGTTTGAGCTAAACTCTGCAGGACATTGGCATTCCAGGGCAGACATTGTCTACCCCTGCTCTAGTAATTTATGTTGCTTAATAAAAGTACAATCGCAAAATATTATATTAATGAACAGGAATACAGCATATTTCACCATATTTTCAGAATGCTTATGCATGGCAAAAATGGGTTTAGCACCAAAACATTGCTTGAACCAGTTTATGCTAAGCTACTGCATCATTTTTAAATAAACACACTCTTTCATGTGCGGCGTGAATCAGGCCTAATACTGTTATATCATTAATGTAAATGTGTGTTTAAATATGCATATGAGTTTCCACATCTGGGACAAATTAGAGGGAATGTCATGCAGGGCCATCTCAAAAGTTCTCATCAGCACCACGGACAGCATCGTCATACCATGGCATTGTGCGGAGCCTCCAGCTTAGTTCAGAACCATGGACAGCTCTTCAGCTCTGCAGTCATATTGGTACCATTGACATTTAAGCCTTCATCCTGGTTTCAGGACCCTGGAGAGCTCCGCATGAGGCATACACGTACATGCTTATTGTGTGACTCAAGCAATGGTTTTTAGTTTGTGTGGGTCTTGTGTTTCCATGCATAATGGAGACATAAAATCCACACAGAGGCTTTTTTACTATAGTTTTATGATTTTTACTATAGTTAAGAGAAACTATAGTAATTATCCCCAAGAATCAATCAAAATTTGCCATAAACATGACCTTTAACCAAACATTTTAATATACCTTAGATGGAAGATTTTAGAGGTTTAAAAACATCATAAACATCATAAACCACTGGCTTGATTTAATTTTAGTAATCTGATTAAACATGTGTACGAGCTGAAAATGGGATAACATATATAAATACTAATGCAATACAGAGCCTTTAAATCTAACACTAATGGTCAGTCTGGAATTGCAGGCACTCCTTGTTGAATTAAACCACAGGAGGGACATTGAGAAGGAAATGAAAGTCACACTTTAAAATGGTGATGCTCAAAACTAACCAACCGCAACACTTTTCTTTCACATCCTACTTTTAGAAAATTTGGGGTTATATGGTAATAGTTTTCTCTCTCTCTCTCTCTCTCTCTCTCTCTCTCTCTCGGTCAGTCTATATTAATTAAATTTAGGTGTAGACCAACATTTGAATAATAATCTGGAGGAGAGAAAACTGGTATTACATGCTTGAGAACACTCAGCTGTGATGTGAATGATGATTATTAGTTTGCGCCGCTTTCTAAGGCAATCATTGGTATTATTATTGTTCATACTTAGGGGTAAGGGATTTTAATATAACACCTGCATGCACATGAATGATAACTGAAATTATGCGGCCTATTCAGGAGAGGTGTGCTATTATTTTCTAAGCAAATAAACTAATGATGTTCGCCTTGTGGATGTAAAAAACAAGTCAAATGAATAAATAAATAGATAGATAAATATCATAGATTCACAATAAATAAGATACTTGATCCACATATAAAAATGACATGCATGCTAGATTTTGGGGGAGAACATCCCCCAAAAAGGATATAGCAACCGATCTTTACTTCCATATTTTGACGCATAATAAAATAAAATAAAAATAAATGTAGGGCCTTGGTTCTGTCTCTTGGTTGTTGATTGGAAGGAGGCAGATCTAATTGTGAACTTAAAGAAGTCCAGATTATGTCACCAGCGAAAAGTGTCATTTCACTGGAAGATTTATATTTTTAATAAAAAAAGAAATTCAAGGTCAACACAATGCATGGATTAATTGTCAATCGACATTTTGTGCATTCATACATACATATATACATATATTATAATAATAATTATTATTATTATTATTTTTATTAAGGTGACTTTTCAATTTCATGACAGATGAATAGTTCACATAAAATAAAAATGAGCTTAAAGCTAATTCAAGTTGAAGCAATCCAAGATGTAGATGGGTTTGTCCCTTCAGCCAAACATATTTAGAAAAACATACTGTTACATGAGTTGCTCAGCAATAGATCCTCTGCAGTGAATTTGTGCTGTCACAACGAGAGTCTAAACAGCTGATTAAAAAAAAAAAAATCAATTAACATCTTGTGAATTAAGAGGTTGTGTATTTGTAAGAAACAAATCCATCATTTAAGGCATTTTAACTTTAAACTATTGCTTTTGGCCAAAATAAGTCCCTAATCCATAGTATTACTACTTCATCCCCTTTTTTATCAGCTGTTTGGACTCTCATTCTGACGGCACCCATTCACTGCAGAGGATCCATTGTTGAACAAACTTTCTCCAAATCTGTTCCAAAGCAGAAAGACACTAGTTTAAATCTTGGATGTCCTGTGGGTGAGTACATTTTCAGTAAATTCTTATTTTTGAGTCTACCTATAAACAAACACCAAAAAATTGAAAAGGTGAAAATCAAAAGTACATTTTCTAAAGTATAGCGTCTATAATAAGATTGATATGGTTGTCACACGTTTGCATGTGTTACTTGTACCTATGAGGCTCACAGGTGAAGGTCTATGGAGGTGGTGTCAGCGGATATTACAGGCAGCATTAAGGAGCTGTCTGTTCTCACCACTTAGAAAAGCAGAGGCAGGTATTGTCTATCCAGGAGTCAGGAGACCCACACTCAAGCACCCCACTGTCTTCCCCTGCCAGACTTACCAGCTGCCTGCCAAGTCAAACACGGGAGAAATATGAACCTGTCATACTATCGGAAGCCCTGCATACATCTGCTACCGCCGCATCTTGTCAGATAGGATAAGGGTGGAGAGATGAAAGAGACAAAGATAACAGACAAAAGAGACACAGAGGGAGATAAATAAATATTTTAAATCGGTTTTAAAGGGACAGTTCACACTAAAAATTCACACTAAGTTATTTATTCAAGTTTTCGTCCATACAAGTTTTCGTCCATACAATGCTAAATGGGCTAATGTCAAGTGTTATGATTATGTTCAGTTAAGTTTTCCTCTTTAGTTCCTTAATTTGCCATGTGAAGATACTCCCTGTTCTCTTCAGTCATTGTCGGTTATTGTTTGTATTGTACATGGTTGTGATTTTCCCGAGTTTGCTTTTTTATTTAATACTGTTTTTCTCATCATCTCCTTCATCATACGCTTCCTACAACCACCTACCCATGACATCAAGCTCCAAAAATCATCATAAAAATGTGATTCATGACTTATGTGCTATATTCCAAATCTTCTGAAGCTACATGATTTTTTAAATTTAGAAAAACTGAATAATATAATATAATATAATATAATATAATATAATATAATATAATATAATATAATATAATATAATATAATATAATATAATATAATATAATAAGTGCTTGATAACCATTTAAAAGAGTATGGACTTTCTGTTGTCAATGTCATCTTTTGTGTTTCACTGAAGAAACAGAGTTATTCAGGTTTGGAACACCATGAGGGTAAGTAAATGATGACAGAATTTTCATTTTTGGTCAAATCTATATGTGACGCTTATTCCCAAAGAGAGAGAGTGAGAGCGAGATATTGTGTTTTCAGCCACGGGTGTGGCTCTGCACTTTATGGATTCTGTCATTATAGACAGAGGAATGATAATGATCAACATTAAGAATGAAGAGCAAGAAAGATATCGATGAAGTAATCAGCAGCATAGCTGACTTCAGAGGCAAAGATAGAGAGAATATGACAGGGTGATTGTCTTTTCTGTCCACATCTCACCACTAAAGTAACAGTTCACACAAAAATGAAAATCCTTTGATCGTTTACTCACTCTAATATTTTTAAAAATTGACTTTCTTTCTAAAGGAACTATTGTTGAGCTAATTCTTCCTTAGAATTAAAGTGATTTACATTCGCTTTCAGTGTATTGAAAACTTATTTTGTGTCATACCAGAAAGAAAGCCATACGTTTTGGAACGTCATGAGAGTGAGTGATGACAGAATTTTCATTTTTGGGCACATTATCCCTTAAATATGATGAAAAGCACTGAGCAGATTTACATTTCCTTATGTTTAGCAGCAAATCCCTTAAAAGAGATGCTTCATAACCCAGTTAAATATTGTGCTCAGCAGGAAATGAACCGTAAAACATTTGGGAAACAAACCAGCACTTTAGGACTTCAAGAGTGTAAACAACTTTTTTTTTAAAACTTCACAAACTGTGAATAAGTTGTGACAGAACAAGAAAATGTGATCTGTCAAACTCAATAATTCCAAGGTGCCAATTATATAGTGATGATAATATAAAAACACATTTAAAACAATGTAAATAAAATATATTGAGCATTCTTAATTAGAATATTTAAGTTGATCTGCTAATTGCCTTATAGTAGGATCTTTTCTGAGATTGCATTGCGATTGACCTCACCTTCCATTCTGATAAACATTATCTGCTTAATTAGTCCTAGATAGTCCATTATTGGTAGCTACACAAACTGAAAGCATTGGGTTTGTGTGATAACTGGTCTTAGATCAGATTGTGCTTTTCATTTCCTGCTTAATAGGATTATACATGCATGAGTAAGCTGATCCCAGATCAGGATTCTTCAGCTGAGACTCAGAATACTGTGGGGCCCAGAGCGCTTGTGCCCTCAGAATAACTGCGGATCCTTAGCAGGCCTGGGACTGGAGCTTAAACTAGAATCGTGGGCTTAGTTTTATCAGTGCCATCCAGATCGGTAGCAATACAAAGTGCTGATCACATACACACACTGCACTGCACGTCTGTGTATATGTGTGTTTCGCCTGATTCATATCAGCCACTGTAACAACGTCACGTTGTGGTTCCTCTCAAACAGAGGTTCTGTTAGGTGGCATTTTTCCTAATTAAAACAGCAAGCATCTGCCAAAACGAGGCCAGACCTGAATAAATAAACTGACACGGAAAGCTGCGCCAATGACATCTATGACTTCCTGTCGCAAAATAACGCTCCCTGCCTGCAGTCATATGATTTCATCAGAGCCGAGATAGTGAATTAATGCGCTCAGGATGCGGTTCCTTCTCCTCAGCTCTAAGCTCAGCCTCTTCACACACTGGATTATAAAGCTTTATTTGATTTAGCGTGGTCATGTCCTCAGGCTGTGATGTCAAAAGCACAAATTTTTATGACAAAGTCTCGCTGTGGTGTGTGTGTGTATGGGGGGGGGGGGCCTCCATATTCAAAACTGAACAGAATGTGAATATGGGAAATATTTCAACGTACAACCAAAGCCACATGCTCTCTCTCTCTCATAAAAACATTCAATAAGCAATATGGCTTGAGCCTAATTAACTAATAATAATGTTTTTTTTAATTTATTTCTTTTCAACAGCATATGAAAGCATGTCAATTCTCTTAATTTGTCTCTTTGTGTCAGCTTTGCTATATAGAAATATATAAAGTAAAAGTCTGGCTTTCATTCCAAAAACAACTATTGATCAAAGCAGTCTATTAGTGGAGTCCACTATTATTTGTTTGTGATTTTCTTTGTGATGCACAACATTAAACTCACTTAAACAGTATTAGCCAATTTCAAAGGCTTCTTGAACACATCTGTGTCTTCACAGCATGTGTCAAATGAGGCACCGCTCAACAAACTAATCACGCAGTGACATTCACAACATCTGGAGATCCCATTCTGCAATATTCTGAATTATGTTTGTCATTTTATTATATCATAAAAATCTTTAATCACATAAACATAAAAAAAAAACTTCCAGATAATAGCATTGCAATATGTGTACAGTATTCTTTAATTAGAAAAGACCAACTCGACAAACTATAAATACTGTGTGGACTAAATAAATAAATATATATTACTCTTTATAGTTAAAATATAGTAATGGAGCAGGGTGGAAAAACTCGATTTCTCGAATGGCCCTCAATTTATTTGAATTAGAATAAAATAAAATAATAAATCCCACAATTGTTTTTCATTGATTAAAGCCTATTTCATTTTCTATGGTGTGTGGCAAATTTAAGTTAAATTCATTCTCGTTAATTAAAAGGAAGAGAGTTAAATTCTGAATTTTGTCCAACCCCGCTCTTGATTAATATGCAATTTTGTATGGGTAATCATTAAATGCTGGTGTGTGATTAAATACAGCAATATGCCACAAGAGGCAAAGCATTACAATGAGTTAAGAAGCGTTGTTGAAAAACCTAAAACCTCCACAAATATAATAAGAACAAAGTACAACACAGCTTCTAAACTTGATGGATTTTAAAAATGGCAAAAACAATAGAAATGTTTCAGCAAAAGTGAACTATATAAAAAATAATAAATAAGAGCAAAAGATGGTTGGCAAGAAACATTCTGTATCAAACAGTAGCTTTGGATAAAGGCATCTGCTAAATGTAAATGATTATGTTTTATAACTTAGTAGGGAGTCAGGTAGGCCATACGTATAATGTATAGTTTGATATAGTTGGGTTAAAACTTGCCTGCCTCTGATAGCTGAAATGAAAAAGGATTGCAACACTTCCTCTCTGCACAAGATTTCCTTGAAATCTGACTAAATTAGGATTATGAGATTTTTCTTCTTCCCTTTTAATGTTGGAATTATGTCAATTACATTATCCGTTTAAAAAAGTTGGCTGTAAGTTGCATGTCATGCTTGCGTCAGCTGCAAGTGAACCTTAGGAAAGTGTTTAAGTTAAGACCTGTGGAAGAGTGAGGGATCTTTATAGAGCTGTGAGTCATGGAGCTCCAGAGCAGGTGTACATCCATATGCTTCCTTAATTACACTAATCTAGACGATGATTAAAAAACACCATCGCTTAAACATATGACAGCCACGGGTCCCTTCCTCCCCTCCTCTGCTGTCTCCAGGCACACACATCCACACACAGTACATGCACACACAACAACACACACACACTGGTGAGTTTTGAGTTGAAGAGGGGAAAGTGAAAAGCCGTGTATTAGGTAATCCTGGGAGAGAGCATGAAGGGTCGGACAAATCTGATTGTTCCGGAATTATTTCGATGTAGAACAGTGTCAGAGCAGTGATGAGAAATATCTGTCAGATTTCATTATGCTCACAGAACAACTCTGAAATCCGAGGGGACGATACAACTCGCCCCGTCTTTGCTCTTCAACAATATGCTGCAGCCTTTTATCAGTGATTACACAATTACTCTCAGGACACCAAAACGTGAAGAAAGAGAAGTGCTGGAAAAAGCTTTTTTCTGTCTCATAGAGGAGAAAATGAGGAGCAGCATGATAGCATGTGTGCAGAGGTTTGTGACCCAGTCTCCACTGGCCACCGTTTTACAAAGTGTTATTCTTTGTTTGTGAAACAACAGACTCTTTCGGTCTTCAGAAGGAACAGACATCCGATCCTCAGAAGTATCATACTCATTGATGTAACATTTTTTTATGCAGAATTCGTATACTGTATGTGATTAATTCTAATGATTCAAGAATAATTAAGAATTATCTGAACAGACAGAGATGGAGTGAATAATATCTAGCAGCAGACAGAGCTCTGTCATCATCCACAGAGTAACTCTGCTGTCTCATGTCCTGATTATTCTAGCTTTTTACAGTAAAGGCACATTTACCATCTATGTTTGGACAGATAATTACACCTGAGGCCTACAGCACTGCAAAGCATGACTCATTATTCAAAAAACACATACTTTAAAAGAAAGCTAGACATATATTCTGAAGAAAATGAGAGTGGTTCTGACCATAGACTGTAAAAAAAAAACAGGTGCTGACGTGCAAAACCTGTTCTGGGCTTTCTAAAGGGTCCTGCACTGCACTCAGCCACCAATAAAATATTTCAGTATTTTGCCATTAGCATGTGTGCTTGCAAGAAAATCTAGGCATTACTTTGTGATTAAAATATACAGCGAGATGGTCACTTGTCTAACCAAATTCATCTGTTGGTAATAATTATCAGATTCAGTCTTGATAAACTAGCTCATTCAGTCTTGTTGAACAAAATGCTATTTCGTCCAAGTTGAAAAATTATATTTTCAAAAGCCAAATTCCCTGCACACATTCACATGCAATCTTTGATCAGGAAGCTATTATGATGCAGCCGAAGATAAATCATCAGAAAGCTGACTTCCTGTGTCTTTCGTTCATGAATGACCCATCACTAATTAAAACACAGACCTCTGACTTCAGCTTGGTCGTTGTGATGGATGAACGCTTTTTTCCTCAGAAGTGTTTGTTTGTGTCAGGTCCAGAGAAACAAGCAATGCATCTGTATAATAATCAGACATACAGCAAACATGAAAGGAGTGGAGCTGTAATTATGCTGTAAGTTTGCACCCACAGTCACCAGCTCTTACACTTACACCCACTCGCCCACTTCATTTTCCCCATCCGTGTGTCCAATACACAGCATTCATAATGAGACTCAGCAAATATCTGGTGCCCAGCTTTCAACAGCCACTGATTTATTCAGAGAGAGAGAAATGACTTTCTTAAAAAGTGTCAAATGATATTGAGTAATCAATTAAAATGAATTTTGTTCTACCGGTTCAGTCAGTTAATAGAAAATAACTCACTCATTCATGTATATCTTTCTTTCTGAGCCATATACATTAATTTTCTCTCCCCAGAGAAGAAAAGACTATTGGAAATGTATTTGAGTTTATGAGTGCTTTCATTTGGATTGGCTTTTCATATAAAACATTTGCTCTTCCTTAACAAGATTCATTTACAGGCTAAGAGGATGAATATATTATTCCTTTTGTTCCCAGTCCTTCCATTTGTAGCCCGTTTTTCTTCTTCCCTGAAAATTATATGCATAGACGCACAGTAAGATCTACGGAATACTGTTTCTGCCATGAAATAAAAAAGGTAATTGTGTGTGTGTGTATGTGTTACTCTCACAATCTGGATTTTTTTTCTCCCATCACAATTCTGAGAAAAATAAATAATTGTATAAACTCATAATTACAAGACATGAACTTTCCAATTGTAGGGGAAATTATGAGATATAAACTCAGATTTGCATTTAAACTTTATTTTGACTTTAAATATGATGCATGTTCCTGTAACCTAAGCTACAGGAACTATAAAGAAATTGAGAGTTACAGTATGTGTATGAGTAAAAACAATTAAATGCTAGCTAAACTACAATGCTCCTAAGAGAGCTGATCCTTCAACCTGAACTTTCTAGACTTGCCCTTGACTTTCCTCCTGAACTCCTGCTTGTCATAATCAATGAAAAAGTTTGGAAACACACTAGACGAATATTATTAGCATAAAGGGGTATTTTGTCTTGTGTGAATCAATTGTTTCTATAAACAAAGACCTTGTAATTAAAACCCAACTAGGAATTCTTTTGGTACAGTAGTCTGTTGGAAATGAACACCGGAATGCCGGAGGCAGGGGGTGCAGGAGGAAAAACCCTGAAGAGATTTCGAGGTCATTATATCTAGCTGAGCATAGATGGAAACATCATGCAGAGATTTAATTTAATGATCAGCTAAAGATCAAACACACTTTCAGTGTGCACCGGAATCTGATCAATTCTGACGTGGCTGAGAGAGATGAAACAAAAATGAATAAACGCATTTCTGAACCACGATGTGGATGCGAGGATCATCTCACTCGTGTTTGTGGACCATGAACCTTCTAATAATTAAAAAATCCTCCTTACTAATGCGGAAATATTTTTAACACAGTTTTTAACCCTAGCAAAACTTTAGTGTGTTCTGCGCTACGGCACATGATTCACACAAAAACAACATTTTTGAGTATAAACATCCTTAAAGCAATGTTATTGACTGTCATTTTATAAAATGAAAACAATAAGCTTTATATTAAAATAATAATCTAAACTAAATTCAGTCTTGAGTGTCTGAAATTTATATTCATGTATAACTGCAAAGAAAGAAAAAGTGTACATTATGCGAAAAACTTTCAATCACCTGCAGTTTCAGTTGGGATTCGCTTTGATGTTACAGTAGATTTGGTCTTTGCTCCTAACGTTCATCTTGATGATGACAATTCAGAAAAACCTGGAAGGGAAATAAAGGAAGTATTTTTTTTTTTTTTAAGCTGATTGGCACATCAAATAATCCCCAGCTTTTGTTTAAGGTTACACACACAATTAAAAGCTGTACATTTCCTTGTGGCACTTTTCTAAGTAAAAACCATAGATTTGCTTACTTAATCCAATAGAAAAAATTGCGCCTGAAAATAAATGATAATTACTATTTGCTCTCAGGCAGTCAGAGATATTCAATTATCACAAAACCATCATTCCAGTGCATATGTTTATTGTAAAAGGAGACATCACTGTGAGCTGTAGATATATACAAACAATCCTACTCATTACCGTGTGCTCACTGAATGCTCTTTTGTTCAAGTTAATATGTAGACTATGCCTCAGGCCCATTCCTTGAAGTAATGGAATACCAGCGCTGCTCTAATTAGGCTTGATCCTGATTATTACAGAGGCCTAATTATAGATATTTCTTATGCCTCTTGTGAAGCTTGGTATATTTAAGATTCAGCATAAACCTTGGACAAACACCTGAAGCAGAATAAATGGAAAGCCTCCATATAGAAATTAAAAACTATACTGATAAGTTAATGATGATTTCAATCTACAAGGTGATGCCATAAATTAAGATTTTTTTGTGCAGTACATGTTAAAATCAGTCAACAGCATTTGTGGCATGATGTTGATTAGCTCAAAGATTAAGTTCTACTTCTTTTCCTTACAAAAGTCTGCAAGGCACTTGAATATAGAGCATAGCTGTTACTACTTCATATAGAGCAGCTGTTACTACTCAGAGCCGTTGATAACTGAGAAGCTGCGCAAATCCACGTTCATTATCAGCGTTTATTTGCACATCTTCTCAGTTAACAACGGCTCTGTGTAGTAACAGCTGCTGTATGTGAAATCACGCACCTGAGGGAATTTACCACTGATTATAGAACCGGCTTTACTGACGAGATGCGCATAACGATCGGCCAATCGTGATCGGAGCAGCCCTAATAAACATCAACCCATTCTCACTCCAAAGGCGTCAAAAACCGAAGCATGGTCAAGCGCCCCTAGCGTCACTTTTATGACGCCAAATGTGCCTCTCGGCGTCGACTATCGAAGCACTACGACCTTCATTGCTTTCAGTGGGAAACTTTTGGCGTCAGAATTCGACACGAGGACATGAGATGTTTATCGCTATGAAATCACGTTCAAGAAGTCTCATTCAGCACACATCGCGCGATACTTGCTATCAGTTCCACAGTTTGGGTGAGTAGTCGTATATACGCTCTTTTAATGCCTTTTATCAAATGTATTCTGTCTTCTTTATTAATCAGATTAGTGCCATATGTTTAATCGCTGTATTATATCGGTCATCCGCGGCTGTCTTTGAGTTTCATTGCGTTTAAATAAATGAACACAGCTGCTAATTAGTGTGATTAAACTCTATCTGTCACGTGACGTGCCTTAGACCTTCGATCCGTTTTATATTATTATTAATTTCAGGATCAATGATGTAAGTTGTATTTGTAGTAAAATCATGGTAATCACGACACAATAGTAATAAATGAAATGTGAAGTTAAAACACAGTAAATGGGACATTAGTAACTGTAACTGTAGTTTTACTATGATATATTAATAATCAATACAACAATACAATAATCACCAAACCAGCTATGTTTGTATCACTGTAATGTTAGTGTTTTTATGTGCTTTTATATGACAGATATCACAGTAATCATGTGTTCTGTACCATGCTTTTAATACCTTTTAATGTGAATCCAAAAAAAAAAATAATCAAATTAAAAATAAATAATAAAACATGTATTTTTCCATCTTGCAGTTCATTCATATCAGTTTTTATATATATATATATATATATATATATATATATATATATATATATATATATATATATATATATATATATATAAATATTTTGCTCACAGATCATTATTAACATTCTGTATATAATTCAATTTTATTTTCTCTCCCCTTTTTTATTATTTATATTTTTAGCTGAAAAGACGTAAAGGCAGTCAGCCCAGTGGTGTTTCTGGAGAGGGATTCCTTCAGAAATGGAGAAGACAGAAAGCTGCGGAGGCAGATATTTGCAGCAGTAAGTCTGTGATAGTTTGTCTCTTTTATCAAAAATTCCTGCTGTTATAATTTGTACAGCATTTGTTGTTTCTTAAACTGTTGCACTGTCCAAATACCCACACTTGCCATCTTTTCACTGGACCACTTGATTACTTATTTGAAGTCTTTCCTGTATTTGGCCTAGTGTTCGAGTGAGCATGATAACCACAAGTGTGTGTCGAACTTTTCATGACCTGATGACTGTGTTTCCCAATCCTGATCCTGGAGAACCCCAGCACTGCACGGTTTTGGTGTCTCTCTTATCTGCCTTGGAGTCTTCACTGATGAGCTGATGAGTTGAATCAGGTGTGTTTGATCAGGGAGACATCTCAAATGTGCAGTGTTGGGGTTCTCCAGGACCAGGATTGGGAGCCACTGCCTTATGGGACACTTATGTGTTTACAGAGATTTTTAATAACTAATTATCAATATTTCACATACTGTACTAAACACATCACAGTCTTAATAATCCAGTTTAACACTTGTATGATATTGTACAAGCCCCAGGACGGTCTCATCTGACACTATCAAAAGAATTCATATGACTATAGCTTGTTATTAATTACTTGCTTTCAATAATGGATTCATTTAACATTTAATTTTACAGCATCTTTACAGAGGCTGCTTTTATGGTCTAAACAAAACACAGTGTAATGTATTAGTTGAATGTAATGTAATATTTCTGTTTTACAGGATTGTTTGAGGATAACACTGCAGTTCTCCATCATGCACAAGGACTCACCTCATTAACTCTTTATCCCCCACACACACAGATATGGTCCCTGGATCAGTGATTAGACTTTGCAGTGGTTTGATTTTTGCAGAAGATGTAACTTTGTTTTATTTATAAGCTCATAATGAATACATTACAGAACCAGTGATGAAAACAATAGTTAAAAATAGTATTTTTCGTATTGATAAAGCATTTTGTTCTCTTTTTCAAGCTTCATACAGTGAACTTTTTAGACTTTAATTAAGAGTTTTAGTAAAGGAGATATTCATACACAGTCATCCCCTAGCTCCAGTCATGAAGTGAATTCATGATGTTATGTCAAAGCTAGCAGGTGTTTTTTTTCCTGAACACTTTCTCTGTCTTCCATTGTTCAGACAATCAGTGTTTATTTGATGCTGTGCTGATTGAGTTTTATAGATGATATTGCACACTTGACATGCATGTCTTCATGGTGTTTTTTTGTGAGTTTGAAACATTTACATTGTGTTGTATAACATTTTGGTCAATTTAATTTTTTTAATAAAATTGATCTTTTTCCAGTGTTCTCTGAAAGACATACTGTATTTACTGTTTTGTTTTTTAATAAAAGCATTTTCATTTGCATACTGAAAATAGTTAATGTTTACAACATAACTGCCTTTTTATTCTTTATGGTGGCAAAAACGAGCTTGGTGACAGAGGATGCAGTGTAGTAATTTGGGCATGTTGTCTTTAAATGAGTTTGACATATCAATAAATAATGGAAGATCCTTACAAAAATATGCATGTTTATTATGCTTTATGTATTTATTTGTTCATTCATTCATTCATTCATTTATAATTTCTGTTTTTATTCCTAGGGTTCAAATGGTAGAGAATGGTAAATCACAGAAACACAAATGTGAACAATTTTAACTTTAAAACACAATGTAATATACAATGTAAATTTTAGAAGCACGTCATTTGATTAGTAAATATATTTGTCTTTGGTCAAAAAAAAAATATACAAATCTTAAAAATGTGTCTTATATTTAATGAGAAGAATCTATCTGTTGGATACAACTGCGACTGCTGGGCATGTGCACATCAATATTGCCCAATTTTTGTCAAGCTGAACAACGGAGGAAGGTGAAGACGTTAATAAAACAGAATCTAATAAGTAGCAAGCTTAATCTATTGTTAACCGAATCTATCCCTTCAGCCGAAAAACGAAAGACATCTGTCATACATGGATAAGGAAGTGTGACGCTGCTGCTCAGCTTAGATGCCATTGGCTATGACTTTTCAGGACAGTCTGTGGTTGGACTATCTTTTAACCCATATTAAACAGCGCATCATGTTAAAAAGTATGTTTTGCTCCTATCATCACATTAGTAATATATTAAGTCAACAATGAAGTGTTGCTATCTTGAGAAAAATGACATCTTTAGCGAGATCCTAATCCTAACCCTAAGCATAACTTCAATGAACTACAAAAACAGCCCCCTAGTGTTGCCTTTCTATAGATAGAACGACGGAGGCTTGTGGGTAATGTAGTTTAAAACTTTTTATTAACGAAACTAAATAAATTATTTATTTTAAGGTAAACTGGATATCTAAATATGTTTATTGTGCAAACCTCTATGATATTTTTGAGAGGCAGGCTGAAATGTGGTATTTTACAGTGAGCAATATTTAAAATGCTTTTATGCCAGCTTTCCACTTATTTCTGAAAACTGAGCTCAACATTATTTTATCAGCATAGCATAAGTAATAATCCTGCCCATTTTCTCTTTGATATGTTAATTGGACTCTGATTTACAGCCATTTGAAATGTACAGTTTTGGGCTCTTCCGGGGGGTGCTACTGGGCCCCTGGGGGTAGCAGGGCAGTAAAACCTACATATATGTATTCTCCTCATCATGAACAACAAACTGAGCTGAGTCACATTTATATCTGACAGTTTTCACAGTCCTCTGTTTTCTATTCTATTCATCATGGCTATTATACCTTTTGACAGGACATTGTGAGGCCATCTGATGAAACATGGAAAAATTATAAAGAAATGATTTATTAATGAAAATAATAGATTATTTCTTTGATTTTTGAAGTAAATGGCAAGAAATATAATGGATGAACCTGCAACAACTTGCCATTATCTATTCCCCACTGTAAAGCAGTAATCAAGGACAATGTATACACATTGTGATACTTCACTATTACACAAGGACAAATTCATGCAGTGCTAAGAATATTAATTTATATATATATATATATATATATATATATATATTAGCATTATATATAACTAATTAGCCGAAATCAGTGTAAAAATGTCCTCCTCACCCCCGTATCTTGCTCCTCATGTGCTGGACATCAGTAATGTGCGTGCTCTTGGTTTTAATGCAGTACAAGATCCACGTTGATCATTCCTGCTACATTCTCAGTTATCCGTCAAGTGCTTGTAACAATAAAGCCCATGGCACCATCTTGTAATGCAGAATAATTAATCTTGTAACTCCCTGTATTTCACAAAAAAATGTGCATATTTGTTACTAAAATATAAAAAAATTACTTTCTGGTGTACTGATGTCCCAGATGTTATTAATCCGATCAAAAATGTTCATGTCTTAAATAAAAAAATAATCCCAATAATTAATATGTCGTTTTTCCAAGTCTAAAATAAACACATATGAGCCTACCTAGTAAAATGATGTATTTACCAAGAATCTTCAGAACACAATATTCACCATTTTCATTTTATTGAAGCATAGACTATAAAGTTGATAAAGTAGCATCAAGACAAATAAGATTCAATGAAAATAATTATCATCAAAGATACATTAACCTCATATATAAATCAGTTCACACAGATGAGTGATGAAATGTCCTTAAAAGTCACACAGTCCCATCCAGTCAACTGTGATACAGATCATGTGATACATATAAGACATGTGATACTGTTCCAGAAAATAATGATTCCCATCATCACATCTAAACTGGTTTCATCTCCCCATCGTGATCTTCTTCTCTCGTGTCTGGAAACAGTTTGTGGTTGATGTCCAGCACTGATGAGGTGTAGCTTGTTCTCAGCCAGATGATCTCTCAGTCCTAAGATCCCAGACCTGGTCAAAGTGAAACAAACAATACAGAAGAAGTTGTTTAATGGACAGAGAGCGCAGCTTATGTTCTGTGTGGTTTTAGCAGGGTGAGTAACTATGACCCTTGTAGTACTGTACACTTACCATTCTTCAAGCTGTTTTAAGATCTTTTGAGAAGCTTTTCTCTGAAGACAATTTACCACATCCTCTTCTTTCACTCCTTTCAAGAGCATCACTTGGTCAAAACCCCTCATTTGGCTGATGAGATCATCTGTACAAATAAAAATACTGCAATAAATATGTCATTCTGCAAGAATTAAGAAAAAGTTACAGAAGCAAAGGTCTTGCTCATGAGACATTAGCATGTGTAGTTCTCAGAGACTCTAGAATTCATCTGTTGTTGCAGTAAATGTGTTTTCTTCCTCTAGAATCTTTCTCCAAAGTTCCTGACTTCTCTCACAAACGTGTTTTAGTCTGTGCAGTGTAATGCCTGGCTTCAAACCAATCAACTATCAATTCACAATTAATAACATAACATTTACAAAACAATGAAATAATGTCAATTGGTGTTTATATCAACTAAACCAATTTCATGACACTTGTCTGCTAATAAAACAGGTGGTGTGTTTTTAAAAACATAATATTAAAAATGTCCAGTCACACTTTGCTAACATGCTGTAATTGTAATAGTATAAAACGAAATCAAGGCTGACATGACCAGTTCTGTGAGAGATCATCATAAAATGTTGTATAACATTGCTTCAACACACACATACCAGAGGACTTCTGTTTGTTTGAGCTCAAGATGGCCATCTTCATTCCTCATCCTGAGCAAATCATATCCTTGGTCTTCCTTCTCTTCTGTGAAACAAGATAATCTCTACTTACTCTCTGTGCAATTAATATTGCTCATTAAACATAATTAAGTTAATTTAAAGTAAGATTCAGACCAGAGCATTTTTGGAGTAAACAAATGTACCTGGGAAGAGCTGATCATGGCAAGATTCGCTGAGACTCAGTAATAGCTCTTTTAGGTTTTAGGAAGGTTTGTGAGGGTTGGCTCTTAAAATAGCTGTTGAGCTCGATATTTTAGACCTGAAAAAGAAGAACAGCATTATCTGGAAAAAATCCTGTAAGACAGAAGGAAGGACATATTATTAATTACTTGCAGCTTGTACATTACACCTCTGTAAAGATGCTGTATAATTAAATGTTAAATGAATCCATTATTGAAAGCAAGTAATTAATAACAAGCTATAGTCATATGAATTCTTTGATAGTGTCAGATGAGACAGTCCTGGGGCTTGTACAATATCATACAAGTGTTAAACTGGATTATTAAGACTGTGATGTGTTTAGGGATCATTTTTAAGACTTTGACCCTGTCCAGATACCCACACTTGCAGTCTTGGCCACTTGAGAGTGTGTGTACGTGACAGTGTGTGCACAAGACTGTCCCCGGTCTTAATAATGCCAAAGCACAGCGTCCTTAACACACACTAAACCTCTCCAATACTGCTCTGGAGCGCTATACAAAGCTTAGTGTATCCCATCATGCATCATGTTTTGGAATAAATCGTCAGACTTTTTGCCGAGATCTCACAAGAGGTCATGGAAAGCTGTCCAATGTACAGTATGTGAAATATTGATAATTAGATATTAAAAATCTCTTTAAACACATAAGTGTCCCATAAGGCAGTGGCTCCCAATCCTGGTCCTGGAGAACCCCAACACTGCACATTTGAGATGTCTCCCTGATCAAACACACCTGATTCAACTCATCAGCTCATCAGTGAAGACTCCAAGGCAGATAAGAGAGACACCAAAACCGTGCAGTGCTGGGGTTCTCCAGGATCAGGATTGGGAAACACAGTCATCAGGTCATGAAAAGTTCGACACACACTCGTGGTCATCATGCTCACTCGAACACTAGGCCAAATACAGGAAAGACTTCAAATAAGTAATCAAGTGGTCAAGTGAAAAGATGGCAAGTGTGGGTATTTGTACAGTGCAACAGTTTAAGAAACAACAAATGCTGTACAAATTATAACAGCAGGAATTTTTGATAAAAGAGACAAACTATCACAGACTTACTGCTGCAAATATCTGCCTCCGCAGCTTTCTGTCTTCTCCATTTCTGAAGGAATCCCTCTCCAGAAACACCACTGGGCTGACTGCCTTTACGTCTTTTCAGCTAAAAATAAAAATAATAAAAAAGGGGAGAGAAAATAAAATTGAATTATATACAGAATGTTAATAATGATCTGTGAGCAAAATATTTATATATATATATATATATATATATATATATATATATATATATATATATATATATATATAAATATATATATAAAAATAAATATATATATATATATATAAACTGATATGAATGAACTGCAAGATGGAAAAATACATGTTTTATTATTTATTTTTAATTTGATTATTTATTTTTTTGGATTCACATTAAAAGGTATTAAAAGCATGGTACAGAACACATGATTACTGTGATATCTGTCATATAAAAGCACATAAAAACACTAACATTACAGTGATACAAACATAGCTGGTTTGGTGATTATTGTATTGTTGTATTGATTATTAATATATCATAGTAAAACTACAGTTACAGTTACTAATGTCCCATTTACTGTGTTTTAACTTCACATTTCATTTATTACTATTGTGTCGTGATTACCATGATTTTACTACAAATACAACTTACATCATTGATCCTGAAATTAATAATAATATAAAACGGATCGAAGGTCTATGGCACGTCACGTGACAGATAGAGTTTAATCACACTAATTAGCAGCTGTGTTCATTTATTTAAACGCAATGAAACTCAAAGACAGCCGCGGATGACCGATATAATACAGCGATTAAACATATGGCACTAATCTGATTAATAAAGAAGACAGAATACATTTGATAAAAGGCATTAAAAGAGCGTATATACGACTACTCACCCAAACTGTGGAACTGATAGCAAGTATCGCGCGATGTGTGCTGAATGAGACTTCTTGAACGTGATTTCATAGCGATAAACATCTCATGTCCTTGTGTCGAATTCTGACGCCAAAAGTTTCCCACTGAAAGCAATGAAGGTCGTAGTGCTTCGATAGTCGACGCCGAGAGGCACATTTGGCGTCATAAAAGTGACGCTAGGGGCGCTTGACCATGCTTCGGTTTTTGACGCCTTTGGAGTGAGAATGGGTTGTAAACATTGAAATACCCACTGTTTCAACAGTATTTACACAAGACAAGCATTAACACAATTTTGGTGTGAAAACAAAAATGCCAACAGGATGGCATAAACCCTGTAATGACTGTAAAGTGTTTCATTAACTAGATTTACAACTCAAATAAATTGTAACAAGAACTAATGTAAGTATTTCTGTTCGCATCGATTATATAAGAACGGACTACAGAAGCCTGTTTCAACTTCAGAGTCGAAGAAAGACAACTGCAAACTGATTTGGTGTTGTTGCCACTTCAAATAGACCAATTCAGAGTAGACTCACAATTACGTCATTTGCTGCTGTACGCACATAGTGGTTGCAGAAAAACACTGGGAACAAGTGGAGGTAAATGGGTAAAATCCATGGTATAAGAGAAAAATGTATAAATTTGTGTGCCTTTTGATGTCAAGATCGGAATGCAAATACTTTTATAGAATGCTGTCGTCAAAGATATCATTTGAAGCTAAACACTGACGTTTAAATGGACATATTTTGGGTGAAAAATGCTATGATTACTCTACTTTTAAAGCATACATTTCATTTAAACAACAGGTCTACATAATATTCACATTTGCTGTTCAATGATGTTTTTATTAGCACTACAAACCTTACAATTAACATTTTTACATAGCATTTATTTATTTTATCTCACAATTCTGACTTTTTTTTCCTCGCAAATGCAAGTTTATATATTTAAATTCAGACTATATAACTCGACTTAACTCAAAAAAAGTTTGAGTTCAGTTCGTCAATTCTGAGAAAAAAAAACTGCAGAGCTGAGGGGAAAAGAGAGAATGACGAGTTGCTTTTCCTTATTAGAATTGTCAGATATAATCTCGGAACTGCAAGAATAAAGTCAGAATTTTGAAATGTAGAAATAAATTTACTTTTTTTCTTTTTTTATTCTTTTATTCCAGTCATTTTCTGCCACTAGATAGTCTCCGCACACAAAAAAAACATCATCCCTGTTTCAGATCTATAAGACTATCCCACTATCTAACAGTGGTTATCGCTGAGTGTCAAGCTCTTGTAATATGAAGAGCACATTTTGAAAATGAAATCTAATCAATATAATCTGCAATCTTTTTAAACCTAACAATTTTATACTGTATCCGTGTAATTCTCTATCGGTTAAGGCTATTCGCTCCCAGGTTTTCTACAACTAATGATGTGCGTGCATCCTGAATGTTTACAAACCTAAAATTGGTCTATCTATTCATCTCTCATAATTTCAACTTTACATCTTACAAAATAAGTCACATTGTAAACTATAAAGTCACTTCGAGCCTACTCCAAGGCTGAAAGTGCCAAGACAACACCGGAAAAGAAAACAAGAATGTGCTAAACAAATGGTTCGGTAATCATCATTGAAATGCAAATGAAAGTCAGACTACAGTCAAGGAGTGGTAACTACTCACTGTAATTAGTTCTATGAGCTGTAATTAGGAATATATGGCGGTGATTAGTTAATATCCAAAATGCACAGTGTTGTTGTCTGTTTATGATGTTGTGACTTTCTTATTTGCTAAATTCTCTTTCTATCATGCACTTATGTAATTATCTGAGTGCTTCTCAATGAGAATAAACAAGCAAAATGCATACAGATCATCTGAGGAGTGGTGACATCAGCATCTTTACAATAGGAAAGTCTATTGTTCTGTATTCTGTGACAGAAATGGCAGGCTGTTGTCAGTGGGCACTGCAGGAAAAGAATAAAAAGAGATTGAGACATTGCATTAAGCATTGTTTTTCTTTTGTGCAGATCATCTACAATATAGCTGTGTGAAGCTTCCGGGCGAAAATAACCAAGGCCAGAAACTTTTCTAAAGACACGAATGCTTAAATCGAATTTGTACTTGACACTAACATGGATAAATATTTTCAAGGTATTTAATTTGGTGTTGATCCTTTTAAATTATTCATATGCTTAGTTCTAAGGCCTTGAAAATACGAGAAAGCTTGGCTTCAGATGATATGATGTAATATGCCATTTAAAAGTGTTAAAAGTTAAACAGACTTCCTACAGCTGAATTTAAAGTACATTTGGCAGTACAAAACACTTCCTAAAACTATATACTTGTCTTGACATGTATAGATCTCTGGTGTTGTGATCAAAGGGATGCTCTCTCTACTGTCTTTCTACTTCCAGCAAGCTCAACAGTCAATCCATAATTTACTTTGTAGGTCATTTTCTTTTCTACCTTGTATAAACCAAGGCCAACATACTGAAAATATAATCAACACAAATGTTTTAATGGTTTAATGTTGGAGCTGTCCAAAAAAAAAAAAGAAAAAAGAAAAAAGAAAGAAGTTAAATAAAGTCAGGCTGCAGCTTCTAGACAAGACTTTTCTCAAGGTGAACTATTAGTCCACATTTTGCTGCTATGTTTTTTAAAAAGGGGTTCTTGAGAAAATTCACATCCTGATACTACCTGAAATAAACCAATTACCTACATGTTTTGTCATATTTGTAATATTTTCAAAAATAGAGAGAATTACACATGTAAGTTTTCCAATGGAACACAAATTAAATGTGTTTTGTTATCATTCAAAGCAGCTATTTGCTTTTGATGAAACTTAAACTTAATTTGAGAAATATGACCTCAACATAATACAACAGAGAAACCAAAAATATTAGATATAAACACTTCCTGTAAAGTTTTATATTTTAAAATATATTTCATAAAACTGACCTACCAAAGCCACCGTTATTCAAACATATACACAATACACAAAAGAAGTTACTAAATTTAAAAAAAAGGATTATCTCTCTTTTTTTATAAAAAACTATGAATCTTATTCTCATATTTGCAAATTGACATCACAATTACAATTTAAAGTTGCTATAAAACAAATATTTTAAACAAAATATGTTTTTATTCTTTTAGGTTTTATATTATAATTGTAAATGTATAAAAAGCTAAGAAATAAAACTCACTTGTCAACAGCCAATCAAAATGATGTGGATCTGCAGTGTATTAAGTTAAGTTCAATTTATGAAAAATATCTCAAATTTGAGAAAAAGTATGAAGGTCAGACATAAAAGTATTCACCAAAAATAATGCACTGCCAAAATAATATCAATGAAAAAAACATTAATAACACAAACATTTTCATTTGCAGGAATTGAGGCCCCAGGCAGTCGCTGGCCCCGGGCAATGGTCCCTTTCAGCCAGAGCCACAATATATACTTGAATCAAAATAGTACAGCTCTAACACTACAAAGGCTCTCCTAATGTCGAAGGCAGTTGAACCCTCGGAAAGCCCAAATGAAAAAGAGAGTGAAGGACAGCATGTGTCATAGAAAAGACAGAGTGGATATATCCACCAACCCACCATCAGATATGTGGCTTACAGGCAATCTGTTTTATTGCTTTCCAACTCTTTCACTCTCTCATGGTAAGGGCTGCCCTCTACAGGCCGGTAAGAATCACAAGAAAGAGGTGGAAGTGGTAACGACGGGAGGAAACTGATGCGTGTTACAAACACACTCCATATGTTCACCCAAATCTCTCAGTAAGACACCACTGCGTTAACTTCTGCTGAGATAATCTATTCTCTACCAGAGAGAGACAGAGTTTAATCCTACACTCTACCAGAGAGCTGCGCCCTTTAACCTTCGTCTCAACACCTCTCCATCAGCACTCGCTTCCTCCCTCTGCTCAAGTCTTCTCAAACTCACACTTTCAAATCTTCTCTCATTCTCACTCACCAAAAATACACTATTTCACACCAGCGCTCGGATGTATGTTCACGAGCACAGAGAGCGAAATCAGCCTGACTCTCGAAGCTCCTCTCGTGACGCACCTCGGAGGAAGATGATACATTTTCATTGGGTATTTGATAGTGTTTCCTACTTCTTCTGCTCACACAAAAGTGGCAGCAAAGCCCTCCGAGCAACACCTAACAACATCAAGGCGCTGCGTCTGCAGAGACTGTGTATTCTGAGAGTGTGCGTGTGAGAGGAGAAATGCATATACACTGAAAAAAAAAAAAAACGGTTCTACAACAGTGTCAACATTCTGTGGACAGTGAAGTCCTTTCTGAACATCGCTGCACCGAAAGGCCTGATATGAACTGAAGATTGATTGCACACAAACACATACATACATAATGTGGGGTCTAAAACGTTTGAAAGCATCAGTGAAAATGTTTCTACTTAGAAGTTTTTACAATAATAACATTATCAGCATAACCATTTGACTGAAAAAAAAAAAAGTTTAATGATAAAGCTTAATTGAAAAATTATCAGAGTGTCTTATTTGGTTCATCCCCCATTTGTTTTAATAACAGCAGCAGTTGAGCTGCCTCAGTTAAATAAATAAAAGTAACAACTTTTGCATGCAACCCTGTTGCCTCTGGATTTTGCCCATGATAAATAGTAAAATTCAACCCTATTACCAGAGTAAATTATTTTATCAAATTATTTGATCAAAATACAATAAAATCAGTAATATTGTGAACTATTAAAATTTTAAAAAGTTTTTTGAAAAAATTTTCAAAATGCAATTTATTCCTATGATTCCTAAACAGATCATTCAAAAGTCTTTTGTAAGGTTATAAATGCCTTTTGATCATTTTAATGCATCATTGCTAAATAAAATAATACTAAATAAAAGTAATAAATTAGGGGTAATAAATTTATAAAGTATTCAAGTAATTCATTTTTTTAGGGGTTTGATAATTACAGTCCCTAAACCTTTGAATAGTAGTGATAAATGTATCAATTAAACAATATCCAATACCCAAACTAATGATATCTTACTGACCGACAGCTTAAACTAAATTTCATTTCATGTAATATTTTTTTTCTTTCTTTTTTATTTTTTAAAGAAACCAATCAGTTTTCGAATGAGATTATATCAATTCAACATTTTCTATTTTCTATGTGGTCTCAGATTCCACAGCCCACAGTATATTCCATGTACTCTTTTATGGTCCTCTCTTATTGTCCTCCTGTCTTCCATGTCTGGACCGGTTCGTTGGTTGTTGTCAGACTCAGACAGCTGTAGCTCTAATAGGAGCCAGGAGATTAGTCCATGGATGTTAATGGAAACCCTTCACAGCTACTGCAAACTCGCATACGCACAAACTCAAAGCACAGCATGTCATCGATACAAAGTATCATACTCACAAATCAGAGACGTTTTTATTGATGCTAGTCAAAAATACAGTACAAAGAATGAAGGATGACTGTGTTTTCTTCCCCCAAATGAAGCACTCCATCATCAGTGAGTGCAAACGTAGTACTCTGAACACTTAATAAAATAAAATGATTGGTCATACAACACGTCTCACTTTTAGAAGATCTAGAGCTGAATTCTTGGGCAAGTGGCCATCCACTCTCTGCTGCTAATGACACATCACAGCAGGGCTTCAGTTTAACGATAAATACACACATCAAGAGCACGGATATGAGAATCAGCCCTACTGGGAATCTCTTCTCGCTTTCAGCCTTCAGCCCCGCAGGGTAGCTTTACTCCAGAACACGTGAGAGATGTTTTACTCTCTTTATTCGATGAGCTGGATGAAGTTAACCTTACTTTCTGTCTGCATTTATATAAAGAGTATGTTTGATCTGTACTTTACTAGATATCTTATTTGGATCAGTTTATCACATTGTATAAGCTAAAACACATGTCCATGATATGAGTAAATCTGGATCGATCTGCTGGTTTATGGTCTGTTTGTGGGCAAAAGCAGCAGCTGTAATGCAGGGTGATGGTGTTGTGTTATCAGTATTGGACCCTAACACAGTAAGAGTCCTCGTTCTTATCCTGTATGCCATTAATAAAGATGAGAATCTCTTCCATGCCAGGGTTTTGACTTGGAGGAAAACGTAGGCCGTAGGTGCAGAGCTCCCCTCCCCAATCTAAAACACACACACACACACACACATACACATACAAATGAATAGGAATGTACATGTAGACACACTGATAGTACAGAAATGTAAAAATAAAGTATCCAATCATTTTATTTGTTTATAATGAAATGGTTCTGAGTGAAAACTTTTCAATTTCGAAATCTAGGGAACTAGAGAAAGTTTAGGCATCAAAAAACTGTTTTCAGCAATAACCAGATCAAAAACAACAACAACAAAAAAGCTTTTTATATAAAGGGTTCCTTCAGACACTATATTTCTACACTTTATATGAACTGTAGAAGTAACATTTTATAGATTTTTTGTTATAGTAAAACAAGCTTTTTTCTGTGCTCTTGTAATTTCCTTTCCTTAAGCCTGTAAATTCTGTACAGTGTTACATTTGTGTGTATGTGTGTGTGTGTGTTTGTGTGTGTAGAATTAAGTCACATATACATTTAAAAATCATATTTATTTTAGTACTTAATTTTGTGTGCTTTTGTCACTTTTATAAATTGCTGAAAATACTGTTTAGCTTTATTTCCTGTTTAAGAAATTCTCATACTTAAACTTATTTCAGTTATTAACCAACGTAACATTTCTAATTTTAATTTAAGTTGTTCATCTAATATGTATTTTTTTTTCATCTAATATGTATATTTTTTACAGCTTTATTTCATTTCCCAAAAATAGTTTTTCATTAATCATTAAGTTTTAGTTAACAATAACAAGGCTGGCTCTATTCTTCAGTCAATGTGGCGAGAATCCCTTAATCAAATACAGTACGTCAAGTACGGCCCATTTTATTAATTTGTAAAATCATTGTTTTAAAAGGACCATTTCAAGGAAAAGTTCACCAATATGACACTTCTGTCATAATTTACTCAGGCTCATGTTGTTCTAAACCTTTATCACTTTCTTTCTTCCAAGGAATAATTGCACTTTTGTTTTTTTCCCCCATGCAGTTAGTTTCAAAGTATACAAAAGTACCATAAAATTAGAAAAGTGGTCTACACGACTATACTCCAAATCTTCTGTCATATGGTTTTAACTGAAATTGCACTCCAATGCTTAGAGGAAGAGTAGAGAAATTGCTCTCTCTTCATCTTTATACATTATCTCTAATGGCTGACTAAGACATATGGAACACAGCTGAGGATTTAGTTCATAATCTCCTCAAAAGCACGGTCATATCGATTCTTCCACTGTCTATTGGCTCTGCGCCTATTTTACAGTGACACAGTTGTTATTTCTCAAAGACAGAATAAAAGCAACATCTCTACATTTTTCAAAAATATAGACGGCATAAATCCAGAGCGAGAGAAGATAATTGAAGCCGTGTTGACTAGCAAGAAAATGGAACAGGCCATTTCCTTTCTTTATGAGTCTCATCGCTTTTTCTTTTTTGACACCGATGTGTCATTAATCCGTTGTGTTCAATACTGTCACTTGCATATTTCACATTGTTTCGCTATTTTTTTCCCCAGATATGGGATGTGAAACTCACTAAACCATACAGCGATCAAAGAGAGCACTGAATGATGAAATTAACATTATACACCGTTCTGTTTTACACCATTTCTGTTCAAAATGATGATCAGGAAAAAGTACTTTGTGGCCCCAAAGCCACAGTAAAATATCTGAGACTCTCTGTCCCTGTGGCTAATTAATGTTCTCTGTCTCCATCTGGAGTAATAGCCAACGGTTGTGTATCGATCACCTAATCAATTAACAGCTTTTAATTGAAGTCTAACGTAGAGCTGTTAGACCTACACGCATCATTCCGAGCCCTCAAGGTGAGAGATATTGACGTTCCCAGGCCAACTGTGAGAATCTCTGTCTTTTTGATCCATTTTTTTTGGACCGCAGCTTTATGGTTTCCTCAGGGGACCGGCATTGCGATAGGAGCCAGGGCACAAATTGAGTTCTCCAATGTACTGTACAAAGAACTTCACACACTGTGAAACTTGTCTAAGAATGACAGTTTAGACAGACACAAATTGATTCCTAGACAGAGGCATGTCAAGATTCTTCTCCTCTGGGCTCTAGACAACTTTCTGGTGAATGGGCTTTCAAAAATATGGTTCTTTTTCAGTGTTAAACAGCAAGGCCTCCAGACAAAAGTCTGAGGTCTGTTGAGAGAACAAGAATTAGCTTCGGGTTCTCTAACCTGAAATTACTCCTCTTTAAACTGAAGCAGGTCTGGGAGATCTGTGTGCAAATTGAATACTCTGGAGGAAGAGTAGGGGTTTGTGAAACATATTTTCTTATTGCTGCTCTTCCCTCCATTTATAGGAACACTGATTTCAAATGCCTGGGGAGATTCAAGCACATACCGATAGACATACCGTAAAATAACTGAAATAAAAATGTGAGGTTTAAATCAATGGCACTGACTTCACGCACCATATCCTCTGCCACAGATCTGAAATTTAAAGACCCATTCAGTTCATACCATTGCTCTTCTAAAAATCTACATAAGCTGTCAGTTTTGTTGCTGTGTAATGATTACTAAATGTAAACCCATTTTTTTGGACTCTATATTGGCATCCACATATTATATTTATACTTTGTTTGACTTAAAAAATGTAAAAGAATACTAGTCTATATTTATCTATCTTTCTATAGTCACAAATTTACATTTAATTTATGCATTTGGTAGACACTTTTATCCAAAGCGACTTCCACTGCACTTAATCACAATTAATCACACATAACATTTCAAGTGTGTTTATTTATGTAAAGCACCACTGTAGACCTAATTGTTAACTATTTAATAAAGCTCTCATTAAAAAAATATATATAACGTATAATTAAAAATGATAAAGCATAAACATCTTTGCACATGAAATTCGCAAATGTATATTTAATTGGTGAAGTTTAATTAATTTAGAAGTTTAAATAATATTTCTTTAATGTATTTTTTTTTTTTTACCAAAGCAGTATCTGAAGGTCGTATTTAATTAATTATATAAAATAATAATTATAACCATTCAATATTAAATTTGGAAGTCATAATGTTTTAGCATTTAATAATCCTAAACTACAAATCATTGCAGTGCTGTATATAACTATTATAACTATTAATTTAAAATGTATTGTGTTTCTGTATGTTAAACAGTCTATATTATTTGCAGAAAGTAATGTATGTATTATTTTTTCAGTCCATCAGTGATTTTACAGGAACTGGATTTGACGCGATTCCTCCGGGAAGGTTTTTAGCATGCCTGTTTGTTCAGCCTCTTTAGCCTATATATTTGCTGATTATCTGTCAGTTGCCACTTTAAAGGACTGCAAGGCAAATAGTCGAGTATAAAAATGTAGATGCAGTTAAAGTTGTGTGAGCAAGGCATTGAAAGGATGAAAAAAATAAAACATTTGGCTGCAGCAGTATCATTAACTTCCTGTTTTCAGCACACCGCAGCAAAGAAAGCAAAAAATGCTAATTAATACATAAAATGAAAGAATACTGGAATATGTGGATTATACGAGCAACATAATTCTCAAAATGGGTATTTCCTTTTATCTGAAATATGCAAGCAGAGCAAATACAGCAGCTCCCATGTCAACAGAGCGCTGTGTGCTCGTAGAGACCTTACTGGTGGTTTAATTGGCCGTGTGCTAAAGTTGTACAACAGGTGCCAAGAAAGATGATGAGGCAAAATAGTTAACACTGAGCTTCAGGTGCAGCCTCATGTTTTCTGAAGTTCTGCAGAGAAGGGTTTCCCTGAAGTTGCTTTTTTGCTGTCTGTGTTTTCTTTTTTCTTTGGTTGATGCCAGAAGCTCTGTGATCATTAGATTTGTGTGTTCCAGGTGGATCCAGGTGAAATATTTGCTCTTCCTGTACAGGGAGTTCAATATGTCTGCGTGGGCCTGAGGGCTCTGTGCCCTGAAAGCTGTTTCTTTTACCTCAGTGTAGTCGATATGGACACTCAGCAGCTAGATGCCTCCTGGCTGCTGTGCATCACATGCCGACAGCCTGTAATCTCTAAGGTGAGTAAGCAAACTACATCAATAGAGTACAACAAGGTTCAAGCCACATACATTTTTTTCTATAGAGAAATGGATTTGTGACTATAATGCATAAACCTTTCTATGCTTATTTACAGTACTTTTCAAAAGTTTGGGGTCAGTGAGATTTTTTTATTTACTTTAATACTTTTATGCAGCAAGGATGCATTAAATTGATTAAAAAAAATGTTTTACAATTTCAAATAGATTCAAATACTTTCTTTTTACTTTCTATTCATCAAATAATCCTACATCTTTCAAAAACATTTTAAAATTACTTAAAAATCATAATGAATAATGAATCCAAACTTTTGAATAGAACTGTACAGCATATGTAAATAATAATAAGTATTGAAAAACTATAGTTTATTACAACAAATTAATATTAGTTTTGATGTTTTAAAATGTAAATGTATAAAATTACATGTAAAGTCCAATACAGTTTTTCACTGTAGATAGTAGGGGAATTTACTGTAAACCATTTAACAGGTTTTTACTGTAGCATTTTTACAGTGTTTTACCGTTAAACTCACAGTCATTTTTTTACAGTGTACTGTATGTATATTTCTGTAGTTCCTACAGCAGAGCAAAACACTAGCAACATGGCTTCATGGGTTCGATTCCCAGGGAAAGCATAAAACTTAAAAAATATCTTAAATCGCAGAAAGAAATGTAGTTAATTAGTTTCACTTTTTAAAATCATATTCAAATTAGAAATAAAATATACATAACCTAGTCATCTTATATACTTACCATCTCATTATTTTTCATCAACCTCCCATTGCAGGAAAAAAGGTCACATAATTTCCCATCAGAGCTCACTACCCTGACCAGTATGTTTTCCTTTGACCCCACAGTGCGTACCTGCAGCTCGAGGGGATGCGACGTGTAGCCCTTGACCCTGCGAATGGCCTGTGTGCCGTGCAGAACCAGCGAATGCCATCTCAGAGTGCCACACACACAGCTCAGGTCCGTCCTTTGCAGGTAATGCACGTATACCTGCCAGATCTGCGCAGGGGAGGCCAGCCAAGGGTCACTGCCATAGAGAGATTGACACAGAGACACAAAAGACACTTTATCACTTTTCTCCTCATATACACTGACACAATAGCAGGGCGGACCTGACAGGCCACACTTCCCCTGAGAGAGACACAGACATATCGCAAATCTTCAAAAGAGAGATGTTCAGAAAGACCCAAATGTCAGCGTTTTTAAATTCATCCATTCACCCTTTCTTTAACAGCATCTCACGTGCCAGCGGGCACTCGTGTCCCCGCAGGAGGTTTGCAGATGTTGATGTCATTCTGCCTGCCGGTGTTTCTACAGTTGGACTGTATTAAAAATGAAGGACTTTGTGCGTGGGCTCCTCACCCTGCCTGAGGGGCTCAAACTCAAGGGACAAAATTTGAAGAACGTTTGTACCGTCCTTGGTTGCCGAATGGTCCTTAAAAACAGCTGTCATTGGGGATAAAAAAAAAAATTAAATAAAAAACTACAGCTCATTGACCTCCTGGTGATTATAAATGCTCAGAAACTCAGTTTTGATGGGTTACTGTGTGTTTGATGAGCTTGTCTGTTGTTCAATCATCTTCAAACCATTAAGTCCATTATTAGTTCGTTAATTAGAGTGGATACCAATGCATTTGTTCCACTGCCAAGTGACATTAAAATTTTTGTAAGATAAAAAAGGAAAAAGGAGAAAGCATAGATAATTTTAACGTTCAAGTTTTTTAATCGATTTAAATCGATGTAAATCATTAAAAAAAAGTCTACATACAATGGCACTCTTTAAAATTGTTTAAGGCTCTCAACTAGCCCAAGGAAATGCTAAGAAAAATTTAGAAAGAATAACTGAATAATTGATTTATTTAGTTATTAAATTTAATTAATATTTCATGAAAATGTTATAAAAAATAATAGCCTGTTATGGAAAGATACATTTAAAATAACATTGTACATCAACTAAATCTAACACTTTAAATCATTAAGGTAGGTTTGTGTTTTTTTATTTTTTTTATTTAATATATATATATATATAATATGGCACATTCTGAAATTGTTTGAGTATCTCTAGCAGTGAAACATAGCAAACAATGGCATGAGTTTGGGGCGTGACTATCTGTTTGATGACCAACGGCAGATGGGGGTGTTCAAGAAATATTATAATTTATTATTATAATATTTATGATAATAGATTACAAATATTAAAACATGGTTTCCCAAATTTGGGTCCGCGAAACCCCTGAAAGTTTGTGAGAAAATTTAACAGTTTGAAGGAAAGCTAATCATTAATTAAATTAAAATTAAAGTAAAAGTAAAACCTATCACAATAAAATTTACTTAAACATATGAAATATTTTGTTTGTTTACCTACATGAACAAACAAAAAGAGAACTCTTGAATGCGCAAATGTATTTTAATCATTCATTAAAATGTGGGTAGACCAATGTGATATTATAGGTCGAATTGGTTCAGTTAAAAAATCAAAATTTGGAAATCTGTGATTTAAAATATGAAAAATTATATTATATTATACACATTATAATATATAGCATCCAGGATAATAGTAAAATATAAGCATAATGCAAGTGAGCTGTATGGCTTTAATTAATATCTGTTGCTCTATGTTTACTGTCACTCTCACTGGTTTCAGTTCCAGAGAGAGATGTGTGATGTGCAAGTTCTAAAACTGTGTTTTTATTCATGTTCACTGATTATGAACTCAAAGATGTCGCAGATTTTGATGAATAAATGAATATTATGATCTGATGCAATCAGACAGTAAATGAGACATCCTGTTTAAGCAAATGTCATTAATCACACATGAAGGGACTAATCAGGGACTGGCTTTCACACACACACACACACAGCCAAAGTGAGATTTACACACACACACATACACACACACACACCTCAGTGTGCATCTGGAGGAGTGAAAATTAAAAGGTTCGAACAAAAAAAAAAAGAAATGAGGGAAGGCGATAATGGAGGTTTATGTACGTGAAAATGGTAATGAAGAATTTCTTAATCTGTGGATTTGGGCTACTCGGTACTTTCAGGTAAACATCCTGTGGTTCTCCTGGAGACTAAAGTTTCAAAATACAAGGAAATGAATTATAAAATAATAATGTTTAATATTTAAAGCCATTAAAATACAAATAAATATTTTATTAAAAAAATACTTGCATAAAAAAATTATATAAAAAACGAACTTTTATGAACACATTTATAACAATTATGAAATATAAATAGGTTATGAAACTTTAAAAAAATAATATTGATTTATTCAAAAAATTAAAATACAAATTTCTTATAAAACATTAATGTTTAATCTATAATGAATACCTGATTCATTTGACTTATTACTAATGGGCTACTGGAAAAATATAATGGGCTTTTATAAAAAAATATTGAATAATATACTTGTATGAAAAAAATAAATATGAAAAAACACTTAATGAAAAATCTAAAAGTAAACAGTTTATGAAAACTATATGAATATTAAAGTGTATTGTAAGTAATGATAGCCTTTTATGCAAAATAAAATAATCTGTAATTAAAAATCTAAGAATAAATATTTCATATAATAAATAATGATTTATTAAACATAAAAAAAAGAAATGTGTATGTAAAATTTATATAAAAAGAATTGTCAACAATAAGTGTGAGGGCCATGACACCACAATGAGTCAGCACAAAGCCTCAGACACTAATTAATAACTCATCATCATTCTGAATGGCTGGCTGCTATTAAGGGTGACTCCTGATTGGCTCACCAGGTTGGTGGTGTAGCAGATGACATTGGGTCGCTGCAGCGCACATGGAGGGTGGTAGAACCATCTGTGATCAAGTACAAAAGGAGACAGAGCACAAATGGGGTCTTTAGTTCACGACTAATAGCAGACACTGAAGCGTGTTTGTGTGTGTGTGTGTGTGTGTGTGTGTGTGTGTGTGTGTGTGTGTGTGTGTGTGTGTGTGTGTGCATCTACAGCGGCAGAGATGTTTGTAATCAGCAGCACCTGCTGTGTCATCCCAGGCTGCAGGGAAGCGAATGTCCTTCTTTAGGAAAGTGAGTCCAGGCTGGTAGAAACAGAAGGTCTGGTTCACCACATGTGGTGTCGGTTCAACTAAATCAATTGCCTTCACTAGAAAACACAGGAATGCCAGAGGTTCGCAACAAGATAAACTGACAGGTATCAACTGCATCAGCGACATGCTGTCGATTACCACAGATAGTAATTTTAACTTGACCCACAGTTTGTAAAAACATAAAAGTGTTTTTTTAGCATCATTGGTATTATACTTTTTTATAAATATTTTGAATAGGACTTTCTTTTTTTATTTTCTGCTTTGCTGTTTACATTCAGTTCAAGTTTTTGTAATTTGTATTAGTTTTTGTTATTTTAAAATATATATAGATGTATTATTTGTATTTCTGTTTTTGTTATTTTAGTAAATCAAGTTTTAGTTAACTATAACAACTCTGGTGTAGAATATTGCACAATAGATGTCTATGGGGAAAGGTATCCTAGATGGTTTAAAGGTGCTGTACTTAAGCATAAAAACACCATAATAAATTTGCAGATATTCAGGAAACATGTTAAGTTCATATACTTGTAGGACACATAGGACAGGAGAAACTGAAGTGCCCATTTCATCCACTAGCTATATTAAAAACTGCACCTTTAAAAGCAGAAATTTGCATCTTGTTTTATACACTTTTATGAATTATTCTGCACAAAAAATTGAGTTATTTGTCTTGTTGGCTATACTTTCAAACTGTTTCATAACAACATTTGTCATAGTGCAATGCTTTGCCCCATTGACTTCCATTGTGTAAGGGAAACAGGTCAATTTAGCTCAAAGGGAATCATTTAAGATTTTAAAGGGAATTTGAACAGAATCACTGTTTCACGGCTGCTCACGGAGACGCGCCTGCGGTTCAGTGAACGAGCCGTTTAACATCAAATCTGCGCTGGATACTAATATCCAAACTATAGTGAAAACACTATCAATTAGCACAGTAACAAGATCGACAGTTTAAGACATTAACTTGTAAGCACAAAACACAAGATACTTCTCTTTTCAATATGAATAAGGCTTTATTAGATAAATCTAAGACATACAAACTAATCTAACACATAAACGCACGCACACACACATTCACACAAGTTGCAGGAAGGTCGAAAGTTAGGGAAAGATGAGTTTAAGAGAATGGAAATATGGAATCCCAAGTTATCAGCAATACGTTAAATTGCATAAACATGAACAACCATCAATCACGTAATTAGCGCTCGCATTGAGTTCCTCAATGGGGTTAAAATTATATTAGATACACCAGCACAACAAATATCTGGGAATACGTTGCCTTCGTTTGCTGTGAAAGGGACTCCAGTTGAAAGGGGTATCCCGGTGTCGCTGATTGGCTGGAAGTTCAGTAGTGAAGTGACGTCTTGGGAAGCCCGTGGTTGTTGAGCGTTGGCTGAAAGTGCAGAGTCGTGTTCGCTGGTTGAAGTTGAATGGTTACAAAACTTAACTCAGAACACGAAACTCTCAAACGGAAAAGAAAAGAAATAAAGTTTGACGAGACTAGGTTGTTTTCTTTCTCATCGTGGCATAGTAGCAGCAGGCAGGCACGCTGGAACCGCGCTCAAAGAACATTGATGACTAACCGCATGGCTAGATGCTAAAAGCTAAAGCTAGGTAGCAAAGCTACAAGCTAAAAGCTAAGAGCAGGCATGACTGATAGCACGAGCAAGGCTGGAACTAAAAGCAGACTAAAAGCCCGCATGACTGATAGCACAAGCAATGTTAGACTAAAAGCCGACATGGCTAATAGCAGCAGCTAGACTAGAACTAAAAGCAGACTTAATCGTGTCCAAAGTTTTTAAACTTCCTTGTTGGCCACCCCTCAAATGTTGCCTTGACCAATCAGATATGGTCCTGGGGTCTGGGGTATCATAAATCATTGTTTATCTTACCAAGCATGTGGTTCTTGCCTCACAGGGTCTAATTTTGGACATGATTCCTATAACATGATTATGATATATTTTACAAATAAATGATTGTCAGGACAATATCAAGCAAGAAAATTTGATTATTTGAATACTAGACATGACTAGGTATCCTATAGTTATCAAAAGACATACCCAATAAGTGATTATACATGATAGTCAAATGTGTGGGTTACACGTAAATGAATATGGAGTTAAGCAATGGAATGATTCATTCATAAGTCTTTTTTGAGTTCATTCTGGTCCATATATAATGTATAAAAAGCAGTTTCTTTGCCATTCTCTCGCAAAGGGACTTTTCTGTGAAGACAAAGGTTTAAAGCCCTTCCCCCTTAGGAATTTCAGTCTGGTTTCACTGGCTGGGGGGGGGGGAGTCAATGCAAGTATTTAACTTGATCTCCTGGGTTTACATGTGATGTCCAGCGTTGCATTTCAATCACGAACAATAAATTTGACAATCTCTTCTTCGAATTAAAATTGTTAATAATTGTTCTATTGGTGTTAATGTTGAAAGCTGTTGTGTGAACAAGTTGGTTGGTTGGTTATCTTGCTTGGTTCTTGTGGCACTAGAACTGATTTATGACTTCCTGAGGAATTCAGCTCATGTTTCAATGCACACAGCTCTGATAGACTCTTTGATTTGTCTGATTTGACTCATTTCTGCTACAATTGTAAGTGCATTACTGTAAACATATTTTTGCATTTTTTAAGAGATTAACAAAACTGAAATTGCAACTCACAAGATTTCTTTGTAGTTAAACACCAAATCAGCAAAAACTACCCTTGACCCAGTATGATGTTGTAATCTGCTCTTTTCAGCAGAGGTGGTCATGGTCTACCACTAAATGACAAGCCTATCTGAAATCATTCCCCACCGAATGAACAGCACTGACAGTATGTAATGTGATATGAAGTACCGTGAGTTATCTGCAGTCTGAGTGCATAACCTCTCTCGCGTGAGATACAGTTGAGCTAGCTGTCGGATTCACAGCTCAAGACAACCCATTGGCATTCCTCTGGAGGTGATGTCAGGTTGTGCACAGCAATGCTTGACCCCAACTGACCTAAATATTATATGGGAGTTGCACGTGTGTGTGTGTGTGTGTGTGTGTGTGTGTGTGTTTGAGTGTTTGTCAGAAGAACTGCAAGGCATCAGTCTCTCTTGGCTACATATGGCAGGAACAGCCCAAAGGCACAATGAACCACACAATGCCAAATAACAGCACATTACCCCAACCATTCAATGTGTAAAATATGCAAGTACAAATAAAAAATAAAAATAAAAAAAGTCATAAATAAGATAAGGATCTTTTTTCATATGTTATGAATAATATAATATAATATAATATAATATAATATAATATAATATAATATAATATAATATAATTGTGGCGAGTGGGGCGGGGCCGAGAGGCGTGGGAACGAGGAGTGAGGCCAGGTGTAGTGATTGAAGATGAGCTGCACCTGGCCTCACTCCTCGTTCCCACGCCTCTCAGCCCCGCCCCACTCGCCACAATAATATAATATAATATTTTAGAAAAATCAGCTTTTCCACCATAAGAAACTGAACAGTTATTTTAAAATGTATTACTATTTCACAATATAATATGGTGAGCCTAAAAATATAAACAGCAACGCAAAAGCATGTAGCTTCTATTTGGTCCGTATAAGTATGCATCAATTATATTCAGTTTTCCTGTTGTCGACAGTAAGTCCTGTTTTCAGTCTGGATTGTTTGAAGCACTACAGGAGTGCCAGCCCACATCTCTGACTGCACAACTACTAATCAGGCTGTATAGAAAGAGTCTGAGTTCCTGTGTGTGCTCAGCAGTACAGTGAGTACTAAGCTCTTACCTTGATGGATATGAAACCAGATGTTTCTGAGCCATCTGTGGACTTCTTGAAATCTTTAAGCTTTTTGTATCTTGCAGTATGACTGTGGAGAGTCATCATAAACAGTGCAGCATTCAGAAGGAGAACAATCATATTGAAATAATATCATTAAGGGATGGGGAAAACATTGTTTGGACAGGTCTGTTCAGACCATCTGGATGAGGCTGTTTTTAATCCATTTCATTAATGCTGATGCTTTGAGTCATTTTCACCTCTCTCCTTCACTTGTGGGTGCCTCTGTAATACTACAGACTACAAGCAAACCCAAATCCAATTAAACCGGAAACATGTGAACTAATGCAAGTCTCATCAGTGCAAAAGGGAAATGAGGAAACAAATGCATTTTCTCAGTGATGACACATCGTTCATGGTTGAATTATACTAAAGCACAACACACAAAAACAATTAAATAGTCCACATTTTCTCCAAATGATGTTGTTTTCCAGCACCAACAGTTCAGTGGACGGTTCACTTGAGATTTACTTGTGTCTATGTAGTGGCCTGTCCAGACTTTACCACATCAGGGTGAAAAAATTTAAATACAAAATAAAAACCCACAAAACAACAACGAAAAAAGTTGAGTAAATGTCCAAGAGAGTTCACCCTAGATTTACCTGAATAGGGAAAGTGTGACCATGCATGAAGGTTTTGTACTTGAAGAGGACATGGATACTTTCTTTGGGCCGTAGGTAAACCTGTGGAGTCTGTGTGCTCTTCTTTAGGTGAAATACCTTAAATCTTCGTCAACTCCTTGAAGTATCTCCAGTCCTCACTTCTCACGATTAGCCTGAGGGATAAAAACAGAAAAAGATGAAAAACAGCAAAAAGAGAGACAGAGAGGAGAAGAAAAGAACAGCTTGTGGATTTTCTTTGCATTGCCAGCAGTATCTTATTGGCAGTGAAAAAGAGTATTTGAGTATGCATGATACAGTCAAACATAAGCCCTCACAGAACTGAAACTCCTGGGAGGGTAGGTTTAAAGATAACACACACTGGGTGTGAAATATTACTTTCTGTTTCATAGAGACAAATTTCATGCACAAATATATGAAGGAAAAGGGCATTTGAAACATCAAAGGCAGCACCTCCGGGCCCGAGAAGGGATCATTCGACATAAATGAAAAAAATAAAAAATAAGAAAAAGAAAGAATTTAGAGGTGTAAAAACTCTTTTGTACTGTATATACTTCAGAAGATGTGACACCAAGTCTCAGAAAATTCAATCACATTCTCTCTTTAATAACAGAGAGCCAGGCAAGTGGCAGAAAAGTATACTTATGTAAACAAAAGCAAAGCCCATTTCCCTTTCTTTCATAGAGAAGCATATCGTCACCTTGGAATTTTAAACGTCTATCAGTATTCTTAGCAGTTTCGATATATTGAGCTTCAAAGTGTTTGCATTCAATATAGTGATATGGGATATGGGGAACAAGTCTCTTTCATAAATCAGTCACAAAATGTACACAACTTATAAAAACACAATGTAAATAAGTTGTCACAGAATAAGAATATGTGAATAACTCAATTTTGACAAAAATGGCAGATGAAACCTTATATTTCCAAGGCGACAGTATATGCAAAGAGCTCTTTTAAAATGGTTTTGCAAAACAGAGGGAAAAAAGAGGACGATAAAGAGAAAAAGGTACACTGAAATGTTATCAGGCCTAAATAGAAAACATGCCCAAGCCCAGGTCAGCAAGTATAAGATGTTGCTGCCCAGACATGGAAAAAAAATATAACTGTCTCCAAACCTCTTTCCAGAGACCGTTGACATGATGTCAGTTAAATCTCCTGATTTATTTGTTGAATCTAGAATAAGATTTACCTTATTACTTCCAGGAAACTTCACTTTATCTTTCCATAAGATAACATTAATAGAAACATTATAATGCAGTATCTTGCATTTATCAATCTTTTGCACTTTATCCATTCATTGTACCCATTTACAGGTGAGAAAAAGTATAAGAGAGAGGTGATTTTATAAGGTTGGCTTTGTGGCATACATGTATCATCTGTTTACGATCATGTAAGATTAAGTTATATCCTTCCAATTGGAGAACTGAAGTATACGATCCGGTCAGGTGTGGGCTTTATATCTTAGAAATTCTTTTTAGCCTTTTGAGATTTGCATATTGCATATTGCATATCGTAGACATGGCCTCACATTCTACACTTATGGGGGCTAAATTGCCAAGGATTTTCCCTCAACTATCAAGATGATGTTAAACAGCAACTCTCTGCTCCTCTCAATCGGACTTCAAACGCATTCCAGGAGGAGAAAATTACCCCTGTGGCAGGCACCAATGGCCTGACTAGACCAGAGGTCTGTCTCCACAATTTCAAAACACATGACACACATAAAGACATTTTCTTTATTTTAGACTATAATCAATTAGTTAAAAAAAATGCATCTGGTATATGCATGTGTTGTCATTATGTTTCCCTATTACATAAGTCTTGTTACCACAGTTTATTTGCATTAGTTAAGCGCTAAATGCTAATATTTAGGTGTATAAATGTATCTCTGGTTTAATATCTTCTAAATGTTTCATTCTTGGTATCAAAATGATCTGCTCTTTATTCCTCAAACCATGATGTACTCTATGTGATCATGAAATGCCTCACACTATTTGCACCATATTTTGGGTAAAACTACACCAATTACTCACGCCAGTCATAAGGCATGCAAATGAGGTGTCAACAGGACAAAGAAACACTTTCCCGCTGAAACTACATGCCCTGTTAAAGGTCAATCCAACCAAAAGGGGTGTTACAGGGAAACCAGATAAAACCTTTCCCACAACCGAAAAGGAAGCTTCTCTTAGCTTGCGGTTCCCTGGAGAAACCCATCACCTTGGAAGCCTTGCGACTCCCCTTCCGACTTTGCGACTGTAGTCCGATCTTCTGGCAGTTTTCAGCAACTTTCAGATTCACTTCGGAGCAGTCAACCCATGGATGAAATGACGAATGTTTTACTCCTAACAGGATTCAACAGAAATCTACGCATTATACATGCATCGGGACACTTTACTCAGAACCTACAGAACCAATGCAAGTAACCGCTTGATAACTATTTAAATGCGCTTCTAGGCTTTGATGCCTTTTAATTAAGGTGATGAGATTCTTTGATGGTTCTTAACAGGTTGCGCGCTCTCTCTCTCTCCCTCTCTACAGTGCTCTCTCTCTCTATATCCATGCCTTCTTTGTGTTGGCATCTATGTTTAATGTGTGTATGTTTGTGTCTAGTCAGATGTTGCATGTTCACCTGTAGTGTAGTTTATTAAACATCCATATGTATTCACACTTGGTTGTCTGAGTTTGTTGCTCACAGGATGAGGTCACTTTAACGTTCCAGTATTGTTACATGCTCTGTGAGCAATGTATTAGTATTACAATTATTTTTTGTGGCCAGAGAAATAGTTTTACTTGGAGTCAATAAACAATTAACACTGTCTGTCTTGCGGACGAACAAATCATTTTATTGTACTATCAATGCTATGCTACAAGTAATTCCTGAAGATGAATATAATTAATAATAACCCGTTATGATTAATTATGTTCATCTCACTTTGAGCTAATTTGTTACATACATCAGCAATACAAACACAGACCTGACATATCCTATGCACTGGAAGAGAGAAGCATCAATTCAACATGTGCAAATGCAAACTCCAGATCTCAGGTATTTGTTTCCCTGCCACAGCTCGGTGCATACAAGAGTTCTTTGGACTGACTCACAGGATTCACGCACAGACAAGCACACACCGCTCCTGGGTGAGCAGCTACCTCCATGACACATTACAAAGTGCTTCAGTTTTATGCCACAACACAATGCAAACTGGGAAAACGTTTGCCATACAAACATACTTCATGAAGAAGGGCAGCAGAGAATATTTGTTTTGTCCTAAAGCAAAGCAAAGTGTGTGTGTGTGTGGAGTTTAGGCTACTAATGTCTTTTTTTAATTAAACACTGAGAAATGCAGGGGTGTTAATGCTGTAATTTATTCCACTTCAACCTCCTAACTTCTCTCTCTCCCTTTCTTGGCTTGTGTTCATCATGATGGAGTGTGCGGACTCAGTCTATGGCCTGCAGAAAACTCATATTTTCTGCGGTATAATCCTGGATCCTCGAGCTTCACATGGGCCCTGGATGGGCGAAGATATTTTACATCAAGCTGCAATTAAAATAAGCTGGAATGGGGGGGGGGGGTGTCACTGATTATTTATTCAGTGTTGTTTACCAACCCCCTGGGAAGCGCTTGGCCCCTGTAATGCCCCGCTGAGGAAAACTCATTCATTCAGATGTTCATTTTCAGGCTGTTCACATGTGAATGGAACATTGATCTCTGCATAATTTTTTTCAGGGCTGTAATGCCAGAGGCAAAGGCTTTATGTAATCTTTGAATGGACAAAGTGCCTGCTGAGCATGATTAAAGTATAGGCTTACTACTGTATGTACATATTAGCTTTAAAGCATTTTTCTTAAACCATCTGCATAATGAACTGAGAATGTAAAAAAAAAAATTGGCATTAGTCTTATAATGAAAGCACACATTAAGGTACTATAGTATTCAAACATCTCAGACAAAAACTCACTATCACACACAGACACACTCTCGTAGATTTCCATTTAAAAGTGTCACCACACTGTTGTTCTGATTGAAATTACTAACAGTATTAACAGATTTGACTTAGTTTAACACAGTCTCTCTAATAAAGAGGCAAAAGGCCAAAAGTAGGATGGATAGAGGAATAGATAACTAGACCCATAGATACCCAACTAAGGACCATTCTCAGAACTTTGGCGAACAGTGTGGCGAAGTTCAGAGGTCCCAAAATATCGGTAATTTCAGTAGAATGTTCGTTCAAAGTCAAATCTGGTCTTTTATAATGTTCTCAAAATGTCAGCATAAAACATTATTTGCACTATACATCATCCATGGAACTTTTTAATGAAATATTTTTGTAGTTTTTACTATTTAGAGAACAGTCAAAAGTGGCATTCCCATAATGTTTAAAAATAATCTGAAGGGATTAACAAAAACGCAAGAAATTATGTTGTTTGCGAGTGGCATCTAGATGCTCAGTTTCCTTAAGGTTAGCTTTAAGAGTGACCCGCTTTGACCCTCAGCACTCAGTTGATAATGCATTTTATTGATAATGTTAACAGTCTGAAATAGAAGTTCTGCCAGACTGTTGCTCTAATCAGCGGTCAAGGTTCCAAAACTCCACAAACTAACTGCAGGAATATTGACATTAATGAAAATATTATGTTATTTGACATTATAAGGCTCAGACTGAGATATAAATGTGTCTAAATGGTAATTCAATGCTAAAGTTTGACAACAACTGTTGTATAGGATTCAAAAGCCTAATTTGACTCTGGGTCATCATATTCAATGGTGATAGTGTGAGGAACATTGAATCTTGAGTACGAATTCAAAGAACTCTGCCGTTCCGAGTGTGGCATAGAGAGTGTGTTTAGTAGTGATGCCCTGAGAGAGCATGTTGGTGATCTCCTGTACTTTACAGCACTCACGATAGGCTTCAATCACACGCAGGTCACAGGAATGCTGCATACGCTCTGCCCGATGCCTCTGAAAGAAAGTATCCTAAGAAATTACATACTGAAACTACACCGGAAAGACATAGAAACTAATAAAACTGATGTGCCTGAAGCAAGACTGTGCCAGGCTGTTGAGTGGGAAAAAAAAGTGAATTTAGGTTCGATTTCATCATTCTCACAGAGTGGGAGGAACTGGTGAATAATGCAACACAGTTTCACCCGTTTCCTCTTTGGAGCTAAAATAAAGCACTTGTTTTGAAAGGAACACAATAGATCACCAAAAAGTACTATTTTCATTGGTTTTTCTGTTTTTCAAAACCCATATGACTTACTTTCTTTCATAAAAGTTGAATTTCTGAAGAATATCTTGGGAGCTTTTTTCCGAATAATGAAAGTGAATGAAAACTGGAGCTGTCAAGCTTCAACATTACAAAAAAGCACAATAAAGTATCACAAAATTGTCCCATACGACACGACACGTGTTCAGTATTTCAAGTCATTTGAAGTCATATGATAGCTTTGTGAAAGGAACAAATGAAAATTTGACTCATTATTAACTGACAACAAGAATATCTGCCCTTGTTCTAATAGGCACATTCAAGAGATTTCAAATTTGTAAACAAATTACTCTTTTGAATTGGATCTTTTCAATGAATTAAGTGATCCAAACCTTTGTTCATTAAAGAAGAAAGTAAAATGGGTTTCAAATGACATGAGAGTGAATAAATAATCGATTTTTGTCTGAACTATCCCTTCAGGATCACATGGAGCACAGTGCTAGTGAATATCAGCTCATACTGAGACAGACAGCTTTTCGATCCAGCTCAACTGAAAACTGTCCTTCTTTCTTACCATGATATTTGAGCTGTCCTGAAAAGAGGGTGTTGTCTTCTGCTCCTTGTGTTGATGGACAGCTGCCATTCTGTCGATCTTCCTCTGGTGCACTTCTTTCGCTTCGGCCTACTGATGCAGTGCGGCTCTGCCTACTTCCCTCATGGTGCTTTGAAGCAGTCTGACCAGCTCGCTGTCAATTTCTGGCAATCGGCAGGCTCGTCTGGCATTGCTTGCTGCAACACACATATACACATGCATAAACAACATCCTTCGCCCTACAAGACACACATGCTGTCTTTCCTCACTTTCTCGGGGGGACAATTTTCAACCTCCATTTGGCCTCAAATCCATCTTGGTCTTTTCCAGTTATCCCTCCCACCCAATGAGACCCACTTTCAGATATACCTGCTCTGAGATTCATGCTTCAATGCGATTTCAACATCACAACCAACATAATCCTGTGATTTAACGCCAATAAAGACAGAACCACAGAGGATCAAAAGACGAAGGATCAAAAAGAGACTGCCAGTGTTTTTCCTAAACCTAAATTCCCACTGTAGTCCTTCCTACAGAGAGAGAGGGAGGGAGAGAGAGAAAGATTGACATTGCATTGGAGACAATAGGGCATCTCTGTGATGAACAAGAGCATGTTGAAGCACTCTCCTTATCCCCATCTCATCAGGCTGACATACACACACCTATCCTGTAACAGCCCACTTGTGGCCCAAAGACATGTGGGAGCTTCTGTATTATTTTTCACTGGCTGTGTCTCAGCTATCTTTGCAGGACACAACATTATGTGGCACTGATGTCTTCCAGAGTCATAAGCAGCCTGCTCTTCAGTGTACAGACAAACCAGAATGGATACTGTTGCACAGACATGCACACACAATTCAAGCAAATTACTGAAGCCAGAACCTTACCGTACATTCAATATGCTTTGCTTCAGAATGGAATGTACATGTGTGACATTACATGAAAACTGTCCTTACAATCAAACTTATAATTTTTTTTTTTATAAATAAACAATATCTACTTATATATCTGATATATATATATATTCTTTCTCATATATATTATATAAATTATATATACAATGTGACATATATATATATATATATATATATATATATATATACATATATAATTTTTTATATAAATGTATTATATTTATATGGCCTTGTGATGTCATCAACAAAAGATACAGGATGTTTTTTCCACCTATGCAAAAATTACTAGGATTAATTTACTTACAGAATAAATTGTTTTAGATAATGTACTCAGCCCCATGTCATCCAAGAAGTTCATGTCTTTCTTTATTCAGTCGCAAAGAAATTATTGTTTTGAGGAAAACATTCCAGGATTTCTCTCCATAAAATGGACTTCAATTGTGCCCAGTTGGTTCAAGGTCAAAAGGGCTCTACATGATCCCAGCTGAGGAATAGGGGTCTAATCTAGTGAAATGTTTTTATACCTTAACCACAAATGCACATCTTGCACTAGCTCCGTGAAGTGTGTCCGCAAATTCACACATTCCGTAATAATGTTGGAAAGGTCACGTGTGGTTAGCTCTTCATCTGTACAATTTTGTTTAGAAAATGGCCATTTTTTTTGCTAGATAAGACCTCTTTTTTCCAGTTGGGATAGTGTAGAGACCTTTGAAACTGCATTTAAACTGCAATTTGAACCTTCAACCAGTTGGCCACCTTTTAAATCCATTATATGGAGAAATATCCTGGAAGGTTTTCCTCAAAAACTTTAATTTCTTTGTGACTGAAGATGATATTTAATGACATAGGGGCGAGTAATTTATCTGGATTTTTTTTTTTCTGGAAGTCAACTAATCCTTTAATTTATCCTAACTGTGTATGATTATACAGTTTATCCGATCAGAAATTATCAGTTTTTTGGGTCACGACCCACCACCCTGCCTAATTGTTTGAATGCTGCTAGCTGCAAGTTTGGTTTCACACATCACTGCATTCTAAAATGTGTCATAATGCAATTCATAATGCAATCCTAATACATGTTGCTTTCTCAGCATTGCTGCAGAAACAGATACTGTTTTCTAAGCAGATTTTTGCAAACTACATTTCCATATGTCACAATACTGTGATCCTCTGTTGGATCCTCAAAAAAACTAATCTTAGCAATGCTGTCATTAGAACACTTCTCTGCGTTCTTCACGTGCTATTGGAAACTTCCTGTTTCCATCTTAAGAAGTCATGATTACGAGCTTGTTGAACTCTTTTCTGTAAAAAATAACAGTGGACAGTGTTTTGTGAATGTTGATGCATATATAAATAAATATATATATATATATATATTAGGGGTGTAACGGTTCACAAAATTCACGGTTCGGTTCGATACGATACACTGATGTCACGGTTCGGTTCGGTTCGGTTCGATACGTTTTAGATACAGCAAAATGTAAAAACATCTCAACTTTTCAGAATGCCGCAAGCGCACCGCGGGTCATGTGACAAGAACTAACCAATCAGCTTCATCCTTTCCCGTAACAACGTTGAGAGCTCAGCCAAGATGAAGGAACAGCTGATCATAGTTGTATATGGATTGCAATTTTGAAATAAATTCAGTAGCAGAGCTACTGCAAGCGATTTTTAGAGCTGCAAATCCATTTATCCTTCGCTGAAATTTCCGCGTCTCATGGAGAGAGCACGTCATTGTTGCTTAGCAAAGACAGACGCCTCAGGAGAAAGACGCGCTTAGCGTTTTCCATGCGTTTTTAGGCACGATATGTGAACGGCCCCTAAGGCGCTCGCTCACTCAGCACGCGCTGAAGGCTCGTTGCAAAATGTCTAATGCATTTAACAGACCAGAAATAAAAGATCCTAAAATAACCAACAGGTCTGGTGTTTGGGTTGGATTCCCTGTAAGCTATAGTGTCTAAATGCTGCAGGGATAGTTTGCTGCGTGCATGTTTCTCCTTTTTTTCGTCTTTTCCCAGATAGTACTGACGCATATATCCCAGATATTCCCGCTGTTTTTTTTTTTTTTGTAATCCCGCTCGTGTACCCTGTCATGTTGCAGATGCGACATACCGTTGTTTATTTATCCACCACTCTCTTGCCATCACCATTATAGCTTAAAGGGAATCCAAAGTGCACCCAAACACCAGACCTGTTGGTTATTGGAGGATCTTCTCATTTCTAGTCTGTTAAACGCATTGGCTATTTTGCAACGAGCCTTCAGCGTGTACTGAGTGAGCGAGCGCCTGCTGAGTAGCCTAACATAAACATATAAGATGGTGTTTTTTTCTTCTTCGGGAGTGTCAGGGGCGTTGCCTGTTACGTTGTTTGGGTTATTGGGCTACCTTGTTGAACGCATATCATTATATTTCTTTCTCTCTCTTTTTTTTTTTTTTTTTTCAAATATAATTAATTACTCCAACGAACCGTTCGGTATACATAATGCGTACCGCGTACCGAACCGAAAGCGTCGTACCGAACAGTTCAATACGAATACGCGTATCGTTACACCCCTAATATATATATATATATATATATATATATATATATATATATATATATATAAATATATATATATATATATATATATGAGCCGTTATCTGCATTAACGTGATGCATTAACGGGAGACTCTTAGCGGGCGATAAAAAAAATATCGCCATTAATCTATTCTCATAGTTGGGTTGGGAGCTGAGTCTATACCACGCGAGCTATGATGACTTTCACCTTGATATTTTGGCGCGGATGTATACCTAGCCGAATCTGTAGAGAGCGAGAACGAGTCTTTGCACCTGTGTGTATGCCTACTTTGAAATTACCACATCAAACGTGCTGTGCTAACATGGATGCAGCTAAGATGCCGCCGGGTTTGCTACAGGGATTTTTTTGTTTTGGTTTAAAGAAGCTTCCCAATGGAAACATCGAAAAGATGCATGCCTGCATTCACACATAATCCGTCTGCAGTGCGTATGCAGTCCATGTGAGTTATATATGAGGTGCTGAAGCAGCACGGACTCATTGTGCTTTCACACAGGATGCGTTTGCAGTCCGCTACTTGGTACGTAAACGATCGCTGCACTGCTGCAGACACAACGCTCCTGGAACGCACTGACGGGCCTCAACCGCAAAAAATAATCTATGTCCACCACTAATATATACAGTACAGATGAAAAGTTTGGACACACCTTCTCATTCAAAGAGTTTTCTTTATTTTCATGACTATGAAAATTGTAGATTCACACTGAAGACATCAAAACTATGAATTAACACATGTGGAACTATATATGGTATTATATACATAACAAAAAAGTGGAATAAATTGAAAATATGTCATATTCTAGGTTCCTCAAAGTAGCCACCTTTTGCTTTGATTACTGCTTTGCACACTCTTGGCATTCTCATGATGAGCTTCAAGAGGTAGTCACATGAAATGGTCTTTCAACAATCTTGAAGGAGTTCCCCGAGAGATACTTAGCACTTTTTGGCCCTTTTGACTTCTGTCTGCGGTCCAGCTCACCCCTAAACCATCTCGACTGGGTTCAGGTCCGGTGACTATGGAGGCCAGGTCATCTGGTGCAGCACCCCATCACTTTCCTTCTTGGTCAAATACCCCTTGATGCCTTCAGTGTGACTCTACAATTTTCATAGTCATGAAAATAAAGAAAACTCTTTGAATGAGAAGGTAAGTCCAAACTTTTGGTCTGTACTGTATCTATATTCATTTAGCAGACGCTTTTATCCAAAGCAACTTATACTGTAAATAAGGACAGTGGAAGCAATCAAAAACAACAAAAAGAGTAATGATATAAACTGTAAGTGCTATAACAAGTCTCAGTTAGCTTAACACAGTACACGTAGCAAGGGCTTTTAAATAATATAATAAATGAAAAGAAAACAGATAGAATAGAAAAAGAATAGAGCAATCTAGTGTTAGAGGTCTTATATACACACACACACACACACACACACACACATAATTGCATAATAAATTAAAAGAAAAGAAAATACAAATTATAAGAAAGGTAGTTTGATTTTTTTAAGAATAAAATTAAAATAGTCGAAGAATGATACAGTTAGAAGGTCAAATAAAGATGGAAGAGATGTGTTTTAAGCCGAAACATTTAATTTAAAAGTCAGTAAAAGTGACTTTGGTCTTTTTTGGGATGGCACAATCAAGCGACGTTCACTTGCAGAACGCAAGCTTCCAGAGGGCACATAAGTCTGAAGTAATACATTTAGGTAAATGGGTGCAGAGCCAGTGGTAGTTTTGTAGGCAAACATCAATGCCTTGAATTTTATGCAAGCAGCTATTGGTAGCCAGTGCAAATTGATAAACAGAGGTGTGATGTGTATAATTTTCGGCTCATAAAAAATTTATCTTGCTGCCGCATTCTGCATTAATTGTAAAGGTTTGATAGAACTGGCTGGAAGACCTGCCAAGAGAGCATTGCAACAGCCTGGACAGAACAAGAGCTTGAACAAGGAGTTGTGCCGCATGTTCCGAAAGAAAGGGCTTGATCTTCTTGATGTTGAATAAAACAAATCTGCAGGATCTGACAGTTTTAGCAATGTGGTCTGAGAAAGTCAGCTGATCATCAATCATAACTCCAAGGCTTCTGGCTGTTTTTGAAGGAGTTATGGTTGATGTGCCTAACTTGATGGTGAAATTGTGATGAAACGATTGGTTTGCTGGAACCACAAGCAGTTCTCTCTTGTCAAGTTGAAGTTGAGTTGAAGGTGATGGTCCATCATCCAGCAAGAAATGTCTGTTAGACAAGCTCAGATGCTACCGTCGGATCATCAGGATGGAATGAGAGGTAGAGTTGAGTGTCATCAGCATAGCAGTGGTATGAAAAGCCATGTTTCTGAATGACAGAACCTAATGATGCCATGTAGACAGAGAAGAGAAGTGGTCCAAGAACTGAGCCCTGAGGCACCCCAGTAGTTAGATGTTGTGACTTGGACACCTCACCTCTCCAAGACACTTTGAATGACCTATCTGATAGGTAAGACTCAAACCACTGAAGTGTGGTTCCTGAGATGCCCTTTGCCAGTAGGGTTGATAGGAGGATCTGGTGGTTAACCGTGTCAAAACAGCGGAAAGATCAAGCAGGATAAGTACTGAAGATTTGGATTCCGCTCTTGCCAGTCTTAGGGCTTCAACAACTGAGACCAAGGCATTCTCAGTTGAATATCCACTTCTGAAGCCAGATTGGTTGCTGTTTCTTCCTTCCTTCCTTCCTTCCTTCCTTTCTTTCTTTCTTTCTTTCTTTTTTTCTCGGATCACAGTATGAGAAATATAGGTAAAGCAAAGCATTCCTCAAAGACAGACTTAAGAATGACAGTCAAAGAGTTAGATTTGCTATTAGAGATGTTTTTGTTCTAATTGCAACTGGGCTGTTCTTGCTTGTTTCACACAAAGAGACTGAGGCTGTTGTTATTTGGCTGAACTGATGGTGACCATCACAATGTGACAAAGAGAGATGAATTGACTGGTGCCTTGCAATGAGAAACATTCTGTGGTCAAAAAGAATGTTAAACAGGGAGAAATGGAAGAATAGGCGGAAGAGTAAAAAATAAAAATACAAAAACAACACTTATGTAGAAAAACTGCAATTTTGGTGTGGGTGAATTCTCCTTGGCCAATGACCCTTATCTTGCTGGTTTCTATCTCTAAGCAGTGATTGCTGTGCATTGAGAAGAAGCAAATTGTCTAAACTACAGTATAAGTGCTTTGCTGCCATGGGTTTCACAACAAGCACCAACCGGCCCAAACATTCAGTGGGCTTTACCTGTGATTACTGACTGGTGAGAACAGTAATTACAAGTCTGAGACACAGGTCTGGCACAGAACGGGTGGGAATGTGTGTGTGCGTGTGTTTCAGGGCACATCCTGTGACTGAATGAAACTCCATTGAAAATAGTAATAGAGGGATACATAAGTCAGATGTCTACACATTAAACACAAAATATATATATTTTTAATTAGAAAACAACCAGAGACAAATGTTTCAGCTTAGCATTAACCTGAATCGCATTTATTTTATGATCATTATACTGTAGTGTTTTATAAAATGGTGACTGAGTGAGCAAGTGTTACAACAAGGAATAATATTTGATCCCAGACAGTAATAGGTGATTATTTATCAAGAAAAAAGACTTATATATGTGATATAACACTATGTACATAATTAAGATAGATAGTTGCATTTTTTGTTTGTCTCTTAACTCATCGGCCTCATTCAGGACGGTGACGAGTCTGCTTACAGACAGGAGGTTAAAGAACTGGCTGTCTGGTGCAGTCTCAACAACCTGGAGCTCAACATGCTCAAAACAGTGGAGATGATCGTGGACTTCAGGAGAAACCCCCCTGCACTTGTGGAAGATTTGTATTAGTAAGATTGTAATCAAACAAGAATAATCAATGTGAATCTAGCCATTTTTGTTGCAGGAATGTTCAGAACTGAGAAAAACATATGGCCAGACATACAGAAAGGGGGCCTCTCCTCTCTAGGGAGGGATCAAAATTGCAAGCATAAGGAAAAGTTTGACTATTTGGAAACGCCCTGTATAGGGTATATAATAAGATGCAACCTAGCATTTCGGGAGATCACCTTGCAAGGACCTCTCGGCTTTGTTTTGCTTAAAATAAAGTCTTTTCTTCTGAGAGAAAAATCCCTGACTGAGTTCGATTCTTTGGAGAACCGGCAAAATACACCACACACTCCCCCCACTCACAACCATGAACAACCCTGTGACTGCAGTGGAGTCATTCAGGTTCCTGAGCACCACTATCTCTCAGGACCTGAAGTGGGACATTCACATTGACTCCATTGTGAAAAAGGCCCAGCAGAGGTTGTACTTCCTTCGCCAGCTGAGGAAGTTTAACCTGCCACAGGGGCTGCTGAAACAGTTCTACTCCACCATCTTTGAATCCATCCTCTGCACTTCAGTAACTGTCTGGTTCAGCTCAGCTTTTAAATCTGATCTCAGAAGACTACAGAGGGTAGTCCGGACTGCTGAGCGAATCATCGGTACAACCCTCCCTTCTATTCAAGAACTGTACTTATCCAGAGTGAGAAAAAGGGCTGTCAAAATCACTCTGGACCCCTCACATCCAGCACACTCCCTCTTTGAACTGTTGCCATCTGGTCGACGCTACAGAGCACTGAACACTAGAACGACCAGACAAAGGACCAGTTTCTTCCCTCAGGCAATCCATCTTATGAACAGCTGATAATAACTGCGAACACTCTACACTTTATATTTATATACACACACACTTATTTATCTAACACACATACTTAGTATACACTTAAATTTTGCACATAATATACATGTACATACATAACTGCATTTTGTAATATACCTGCCTACAATTGTCAATTTGTATATTGTCATTCACTATCTACTTATTTGTATTTTTTATTCTTTTATTATGTGTTTTATGTTCTGTCGCTGTCATTCTGTTGTACTGCGGAGCTTCTGTCACGAAAACAAATTCCTCGTATGTGTAAACATACCTGGCAATAAAGCTCATTCTGCTTCTGCTTATTCTGCTTGATCCATCTATGATATATAACATGCTATAAAAATGAAAGAAAATAAAAATTACTCATTGTTTGTGTGTTAGTTGCTTAAGCAGACTGTGTTAATATATTGTTGTTTTAATAAAGATCAGAACAAGTTTTATGACCAGGTTATACAGATAACAGCATTTTCGCACATAAGGTTCCACAATCAAAATACTGCTGGATATACTGTTGTTCTAAGAAAAAATAGCATTAATATTAAAGAATACCATTTCAAAGAATGTACATCTTAAAGGGGGGGGGGGGTGAAATACTATTTCATGCATACTGAGTTTTTTACACTGTTAAAGAGTTGGATTCCCATGCTAAACATGGACAAAGTTTCAAAAATTAAGTTGTACGTTTGAAGGAGTATTTCTGTTCCAAAAATACTCCTTCCGGTTTGTCACAAGTTTCGGAAAGTTTTTTTCGAGTATGGCTCTGTGTGACGTTAGATGGAGCGGAATTTCCTTATATGGGTCCTAAGGGCACTTCTGCCGGAAGAGCGCGCGCTCTCGTATAGCAGAGCACTGAGAGCACAACAGACATTCACTGATCAGAGCGAGAGTGTCGCGAAATGTTTTGGTTGCCAGGGCAAGACAACCCTGCACAGATTTAAAAAAATAAACAGCATTAAGGGACCAGTGGATGGAGTTTATTTTTACAGAGCATCAACGGAGTGTTTTTGTTTGTTCCCTGCATTTCGAAGATGCTTGTTTTACAAACAAGGCCCAGTTTGCACATCGTTTATGTCTTAATGATAATGCAGTCCAACGAAAAAGGGTCACGATCGTGTGTTGGAACCGCATGCGGTGAGTAAAACTGCTTCAAATATCTCTATGTTGTTAACTTTGCTATCGGCGCGTAAGCACATCAAGTAAACAACATGCGATGTTGTCATCAAACTGAACGAGTAAAACTGCTTCAAATATCTCTGTGTTGTTAACTTAGCTATCGGCGCGTAAGCACATCAAGTAAACAACATGCGATGTTGTCATCAAACTGCACTTTCCACATGTACAGCTTAAAAAAATAAAAAATAAAAAAAGACGACAAAGTGGAACTTAGTCATTTTCCAAAACCGCTAAGCAAATATATACAGTTTCAGTACATACCACATAGAGACATTGTTGCTGATGCTGCTCTTGTTAAATTTCAGCCTCTGGATCTGATTCTGGATCATAAATATACGCTGAATCTGACTGTTAGCCATGGTTTGTTTTTCCTCACGGTAAAGTCACAGCTTCCAAACGCTCTCAACGCAAAAGCCTACTGGCGCTCGTGATTCTTTAGCTCCGCCCACACGTCACGCCTCCAGCCGGTCGTGTTTTTCCGGGAAAAATCGGTACAGACTATCTTTCTCTTATGAATATAATAAAACTAAAGACTTTTTGGAGTTATGAAGGATGCAGTACTACTCTATAGGTACTCAAGATTAACAGGATATTGAATGAAAGCGAGCATTTCACCCCCCCTTTAAGATTTGTAGTCTCGTTAATGTTTGCTCTTAAACTAACAAAGCAGATTTCACTGACTTCTTGTACAATATTGGGAACCAAAGAGAGCCCTATAGCCTAACGAATCCATATAAGACTGTTTAGCATCGACAACTTCTGCAAGTTTAAATTCTGAAAACATCAGAAATATCATTCAGTTCTTCCTCAGTGTGTCCGATAATTGTACAGTTGCCGGTTGGCCTTTTAATTGTTTTTAGATGCCTCCATTAGACCCCTATTTACCCTGGAGAATACTTTTGTATAGCTTTGGAAGTCATTCACATATAGAGCTTTTTATCTGTAGTAGAGCACATGATAGGATTCCCATTAGGAAGCACTTTCTCTTATCTTCTAAATAAGTAGCTTTGTTTTAGAGGAGATAGACAGAAGTCTACACTGGCCCCTGTTGCAAACGTATACCATTGTTTTTTTGTATTTTCACCATGAGAGGAGATATAGGGGACTCGCTTGGAAAAAATTGTTGAGGAAATGCGATTTTCTTTTCCTCTCTCCTGTTCCTCATCTCTCTTCTGCGCTGAAATCTTCGTCATGCTTATCAAACGTTTGCAGATGAGCAGTGTGGGGCCAGAGGCAGGCAAATTATAAAATCCTAATCTTTTCTCCCCTCCATCTGGCCCTGCGTCTCTCTCTCTCTCTCTCTCTCTCTCTCTCTCTCTCTCTCTCTGTTTGGTATAAAGGCATAAAGAATCCGGAGTTGATAGAGCGTATTACTACTGTGAGAAACATTTGACAGATGCACCGAAACACTCTGAATTCAGAGATGATGCTAAACCTGTTCCATTAGTGCTGAATTAAGTTATCCATTTCTTTTATGTGGATTCGCTGTTTGTTTAATTATTCACTTGTCTCTTCACATCAAGCTGAAGTTAATTAAAGAGGATTTCATTAACAGTTTTTTCCATTGCGTTTTCGCATATGACAAGATGCCAATCATCACAAGTCCAATTACATAGGAGCTTCATTAATTCCCAATGACGTGATATCCTATCTGAGAAGAAAATGTCGAAAAAGGGCGCGATCGTAAAGTAAGACATAAATCCGATGTACATTACCCAGAGCGGAAGACTCACGACACCCCATCTTATAAAAATTTGACTGAATGTTTTCAATGCACAAATCAAGCCATTCAAAATACATCTGAGTGTAATAAAAGTCCCCCCCCCCCCCCAATCTCCCATTACTCTGACTAATAATTTTGTTTGCTTTGTCTTAGTTGATCCTCTGAGGTGCTTTCAAAGGATAAACATCTCAGTAAGCCTTAGAGAGTGAGTAAACCTTGATCTCTTGTTAATGGCGACCACTCATTAGGAAACAAATAAATGGACAATGCATTAATCCCAGATTGAGATATGGTATTGAGCAGCTTTTGAGCGGGTTGTGGACAAGTTAATTGATTCCAACCGCTGAGAGCCAGAGACAGAGGAAAGCCGATGGGTATCTGACTTTTTGGGTAATTTCGCAAGAAACACTTGCATTTTCACTGGGCCTCTCAGAAGGAGCTTAAGCAGATAAACATGACGACAGCCTGTGAATAACTTTGATTCAGCTTGGATTTCCAGAGTGGAAAACAGCTCTAAAAACTAATGAAGGATGCTTCTTACACTATAGTGATGTCTCAGGAAGCTGATTTCTTGTTTAAATTTTCAGAAGAATTTTAAAGACGAAGTGTTATATTTTTGTACCACTAGCATATCTATGCATCTATCCATGCATCCATCCATAAATCCATCCAATCATCTACATGCATGGCTTTTTAATAAAAAATCAAATAAAAAAAATAATAAGGCTTTGTCAGGTCTTCATTCAAAATGTTCTAGGTAAAAATGACTAATTTAACTAATTTAACGTATTTCTAATATTGAAAAAAAAAATTCTAGTTTATCTCACTTCAAATTTAAGAACTGAACTGTAATTTAAAAGGTAACTCTAAATGGCACACAACCTTGACAAAAACATAAATTTTGATATTGCTATTTGTAAGATTATTTCTCAGAAAAGTGAAAAACACTGATTATGTTTTCCACTTTTCTGATAAATAATCTTACAAATTGCTTTTTAAAGTATTTTGCTATAAAAAAAATTACATGAATTTATGGTGGTTAGCAAACAGTCCTAACCAGTGTTGCCAAGGATTGCAGAATTGGTTTAATCAACGCTATCTCACGCCAATTCGTACGTATTTTAGGAGGTGGCTTATTCATAAGAATTTGTACGACCTCACTCGTACGATTTTATACGACCCCAGTGACGGTTAGGTTTAGGGGCGGGGTTAGGTGTAGGTCATTCGTACAAATTCATACGAATTGTGCAAATCGTAAAATACGTACGATTTGGCAGCAATCGTATGAATTTGTACGAGTGTGGTCGTACGAATTCATACGAATAAGCCACCTTGTGAAAAATGTATGAATTGCCGCGAGATCGGGTTGGTTTAATTCTAGTGTATACACTGATGACTGGAGTAGTGCTCTGCTTGCTGTCATGTCTGCTGGCAAAGTTGGCATCCTGCATATACTCAGTAGTGATCACTTCCAGCTCATGGTTCACCTGGACGGCAGCATGGCCTTGACACAGAATACGCTGCAGAAACAAATGTGAAATACTAATATTAAAGCTGTCGATTTATGTTTCTTAAATAGAGACTGATCAATTATAAAATGTGCTAAAAATTAAGGCTATTTGTCATGACCCCTGAATCAATATTATTGATTAACCATGTAGAACAAAAAGATAAACATAAATAACAAGCAACAAAGACATATTTTACAGGCTGCTGACAAATGCCACACCTTGTGGTTGTGTTTGAATCCTAAATGGGCCCTTTGTTAACTCTGGAAAGGTCAGAATCGATGCTAAAGATGAACAATCCAGTTATGTTGGTCCGATTGTATCTATTTCTGGTCTTGTTTTGTTTTAACCTTTATTCAACAGCTGACATCGACCTGCAGTGGTGAGATCTAACAGATGCAGCTGTCCTGAAGTATGGCATGCATATTTTATAATTACGACATGACACTTCCATCTGAGCACACTAAATAATGAATACCGCAGAAAGGTTTGGATGTGCAGGTTGACTGTCTGTCTGAGTGAAACAGCTGTGTGAGTTCTGTTGGGCTATTAATGAGGACAGTATCTGTACCCGTGTCAAAATTCTGTGTATGGCTTGTGGGGTTATTACCAACATGGCAAGTTGAGGACTTGCTAGGCTGTTGCCAAGTAGAGGAATGTGAAGTGTATGGTAATATTGTTTTGTTATGGTTTATGTGGAACGAGTTGAGTTATTGTAATATTACTGTGATGGTATTCAGTACTTTGAATCTTTTGAACGTGTTTACATAGATGACCATGTTGACAACATGAAAGGTCATGTAAATGTCTTTATTGGCATTCTGTCAGCTTCAGTGAGCAAATGTCTTTGTAACAAATTACATTGTTACAATTTTGACTGTAAGATAATGTCAAAACCATTTTTGTGTGTGTTTTTTTTTCTGAAAGTTTTATTATTAAATATGGTCCCATTCAAAAGTTTGGGATAGATACGATTTTCAAATGTTTTCCAGAAATATTACTACAATTTAAAATAACTATTTTCTTATTCAAAACATGATTTTGTGATCTGTGATTTTTCAGCATTCATCACTCCAGTCTTCAGTGTCACATGATCCTTCAGAAATCATTCTAATCTCCTGATTTGAAGAAGCATTTCCTATTATTATTATCATTGTTTAATACACTTGTGCATCTTATTATTTTTGTGAAAAGAGTGGTCCTATTTTTTAAGCCTTTTTGTTTTGTTTTGATTAAAAGAAAGTTAAAATGTACAGCATTTTTGTAAAATATTGAAATATATAACTAATTACAAATTCTTGAAATGGTAGACAGACAAACATTTTCCATTGCGTAATGCAATTTCATGGCTGGAAAATTCACTTAATTCTCCCACTATAAGCTGGTGGGGCAAAAGCTCATTTTTGACCCTGATAGGTAATTTTACATTCAGCTTCACAGCAGCTGAGCCAATCAGCATTAGGGATTCACTGTTGCAGACATCAATCTGCAGGGAATGAAGTGCCAGGTATTGCAGGAACCAGCCTCGTTCGCCTGGCTTGAGAAACTGCGGGTGAACTCGGTACTGCAAGGACAACCTGGGTAAGAAGAAAAGAAAAGTACAACAGGAAAGAACAAACTTGAATATCAAAAAGAGAAAGAAAAAGTGGTTGTGATTAAAGGGATGGGTTTAGTGGCCATTTCGAATGAGAGTGAAATAAATCACCCATCTATAACACAAATCTCAGGTGGGTGAGAAAACACAATGTCCAATTCTCCGAAGCAAGCAGTCAAGGACTTTTATGTAAAAACCAAACACTCTGAGCTCGGTTCAACCACCAGACGAAATGTGTGGGAATTTACATAAACATTTCTGAGCTCCATCTCTTTTGCACACCCCACATCCTGTCAGTCATGAATATCAAACACTGGCAGTGCCACAGGCGCTGATGTTTTCTATATGTTCCCAAATGTTTCCCTGTTTCTAAAGTGACAACAGTAATCAGTTCTGAAAATGTTTGGGTAACACTGCATTTACATTTGTTTTTATGCAAAGCTGGAGAAGGTTCTGGACCAATACTTTAGAATATGTGTAGGCCTGAGCAATAATTTAAAGTAGATCTAAGAAGTGATATAAAATCAGAATAAACAAGAGAAGTGTAAAGCTGCATCATTGATGTGCTCGATGGGATGTATGGCAGATGCTGGTAGGCCAGAAAAGAAGGAGCATGTGTAAAAAGAGCATGTTTGATGTACAGTGGAGATGTTGACAGTCTAGCAAAAAGGCAAGTGCAGTAGTTAAACCATGACATGTCCATAGACTGGATAAGGAATAGCAGCCAAGAAAAAGCAACCCCACAAGTCTGGTTTTTTTGTGTGTGTGTGTGTGTATATATATATAGTCAGAAATTACCCTAGTATGCCAATTTGGCAATCAAGAAAACTTTCTTTGTATTATTACTTGTCGAAAATGGTTGTGCGGTTTAATGAAGTGTTAAAGAAAAGCATTTATTTAAAAAACCTTTGTAACATTACACTTTTCTTTTTAACTGAATACATTATTAAGATGTGAACATACAGTACATCCTTAGATCTGAGTGATCTAGAGTAAAAAGAAAGTGGTAAAGGTTCAAGCACCAATCCCTGTGGAACTTCGGTGGAGTAAGGCGTGTCAGCCTTTCCAGTTGACTTGGTACTTACTGTCATCCAGGCACTGACCTACAAATTAGAATTTTTACCAGCTTAGAGACCAATAGTTTGATGTTTGTAGCATCAAATGCTGGCAAAAGATCCAGAACAAACAGTATGGCATTAACCAGGGACACTCTGGTGATGTGAGGTTATGGAAACAACAGCAGTTTGAGTGGAGCGACTGGATTTGAAGCCTGATTGATGGGGTAAAGCAGAGTCAAAATTGAATGCAAATGAAAACAACAAATCCTAGATGCATTTTCATTCATGGCAAAACAAAACAAGCAAATGCAACAGTAATGCTTAATGAAGTAAAAATGTTAAACTGACTGTTGCTTTTACATTGTACTACTTCAGACAGAGATACAAAAATATTATTTCTTCATTGGAGAGGAGTGCAATACTCAGCTGAGAATCTGGGATAAGTTATGCAACAACCAGTAATTGCACTATAACAGCATCATATCCCACAGGATACAGATGTTCCTTCCAGATATCAAAAGGCCTTTTGGACAACATCATCATTCAGCCTTTAATCTTTATGACATTGTATGGTTCATTGTCTGTATAGTCGAGCCAGGTGGGTTTAAGGGGTAAGCTAAGCGTACTGTAGCATAATGCTTTAACACCTTATAGCGCTAAACGTAAAATAAGGAACAAGAGGAGGATCGGGAACAAATAAGGAGTTTACTGGAAGACGGAGGAGAATAAAGTTAATAGACTCGATTACATTTAGCATTTACACATTTAGGAAACATCTACATTCAAACATACCAACAATCACGGACGAGGGAGAACTCAACAGGACGGGTATTTAAACAAACAGGAGGTGATGAGGGAACTGGAAACAGGTGGGAAGAATCAATCACTTAACAAAAACAAGAACAGGAAGACCAAAAAAGGAAACAAAGTTCATGAACGTGACAGTTCGCCCCCTCCCGGAACGGTGCGTCCTCACACCGCAAGAGGAATACCAGCGGAGGGAGGGTGGAGGTTCTGGAGGCGGGCGAGGAGCAGGCTGAGGTGCAGGTTAATTAGGGAGCATGGAGGTAGGGACCAGGGCGGAGTGGATGGAGGGAGGAGCCAGGGAGGAGCCCGGAGCAGGAGGAGCCAGATGGTCCACCAGAGACCAGCCAGGACGGAGATCCATGGTGGAGTCGACGGTGGGAGGAGCCATGGTGAAGGAGGGGTCAACGACTGAGGGTGAGCTGCGGGACTGACTGGCACCAGCAGGGATGACGAGGAACTGGCTGGTCTAGGAAGAGGAGAGAGAGGAAGGATGGGAGGAAGGACAGGAGGATCAGGGCTGGACAGAACCAGCGGAAGTGGAGCAGAGGGACCAGCAGGTCCTGGAGGAGGTGGGAGAGGGAGGCCGGGAGGGAACACAGGAAACACAGAAGATTCAGAGCTGGGCGGAACCAGCGGAGACACAGAAGATTCAGGGCTGAGTGGAACCAGCGGAGAGACAGAAGATTCAGAGCTGGGCGGGACCAGCGGAGAGACAGAAGATTCAGAGCTGGGTGGGACCAGCGGAAATGGAGCAGAGGAAATAACTGGAAGAGGTAGGAGTGGGAGACTGAGAGGGTATACAGGGGGATCAGGGCTGGTCAGAACCAGCGGGGAAACAGGAAAATTAGGGATTACCTCCATAGACCAGTCCATCAGATCCAGAAATTGCTCCATATGACCTTCAGAGACTGCATACAGCTCACCCTCAGTCGCAGGAGTGTGGGCAGGGCTTTCCTCCACTCCCTCGATCTCCACGAGGACTTCCATGATGCACAGTGTTGCCGGCTTACACACCTGGTCAGTCACGCTATCGAGGTCCTGCTCACTGTCCATGATTGGCTCGGGCTCTGCGGCTGCGGTGGGCTCTGGCTCCATGCGGCGTGCTGTTGGCTGGCTGGTCTCTGGGTTGGGAGTGGGGCTGGAGATATCCTCTTCGGCGGTGCTGACGGTCCATGAAGATCCATTTTTCTCCAGCACCCACTACACAAAAGCGGCGAAATCCTCTCGGGGACCGTTTGCTGGCAAGCGTGCCTTACTCCGCTAGCTCAGGCCGGCATAGAAAAAGTTAGAGAGCGAGCGGTCGGGGAAGTAAGTAAGGCACGCCAGAGATAAAAAGTCCCTGGTGTGGTCCTCCAGCGAACGGTCCAGTTGCTCCAGGCATAGGAGACAGACTGCTGGGATGGCCATTCCGGGAGAGGAGAAAATTAAAAGATAAATGAAAGAAAAATCGCTGCTAAATTAAACCATACGGTTTAGGTCCGTGATTCTGTTATAAACGAAGGTAGTGCTAAACGTAAAATAAGGAACAAGAGGAGGATCGGGAACAAATAAGGAGTTTACTGGAAGACTGAGGAGAATACAGAGAATAGACTCGATTACATTTAGCATTTACACATTTAGGAAACATCTTCATTCAAACGTGCAAACATACCAACAATCACGGACGAGGGAGAACTCAACAGGACGGGTATTTCAACAAACAGGAGGTGATGAGGGAACTGGAAACAGGTGGGAAGAATCAATCACTTAACAACAGGAAGACCAAAAAAGGAAACAAAGTTCATGAACGTGACAATAGCAGGGGTCTTTAACAGGGGGTTTGTAACTGCTAAGGTGCCAGACAATTTTCATTTGCACAAACTTTTTTCTTTTTTTTTTTTGTGAATAAATAAATATAATGTAGTTAAACAAATTACAAAGTTAATCCAAAGATAAAGAAGTAGTAAATGTTTCATAGTTTCTCCCACATGCAATATACACTGTACATTACTGTTAATTATTTTGTATTATTTGCAATGGAAGCATAACGTAGCATGTAAATGCATTAATGTGGTTCCATATGAACCAGGGCTGTGCACCAATAAATTTAATACCTTTTAAAACTTGATTAAATTTAATTTCAACTGAAGTAGCAAACAGTATGTAAAAGTGAAATCTATAGACAGACAGACAGGGATTTTTGGGCAGCGTGTCCCTCCTTCCTCCCGGGTTTCGGCACCAATGTAACGCTATAAAAACCCTCATAGTACGGGAAGGAGGAGGCGGGAACTGGCGAACATTCAAATAAAACTTTAATAACCAAATAATCATAAAACAGCGCGACAGTACCTCGCGGGCAACTGCCGTGCACAAACGAAACCAAAACATAAAATAAAACCCAGGCCTAGTCCTCTCTCATTCTTCACCGTCGTAACTCCTCTTTTATCCTTCCAGAGCTCCTCCGTGGGACTCAAGACCGGTGAGTTACGCAGGTGTCACTCATTTCCAATTACGCCACCCGCCCCACTCGTCACACAGACCAATAAATAAACTGATAAATAGACAGACAGGCAGACAGATAGATTTGCACATCCCTGATACACATGCTATTCTAGACCAGGCTTAAAATGTAACACTCTGTGTTATACAATATGTAATAGGGATCCTGCTCTGTCTTTATTTTCACCAAGTGGTCTTTGGCCTGAAAATGGTTGGAGTCTTCTGTCTTACAGGGCTGACTGTGAGGACAGGGCTTGCATGCTCACACTAGATGCATTTCTTTTGTATGATATTACATATCTTCTGAAATAAAGACTGAAAGCAGGCTGTTAGAGCTGATCCTCTTTTACCCCTGCATCTCTTCGTATGCTCTTGCACTCTATCATTCTCTCATTATCTGTCTCATTTCTTCTGTTCTCAACCACTCTAACACTCAAACCTTTGTTATATCTACTGTCTATTCCAGTGGTTCTTAACCAGGTAGTTGGGGTCTCAGTGATCCTCTGGGTAGGGTGCAAAATAACTTAAAAATATTAAACATTTCATGATTAATATGTTAAATATTAACATATTAAGTATTCTATGATATTCTGTGTTTTGGAGCAGCTCAAGCACTTTCTCATCACACTGTGTGAAATACAGACTGAACAGCGGCTCACAACACCCGACCGCTGCACGAGCATAAGATGTGCAAACTACAGCTCTCGGCTGGATAAAGCATGCCAGTGTCACGCTACTAAAGTTTTGATGGATGATGATTGTAATCAAGGAAAAGGCGATTATAGCGAGATACAGGAGTCGTACATTAGGCATATGCATATTCGTTATTATTGATATGTAAAAGATTAGCAACTATGTTTTTGGGAAACGCACCCCTGGCCGAGAATCGCCCAAACTGTTCTCATAGATTTCCATACACAGATTATTATTATTTTATTTATTTATTTTTACCTGTGGGCACCACAATGCATTCTCTATCCCTGATAGCACACGTACATAAAGGAGATGTCTATCTGACGTTTGCATTTACATCAGCAAGATGTATTTTTTAGTGTTTGCTCATCTTTAATATGTCTACAGGATTTTTCCTATTACATGTCAAATAGACGTTTAGAAAATGTCTTTAAAGATGTTTATGATTTAGAGTGTATGTAAAACTGACATCTTAGAGACGTCTGTCAGATGTTTGTACATGGCAGATACTTTCCAGATGAAGAGATCTTTAACAGATTTCTTGCAGACATACGTGTACTATCTGCATATGAGTTCCGGGAGGGGTAGCACTAACGTGCTTTCGTCATCATACATAAACTTGTGCACTGATTGGTGGGGACAAATATATCTATATTAATAAGAAATATGAAGTCAGGACTATTATGTTTGTGCTAAATAAATCAAACCAGTATCTCACCAGTAAAGTTTAGATGGAAGATGATTGTAATGGAGGTAAAGATGATTACGCAATCATACATTATTAGACATGTGAGTCTGTTATTATTATTATGCCAACAAACAAAGAAAGAAGCTTTTATTTGTTTTTTTAATTTGTGTTTTGCTCTGTTAAATAATTATTAATGCATGCGTAAATATGTCCGTAAATTCAGGTTAAGGCAACTGGCATAGTGGCCTGTTGGCATCTCCATGTGTTCCTGTTCCTGTGCATTTATTTTTTCCCTCACAGATTTTTCTTTCTTTTGCACTTTTGTACATAAATTGTAAATTATGAAAATTTGAAAGTGTTTTTCAGAAAATATAGTTTTGTCGGAACCATCCTCAATCTTGAACTTGGTAAAACAATTATCTTTATTTAAAATGTTCCAAGTGTTAATACATTAATTGTTGTTATACTGACATAAATCATATCATCATTAGTGTTATCATGTATTCTAAAATTCGTGGATGTTGCACATTCTTTAATTAGTTTGTTTAAAAATGATTACATAGAACTGAAAAGTTGTCAGCTGTCTCAGAAAAGTCTTGGAAACAGAGGAAGAAAAAGGCTTCGTCCATCCCACATGGCCAGGCACTACCGGTTCCGCCCTGGCTACCTGCTGGGGTTCCTGTTCGGCCGGAATCTCTCGGGTCTGCCCCTCTGTCTTTGCCCAGGTGTACTGCCAGGGTTCCTGATAGGCTGGAGCCTCGCTGGTTCATCACTCTGGCTCCGCCCTGGTGGTCTGCTGGGATCTGGAACCTGGCTGGTTCATCCCTCCGGCTCCGCCCTGGCCCCCTACCAGGACTCCTGGACTGCCTAAGCCTCCTTGGCTCAGCCCTCCCGCCCCTCCTTGGTCCCTTTAATTAGTGTTTGGGTTTTCCTGTTGGCTCCCCTCCCCTGTTTGTATCTGTGTTTTGATTTCCCTGTCTTGTTTTCTGTTGTTGTGTGTCAGTCTTGTGTTGTCATGTGTGTTCTGGTTTGTACTGTCATGTTCCTGTCTTGTTTTTGGGTGTTCCTTGTTAGGGATGCCATGCGCTCTCGTCTGCGTGTCCTGTTTCATGTTGAAGCGTGGTGTTCGGATCCTGGCACTCATGTCTTGCTGAGTTTCGGTTTTGTTTAAGGGTTCGGACACTCGTGCTCTATGTTCTGTCTTGTTGTGCGAGCATGCGGTCTCGAGTTCACTTGTCCGTGCGCTCTTCTGTCCACGTGTGTTGTATTTTGTGTAGCACATGGTGTGTTTTTGGCCGCATGCTTTTCTTGTTGTCTTGTTGTAGTTTGCTCATTAGCTGCGTGTTCATGTCTTGTTCAAGCACATGGCTTGTGATTGGTTTGCTGACCATGTGCTTGTGTTTTTGTTTTGTGTGAGCAGTTTAGTTTCTGTGTGCCATGTTCTCTCATGTCAAATGTCTTGACCCCATCAATCTTGTTACCTGATTATTGATTTAATTTGCCCCACATGTGTTCCCTCGTTGCTCTCATTAGCTCCCTATTTATTCTCGTGTCTTGCGGGAGTTCATTCATGAATGTTTGTCTGTGCTCCTCGTGTCCTGCCTTGCAACTCAAGTTCTGTCCGTTTCCCCTACAGGGAAGTTTTATTTTTTTATTTTTTATTTTATATATATATATATTAATAAAGAGCCCTTCTCTCTGCATTACTGAGTCCTTGCCTAATCCCTCTACCCGAACCCTGAGAAAAGTAACAACACTAGAAAACAAAGGGTTTTTTTAATGGAAGAGGTTGGGGGGCACTGCACTACTGATTTGGAGAAAACACGGGGCCTTGGAGTAAAAAAGGTTGAGAACCGCTGGTCTCTGTAGGCAAATGAGAGGCTGCCTACGCATGAGACAGACACGTTTTCATGTCTTGTATGTTCCACCTCATTGGATACTTTATCTAGCTAATCAGTAAATGCAACAGCTGGTGATATTACTGAACAGCTACAGTTTTCCCTCATAGAGGGAGTTTTGTTCAGGCAAGATGTTGCTTGCAACACAAATAAATCAAGGCAATGAGCTTTAGCCAAGATTTTCATTGTATAACATGAGAGCAAAAAGCCCCACTCTGGCAGTGGGAAAAGTGTACTTGAAGTGCTCTTAGTTAAAAATTTTAAGGTGCTTTGAAATATCCACTTTTGCCAGTCTGTGAGAAACTATTGATAAAAATAACTCACATCAGGGGCAGGTAATAAGTATTTTTGGCAGCCGTATGAACCAGCCGAGCCAAAACTGTTTTCTCAGCATGACCAAGTTCATCACAAAGTCATGCCGCTTCTACACTTCCCCTCAGCGGGCTGCTGTGTATGAAGATTCCTTCTTAAAAGCAATTACTGGACTTCGGCCAAGAGCCATAAAACTCTAATTGCTCATTTTTTAGAGCTTTATTAATTGAAACAGTGCATGCATTGCAGTTAACTACGGCTGTAAAGTTTTAAACAGGCATTGATCGAATTCAACAGAACAAAAAAAGTGATAGTGGTGATTTTGAGGAGTGTTAGAAATATACATTTGCTTTCATGGATGCTTCTAAAAAAAGAACCCGATTATTCAAATGAAATAAACATGTTGTGGAACGCTGAAGAGAATCAAAAAGCATTCGGAGGAGGATGGTAATCATACCAGAGCTAAGTGTGCCATCCTTGCTGATAACAGAGAGGACACAGGGGTAATCAGAGTTGGATTTCAGCTTGCTGTTCCTTTCCAGGTCAAGCAGCTTCAGATGCTCTGTGGTGACAGGGAGGAATCGGTAAAGTTGGAAGGTGAAATGGACAGTGCTGGGCCAGTCTGAATTCACACTAGCTTGAGGGACCCTAGGGAGAGACAGACAACTGGTTGGCATTGGGGCATGTGGCATAATTGAAAAGAAATTTTGATATACATTGAGATACAACTGGATCTGTAAGGACATCGCAAATGATTTAAAACAGATATTATTAGGAGTCCTTTGGTGGTGGATTGTTATGAATAATCAATCTGAGTGACTTCACAATGATGATCAAATCTCAGTAATTTGATGATAAAGAGCAAGTGTGAGTGACTCCTTCATAGAAGAACCAGTATCAGTGATGCAATAATGGAAAGCCAGTTCAAGCGACTATTTCATGAAGAATCTGTCACTCCATGACAAACTCCTTTCCACCAGATCAATAGTAACTGATTTAAACTTTTCTTTTTTAAACAGAGGGCATATCACTAGGAATCAAAATGTCCTTGATCTTTTTAAGATGAGTAGTTTATTGAACTATAAAAGCAAACTGTAACTTTCAAAACGAAAACTTCCTTCCCATGTATTTAAACTTTTTGGCAAACATAAACAAAACATTTATTAATACATAAATAAATAAAATAGGAAACAGGACACAATATAATTATTTTTTTCCCTCAATGGGGAACAAAATTGTATAACCCTAAAACTAACATGCAATCCTTAACCATTCTGACACTAACATTATTACATTTATTGTAATTACAAATAATGTCAATAATATTAAGTTAATAATAATAATAATGTAAATAAAGAATAATAGCCTGACTGAACCGCTAACCTGATTAAAAACAATAAAACAGTATCCTTTTTTTTTTTTTTTATCAGAAAGGGCAGGTAAATGATAAAACAAAACTTCCCATTTAATCATGTGAAGCTTCAGCATTTCCTGAAAGCAAAATCAATAACTTTTCAAATTCGTTGCACTGTGGCTCCTTCACAGTAGAGGAAAAATCAATAAAGAAATAAATATACAAATACAGTTATTTGTGATTTGTTGAAGCAGGACTTTTTTTGAAGCAGCAGGAAGATACTTCCTTAAAAACACAATGTTTTAAATCTATTTAATTATCCATTAATGGTCCACTGCATTTTATGCAAGCAATAATCATCCATCATTGAACTGCTCCACACAAACAACTTCATTCAACACCAGGAGCTCAGGGGCGATGGGTTCAGTCATTCAAACCTGAAGTTTAAAAACCAACATGGGCTTAGAACCCCAGGCTGCCATTACATGAACACGAGGATAAAAAAAAGACATTAATAATTAAATTAAATGATATAAATGAATTAATCAAAGTCCTAGGTGACATTTGAGAGCTGTCAGAGCAGTGTGAAGAGTTCGCCTCCATCCTCAGCAGAATGAATTAAAACAGAGGGATAGATTAGGGAGGGATGATTGGTTTCTTTTCTCTTTGTGAGCAAGATTAGCAATCAATCACTCAGAATTAGATAAGGATAGAAACTATTTAGAGTGCGGACAATTGGCAGGCCCACTGAGCGCGATCACATCACAATTCCAGAGTTTAAGTGCTATTCACTCAAAATGTCAGTTCTGACCTCAGAGCCAATCAAATGACTTGAATTCTTCAATTAAAAGAATAGGCCTTACAGCTATGCAAGGATTTCACATGTATATTCATCTGGTAAACAAAGGGCTGGATAGCTCAGCATGGTGAGAGGAAATTTCTGAGAGGGAATGCAGAATGCACACACATGAACAATAATGGTGCCTTTTAAAATTGAGATTCATTAAGTAGATAAATGTCATAATTCTATTTCCTTTACAAAACAGAAAATGTATTCAGGTATTTCCATCTACCTTTAACCAGTAGTAGGTCAATGTCATGTCAGTTGATTCACCAGCCTTCTTACTGAGCGTTAAGAAAAAAATGTTGAACCAATCCATCCAATCCATTAGCCTGTCAAAGTGTTTGCCCTCTTTCTCTTACATCAAATTTGAAGACAAGAAATAAATAAATCTCAAATGTAGAGTTTTACAATAACCTCATATTAAGACATATGAACATTATATAAATTATTATATTATTAGGGCTATCAATCAATTTATTCTTTTAATATTACATGATATCATTAATTCAGTATAAAACAGGTAAATTAAATGCATTAAACCGGGGACTCTCAAAATTATTTTGTTCGGGGTTCTCTGATGTTGGTTAATAGTCACATGAAATATAAGTGAACAACTAAAATATTTAATATTTTTAAGTGTATATTTTAAAGTGTTTTGACTGTTTTACTGTGCAGTGATTTACAGCATAGGGCTACACAATTTCAAAAATTATCTTTTGCATTAGACTAAATCATATAAAGCCATTAAGGAATATCACTATTTAAATGTATTATATATAATAAAAGATTATTAAAAGGTATTATATGTTATTTTGTATTAAATTTATCTCAAGGTTGAAAAGAGACACATTTAATCACCTTATCTCCCATTTGAGAAAAACAATGATTTGACAGAGACAAGTGAGAGCGATAGAGGAGAAAGAGAGGGAGAGTGTGCCTTTAAATCCAACAATGTCTGATCTTAGAACAGAGAGGTGCCTAAGTCTGTCACAAGCACACTTGAGAAGTGCTGTTTCTTACGTAGAAAAGTTAGCATCAATACTTGAGTGATATAAGGACACTGGCTGATTGGAGGCAGAGATAAGTTAGCCAGAGATGCTTAGCCCTAACTGCACTACTATTGAATTAAAGGATCTGACATCTCCCGTTTAACAACTAGTGTTTCAGCACTGCTCGTAGAGGCTGTAGACTAAAACATACTGCTCTGTAACCTGTGAATCTTTTTAAGCAGATTGTCATTTTGTAATTCACTATTACAAATCTAATATATTATATTCCTTTTTTAATACCATTATACATTTTCAGTGCTATATTACGGCCTTTCCCCATATGAATAGTTTTTCCTGGAATAGAATAATAACCAATTGAAATAAATGATTTAATTTAGTGGAGTACTTAAATAAACATCATTATTCCAGATGGATGATGTTAGAAAAAACAAAATAAAAACACAATGTCTGTGTTATCCCAGACACGTTTATAATTTAAATAGATTGCATGCAAGGAAGTAATCAGTGACAATGTGTTTAACGAGCATAAAGCCTTTTTAGTTAACCGTTTCTATATTATTTTTTTTAAATGCTAATTTTAATGCCCACAGATAAAAGCAGAGAATTACCGTAGATAGATGAATATATAACTCATACAGAAAAAAAAAAACATGTTGGAAAATAACTCAATATAGCAATAAAATAAGACGAAAGGCAATCAGTGATGTTATGGCCTGACATTTAGAATTACCTGATAAAGCCAAGAACTACATAATGAGAGTGTTGGCCTGCAGAGGATCGGTTTCTTCTCTCTGGGGGTTAAAGTTCACAGGCTCAGAAGGATCCAGAACCTCGACCACCAGGTTCTGAATGTCCAGGATCTGAGAAAAACCAAAGGAGAAGAACTGTGCCAAAGATTTCCAGGAGGTCGATCTGGAAGAGCTGCGATAGACAAATCACACTTGCACAGTTATAAAAAAAAAAAAAAAAAATGAAAAAAAAAAACTGGCCGTCATACAATTTCATGAGATTTGCAATGATAATGTAGCTTTTCCAATTACCTATGCATTTTCTTACTGAACATCTGCCATACTGGGTCTTATTCAGTTCTGTGTGTGACTTTTAGAATTTTTTTTTTTTTTTTTTTTTGGATTAGACAGATTCTTAGTTACAGTACTATATCTGAAGACCATGAATTGCAAATGCTGTCAAGACAACACAGGACACAGATCAGTAAACAGATGCGGAAGCCTACTGTGCGCTATCAGATACATTCAATATGTCGTCACAGTTTTTCACATGTACAAGTGTGTCAAATGTCAGAGCTGCAGTGAAATAATCTGGAGTGATCTGTAATATGTCCTGCTGTGATATCTTAAATAGCATCTCACACATGAGATATCATCCATGGTTTTATGAGGCTTATATCAAGCACCACTTTCATAACTTCATAAATGACTTCTTTCCTGGAAGAATTGCATGCTTGCAGATCCAAGCATTTGAAATATATTCTGTTAGACATAGAAAGAAAATCACACCGAGAGAAAGCCAAACAGAGCAAATACAATAAAATGTGGGTAGTATAACAGCTGTTGTGCAGAATTGTACAGCACAAGATATGAAATGGTGGATTTTTTTTATATATATGTGTGTAGTTTGTTTAACAATTCAGAACTACAATCTGCCTGCTGTCGGCACAGATCTGAGAACACAATACAGCAATAGATTTCCATTGCTAGAGCTTATATCTACTGCTGAACTCTGAATAAGGAAAATAAAAGTCAACACGATGTCAAAATTGACTGTTTACTTCCTCAGTGCAAGTCTTATTATGATTTAATAGAGGGTGCATATTATTATTCCAAACGAAAAAGCGTTTCGTTGTAATAATTTTAAAATTTAAATAAATATATGTAAAACATTTCACCCTTAATATGTCTCCTTAGTAAAAATATTTGACCCTCTATTGATGGTGTACGAAGCCCTTTTCCAACAATAAGAAAAGCAAACATATATTATATGAGTAATATAATATCACCTATGGATCATGGTCATTTTTCTGCTGAATTACACATTAATAAGCTTTGTTTATTATTCCCACACTCACCTGCCCAATATATTTTTACCAGGATACGGTGAGAAAAAAAAAAGATTAAGACTGAAAGAGAAAGAAGAGAGACATAAACAAAGGCAAAGGCAAACAAATGCTTTGGTAACAATTTATTTAACTTTATTTGTATCCATTATTAATGCATAATCGGTACACTGGATAAAAAATATTGAATTACATGATATGCTAATTAATATAAATCATAGTTAATTAGCACTATCAATATTTGCTGGGAAATGCTCACAAGTGAAGATAATTCAAAACATTATTGTGGCAGACAAAATTACTGAATAAACATTATAAAGTGAGCTTTATTTATTTATGTATGTGCGCATGTAATTTATAAATATGTAAAAATATGTATAAATAATTTCAATTAAATTTTATTTATTACTGAACATTATCCTATAACTGGCCTACAGAGTCCACAGCAATCCATACCAAAATGTTGTTTAGTGGGCATGATTAAATTAAAATTAAAACTACATTTATTAAAAAATATATATATGTTCTAGTTGTTACAAACTTGATCTCAAAACTGCATCTTTAATTTGGTTTCTCATAATGACAAAGGACTACGGGGGAATTGGACTTGTAACCAGCAGCTCATTTATAACCTTTAGAACACGAGACAAGAGATGTATTATGCAAATGTTTTATCACAATGTCTCAGGGAAATCAAAAGAACTTCTGTCCTTGTGTGTGATTGTCTGAGCTCTTTATAAAATACAGGCATACAGATCTGACCAAATTAAGGTCCCTCACACAGAAAAAAATAATAATAATTTGAATTCACCTTCAGTAGAATATAACTTCATTCATTCCAGCTAGTTTATTATTTAGATTTCAATTTTAATGTCAAAGGTCACAATGAGATATGACAGACGATTCAAATAAGAGTTCTTATTTTGAATAAAGTTTCATGTGACACAATTCTGTTCCGTGTGCTGTGTGAATCTGCAGGGCCAGATGTAAATAATGTTGGCCCGTCAACTGTCTTTGGTCAGAATCAGATGATGAACTGACTCCGAACAGCTCCTGAATGACATCTCTGCACTCCGACAGACTTTAAACAGACATCTCAACTAACAGCTTCAGCAGAACTGTTGCCACTTTTAAAGAACAGCACAAGCCCACATATAAAAACAGACAGGGCCCTGAAATACTTCAGCTAAAATAAACATGACATAAACAAATGTGCTGGTGTCTTGAAAATGGAACAACGGCAGCAGAGAGGGATATTGAGAGAGAAACTGGCATTAGAGAAAGAAGCAAATTCATGCATGATGGGGAGAGTGATGCTCTAAAGAGGATATATCATGGAAAAAAGGATTTTACTCACTCTTTTGAAAAGAAATAGTCTGTCTTTTCATGTATCCATCCATCCATTCATCTATCCATCGTCAACCATCTTCATTTATCTTTCATTTTGGTTAATGATGTCAGAACTATGAGCATATTATTGTGTTTTTACATATCAACATCTATTCAATGTTCAGCAAATTAGGCTCTAGTTGAACAACATTCACATATATTAGCACTTAGTGTGCCTGCGTTTACATTTATAAGAATTAAAAAGGAACAGAAACAAATGCAGTCATGAAAATGACAAAGGAATATGGGTATAAACCTAAGGCTGTTTTCAGTGCCAGAATCACAAGTGGACTTCTGAAAAAAAAAGAAAAAAAAAAACAATGCTACAAAAGTGAAGAATATGGCCACTGTATAACTGAATTATTTGTTAGTGTGTGTGTCTGTCTGGTTCTCACCCAGCAGTCTGAGGGTGATGACAGGGGCGTGCACTGGAGCGAAGGTCAGCTCCTGCATCTCATCCTCTTCCTCACTTCTGTTTCCTTCTCTTTCCTGCACACTTAGCTCCAGATGAGCTATGCTGCCAGCAACTGGATGCTCCTGATTCAATTTAAACCAGAACACAGGCAGAAAGACAGAAAAACAGACAAATTCAAAAGAAATTTTGGACTCTAGTTCAATACAAACAGAGTCTTTGATGAAGTTATGGCTCATAAATTTTCAGTGTACAATTATCTCTCTCTCTGTGAGGACTCTGAAAAATACTGAGAATATTTCATCAGCAAATCTAAAAAAGCATCTTCTAAAATGTGAAAAAAAATCCATATTTGAGGGTAAGAACAGTTGTCAAGACAACAAAGAGGACAACAGATCAGATACAGATACTGTCAGGAAATTTCAGTACTGAAATCCTAAATGAACAAACAAAACGAAAGATGCCAACAGTCAAAGTAAGGCTACTCCTTACAAAAAACCTTTTTTAAAAGGGATGGATGACTGGATGGATGGATGGATGCATGGATGGATGGATGCATGGATGGATACGTTTCACTATCATACAAAAATCTCGTCAGAAGTAAAAAAAAAAAAAAAAAAAAGAAATTAATACTTTTATTCAGAAAGGATGCGTTAATCAAAATTGACAGTAAAGAATTTTACATAGAAGCCAGTTAATTTTAAAAATGTTATTAGACTTTATTAATATCCCACAATATTATGGTTTCTACTGTATATTTCATCAAATAAATGCAGCATTGGTGAGCATAACAGACTTAATAAAAAAAAAAATCAAACATTTGATATAAAACAGTACTGTACTATAAATAATATTAACTATTAGATTGAACTTTTCTGGCAATCCTTGGCTCTTTGTATCACACTTCTAATGTTAGTGCCCACTTTTGATGAATTGCTTGTGTGGTAGTGATCCTCATTTGCAAAGTGAATAAATGCAGGACCAGCTGTAGTGCGGCATGCTGGTATATGCATTGAAAATCACATCCAGTCAAATACAAACACACACATACAAATACTATTACTTATACTAAAAAAAAACACAATCGCAGCACTTCAGCAAAACTGCAAGTGAATTCCAACATCCTGCATTTGTGTATTAAAAGGGGTACAGCTCAGGATGTTCACAAAACTTTGTAATAAGTCAGCTGCAACCAAAACTAAAATGATTTTGAAATTCTAGCTTAAAGTTGAGACTGGGAGATTCATAGACAGAAAATAAAAAGCACAGGGAATAATTTAACACTATCACAGAATCACCCAGAAATGACAAGCAGGGAGTTGAGCATAGCAGGAATGTCCTCCCTAATCTCTGCAGAAGAGTCCATGTGTGGCACAAACAGCCTTAAACAAATGTGGAGGCGGTAACAAAGCACTTTATATGTTTATTTACACACTATCTTATAGTCAAATGCACTGCATGACTAAAGGCAACGGCACAAACATACATGCTCCCACACATGATTAACATAATATCTGTGGATATCTTTGGGCAAAATGTGATATTTACCCACTCTATACAGGCTGCATATAAACACACTGTATTTCAAATAAAATTAAAAAGCACATTACCATTACAAACCGTTCCCAGTCCTGATTTCTCAGCATGGCTAGCTGACAATGCTGTAGAACAGCTGTAATAATGCACTGACAGTTTTATCGTATAATACGGACACAGTATATTTTTACATAGGATGGTACAAACGGTAAGGTAAAAGAATAGTTCTTCCCAAAATATGATGAACATTTACTCACCTGCAGGCCAGATGTAGATGAGTTTGTTTCCTCAAATTTAGCATTACATCACTTGCTCACCAATGTATCCAATGCAGCTTATAAAAACAATTTATGAAAACACCCCGATCATCCACAAGTAAATCACACAACTCCAGTCCACCAATTAATGTATTGTGAAAATAAAATATTTGTGTTTGTATTAGATAAATCCATCAAGATGTCTCTAACTTCAAACCATTGCTTTCAGCTTATATACAGTATGAGTCCTGTATCCATAATATTGTTTTCTCCAGTGAAAAGAAGTCTTGTCTGAATCAGAAAATAAATACTGTTTGCACAGATCATCCACCTAGTGAAAACAGTTCAAAATGGCTCTAAACATGTTTTAGATTTCAATGTGAGAAGGCAACAGGGGATACACTTTTTTTTTTTTACTGGAGAAAGTGCTGTTATGGATTTTGGCTAGAAGCAAAGGTTTAATGTTAAAAAGCCTTAATGATACATCTGTTTATTACAAACATGCAGCTTTTCACTTCACTACAAATTAATGGAGAGACTTAACATGAGTTACTTGTGGATTACTGTGATGTTTTTATCAGCAGTTTGAACTGCAGTTGGACCACTGATGGATATATTATGATAAAAAACTAATTTGCATGATTTTCCAATATAGTGCCATACACTCACTGAACCTGATCAAGTTTTAAAGTTCTGGTCTATCTCAGTTTTTTGCGGTATAGAAAATGTGAAAGTGGCACTCACAGTAGATCTGTTGCAAGCATGAAACATTATCATAGAGTAGCTAATTTCATCAAACCAATAGGACAGTTAATGGGGCTCTAAGAAGTACTCTGTAGTTTGATACACAATTTTTAACCTGCAAAATGGTAGTGAACAGCTGCAGCTCTAACATGTTAAAAAACCCTGCTTTAATAAGAATTTTCTTCTGCTCTCTACAGGTTGTGGTTTTCGTGGTGTACAGGTGTCTGTTTACTAAGGTAATGTATGTGATTTCTTTTCTATGCCATATGTTTTGAGTGTAGGTGTTTTATTTCTTCGCATGAATGTATCTCTGTGCTTTGTAAAAAAAAAAACATATACATTTGTGTGGTCGTATGAGTGTGTGCATACATATGTGGGTGGAAAACTTACGACGTGACAGCTGGTGGGCCGATGCCATCAGGGAGGGAGAAAGCAGAGAGGGGAGCTGTTGTTGCCATGGAGACCCCGCCGTGTGGCTCATGGTTGGGTAGCGTGAAGTTGCAACCAGCTGAGAGAGAAACAGCTGAACAACAGAACCAGAGAAAGGAGAGAAAAAAAGAAAGAAAGAAATTAATCCATATTTATCATACAAAACAACGGGCAGAAGCATTTGACGGTCTGACAATCCCCCGCAGCTGGCATCTACATAATGCCAACATCCAGCCAACACAAAAGCAGGATGAAATTAGAAACCTGTTTAGGTATAAATGTGACAGATCCAGCTTTGTGTCTCAGTATGCACATATCTTCATACAAGCCCTAATTTCTCTTTCTTCACTTAGAGCATTTCACCGTTCCTATTTGCCTCCAGCCTTATTTTGAGTCTCTATTGTTGTTAAAAGTAACATTATACCTTAACACCAATATGCACAAGAGTTTTCTGATGCAGCCAATTTCATCAGCTTTGAGATTCTGATATTATTCATCTCAGTTGCCAAGTTTCTCATATGTTGTTGTTAGTTTAGAGTTTTTGTCTTTGGACATTTTGTCATATTTTGTCAATATTGACATTAATTCATTTTAGTCAGTTTAACGTTGACACACGGTTGGCATGTGTTGCGTTTTAAGATGAGCATTACAAGCGATCCAAACTCACAGAAAGGTCAAAAGTTTGCATCCCTGTATTACAGTGAGCAATGATATATTAAATCGTAATCATAAAAAGCACTCTGATACTTATCTAAATGAAGACATCAATGCTGAAGTGATGTAACTGTGCCGCTTATAATCAGATTTAGTCAGATATTACTGTTTGAAAGACTTCCTTCAGAGCTAATGCTCAGAGATCTGTACTGACTTTCGCATGCATCAGTTGCTGAAGTAAAGCACCTCTCTGCCCTTAAGAAAGGCTGATGGATTCGTAGGCTGTGTGATGATCTAGTAGATGACTGTGATGAGGTCAGCGGTGTTAAACTCATGACTCAACTGCCTCCAATACAGCCTAAATCACTGACAGCCAGTAGACCCTAAAAGCATTTCTCCACTGACCCCAAAACAGCATAAATTTATGACTCTCTGACCCCAATAATGCCCAAACACATACATATACTACAGTGAGCAATGAATCGCACGGCACCCAGTACCGACTGATCAACTAACTGCATAAAATGAATTTAAGACCACAGCTTTCCAATTGAGGGTTCGTGAACCCCTCGAAACTTTGTGGTGCACAACATTGCAACAAGTTAGGTTGCAATGTATATTAATTTTAATAAACACGTCTGCTATTTAAAAGACATGAACAGTAAATGTTAAAAAGGAATCCCAATTGCAAAAAATATATATATATATATTTTAACATCTGAAATCATAGACTTAAAACAAATAATTATTGTATATTATTAAGGTTAATATTTAAAATGTATTCTGTTAAAAAAATTGTAAAAAGTTGGGAAGCCTTAGTTTACATTGTACTGATATCAGTATTCTGCTGCACTGATGAATAGCAACAATATTTGTGATCCTCGTCCGACAGCAGATACAAAAACAAATGGCTCTCACTACAATGAGTTATTACACCTATCACTGCGAAAAGAGAAGTAAGAAAACAGAGGGAGAGGATAGAAAAGACAGATCCACATGACAGCAGAAGTACTGACAGCCACAGTGCCGACAAAAAAGGCACATGGTTTGAATAAAAACCATGCACGTCGATATTCACAAAGCCAGCTCTTGTTTGACATACACTCACTTTCATGCATACTAAAAACATAAAATCAATAACGGAGGCATAGAGTCTGAAAGAGAGTGAGAGAAACAGATAGAGAGAGAGATGAAGGCTCTTTTTAAAAGCATTAACTATAAATAGAGAGCATTAAAACACCATACAGTAAGTCAGGAATGCAACAAGGGACTGTACACCTGAACATCACATCCAAAAGCACTTTTTGAAAATTTTATTTCAAAATCATTGGCATTAATAGAGCAGAACAGTGACTGCCTATATTTTCAACCTTGGTTCAAATAGTTGTTTAGATTTATTTCACCATATTTTCTAATACATGCAATGTCATGTATATATGCAAATCAATCTAATATATACAAAAATGCACGTATACAAATAATTTAAAAGTCTAAGACTTAATATGTTTTTTTTATTATTGGCAGTGGGCGAATGTCTCTAAGGAGAAAATAATTTATTCTTCTGGAAACCAAGTGTTCACTCAAAAGGAAGATTTGATGGAGTTGCATTTAAAACAGATGACATGACAGGATGCGATAATTTAATAACTATAAACAAATAGCAAACACCTGTTAAAATGATTAAATGGAGGCATGTATGGAAATGTATCTTGTATTTATATTGATATAATAATATAAAAATCATTATAATATAATACAATATAAATTATTATTGACTATAAAACCCTTTTACTCTTTTCAGTATTGATTGAATTATAACAAATTCAGTCTGCTATAGCCTGCTTATAACTAAAATAGCTTACTTTTATTTTTTCATAACGCTTGTCACAATGCTATTTCTTTCTCCATGAAGGATGCATGTGACATTGTCATAGAATTATTCCAAAAATAGCTTTGACTTTGAGAGCGCACATATGATGCCTTAATAAAATGCTGCCTGCAGAAGGAAACTAACTGGGTTATGGAACAGTTGTGATATATATTCATTTAAAAGCAAACACGTGTGTGAAACATTTATGAAACTAGTTGATATTAGGTAAAATATAGCATCCTTCGCAAGATGCAGAATGTCTAAACCAGTCTGTGCATGCCATTCTGAATCAGTGTGAGTGAAAAAGAGAGAACATTTGAGAACGAGACAGAGCAGCCCATCAATCAGAAAGATGTGCTACAGCCTTGACAGGCTTTTTCCAGACTAAGTGAGGGACTCAGGCTTTACAAAGTGAACAAACACAGGCAGCAGGGTCGGTGAAAAAAGAGCTCCAATCAACCTTTCCAAATAGGTGTCCCTCTAAATTAGTGCCGTACCAAAATCGATGGAGACCAGATCCATCCTAGGAGCCTAGGAAGTGTCACTGGATATTTTAAAGGGTCTTTAAGGTCTGACAGCATCTGCTTTGTTTTCTTTTGTTTTCCTGAAGTGTTAAATCAGGCTTTGGATTTAACGCATTTATGTTTATGAGCCAACAAAATCTTTTGTTGGGAAACTTGCAATACACATTTGAAAATGGAGGGGGTTTATCCAGCCATTAAAGTGAAAATAAAGACTTGACTGCATGTATTCAGTGTTTTTCTATGACTAAACTCATTTTTATTTCAATCTTAACTGCATATTCAGTCAGATCCATTAATGTAAAATTTTAGATCTCAGGTTTAAAATTCTCAGGATCTTCAGGTTTTTTTACACATGGTATTTGAATTGGGACAATCTTTGGTAGTTGACATACTTGTTCTGATTTTGATTGCTATTGCATTTGCAGTAGTGTATGCAGCCTTGTCAATTCACCTTTTTTTCTACTTTTGAAGCACTCTTGTCAACTAGTTTTTATATATCCTAATGTCAGATTCTGTTCTATGTTATATATATATATGTGTGTGTGTGTGTGTGTGTGTGTGTGTGTGTGTGTGTGTGTGTGTGTGTGTGCGTGTGTGTGTGTGTGTGTGTGTGTAATTGACCTTTTGGGTTGCATGCAAACACAACAAGTATAATCAGGTTCACAAAGAAAAGAAAATGACCACTGTAGCCAAATTCCAGAAACAAAAATAAACAAAAATTGCATGGCACTGAATCAAAAATAGAACCTAACCTAAATCAATTCTGAATCAAAACACATCAAACTGGATCAAATTCAATTTAAAATTTAATCAAATCTCACTAAATCAAACTGAAGCAATCAAATCAAGTCAATTACAATAAAATTCTAAATAATGAATTTATTAAATAAAATCAGCTCACACTGCTTAGTATCCAAATAAAATCAAATCAAAGCAAAACAGTAACAAATCACATTCTGTCAAAATTACATTGCGTCAAATCAAATACTTTAAATTAAGGAGAGTCATGCCACTGTCCTGTTTAACTCCAATCCTAATTAAATACACCTGAACCAGCTAATCTCAGTCTTCAGGATTACTGGAAACTTCCAGGCAAGTGTGTTTTTGGCAGGCTGGATCCAAAATCTGCAGGATGTTGGCTTTTCAGGAGCAGGATCGGACATCCCTGCTTTAAAATGACAAAGCCGAAAATGTTGATCTGATAGTTGGCTTGGTATATTTGTACATCTTGTAGATCTGCAGTTGGGCAGGGGTCGTGAGCTTCATGAGTCTCTGTGGGAAGTGAAACTGAATACAGTGTGCTATCTGAAAAACAGTGGCGCATTCTCCATCCTGGCCTTCGATACCTTTTTCTTCAGTTTGCAAACCCTCCTCAGACTTCTCAAGCTTTCATGGTGCAATGCTGCCGTAATTCACAGAAACCATTGCCCATCTGCTCAGGTCAGCAGAATACAACGATAAGGCCGCTCTGATTTGTCTAGCGCAGATTCTCAGACATTACAACATCACATTCAGGATACAACAGTTTGTTCTAAAACTGCTGCCATTCTGGTGCCACAGAAACAAACTGAGCCCTGGGAGAGATTTTTGGCATGTGATGATTTCAAGTGACTTACCGCTGGGCCGTGTGGAGACTGCAGCGTTGTAGCCGTCGGCTCCGAGATGTGTTCATCTGAAGGTCAAGCTAATAAAACAAAAATTTGAGCAGTTTAAACATTCATTTCTTCCTCAAATCTGTATATTTGCAAACAAAGTATCTCCTTCACAACAGTTTTCTAATTGTGTTAAATAATGTCACAGGTTGAGTTGAGCTAAATAACTCAAATCTACTGTAAAACTAAAGATTCTTTAAATATATTCAAGCGTAAAATTCAAAACCATGCAAATGACACTTTTTTTCTCTCTTTTTCGTCACATGCTTGGACTTATAACAGCTGTGCATTGTCCATGAGTTGTCCAATTTGTTCACAGCATGTGTGTCTATCCCAGTTTACACAGCATTACGTCAGCAAAATGTGGAGTCTGAGGACTGCTAAGGCTCAGGGTAGCATTTCTTATGGCCTTAGGCTATGTGGTAAATACTCATTTGCTTTCATGGTGTAAAGACAGCCGAATGACCCACCGAATGAATCACATTTGTCACGTAAGCCTGGCAGTAGAAGAAAGGGTTTGGGCTGGGCAAGAGATGAGGTTAGAGTCACAGTTAACAGAACATCATTTGCTCAGTCAGATAATGAGGTCAGCTCTATACGCAACTACGAATTACCTCACACAGAGACCTGGTTTATACCCAGAATTAACATCAGTCTCTAAAAAAGATGCAAAGAATTGTGCAAAGAGATAATTTACATAAGATTCAGTTGTAATTTAAAAAGCATTTGGCTACATCATACAGGCATGTGCCACATACTTTAATGGCCTGTCCCCTCACCTTATAGTGGAGGAAATGTAAAAAAAATGGCTGCAGTTATATAAAAAAAAAAAAATGAAAATTAAGCATAGTGGAGATAAATGGGGTACTGTTTTTGTCTCTGTTTATTTGCAGGAGCAAGTTTTTAAGGAAGTCTTTTTGTTATTTGAACAGAGATTCTGTAAAAACTGAAATATTGTTATATAAATTACCATTTTCCATTTATTCCTCTGAAGCATAATTTTCAGCATCAATACTCCAGTCTTCAGTGTCACTTGATCCTTCAGAAATCATTCTAATATGCTGGGTTACTGTTCACGAAATATTCATATTTATTATCAATGTTCAAAATATTTGAACTGGTTAATAGATCTATGGAAAACATGACCATTTTTTTAAAAGGATTCTTTTATGAATAGAAAGTTCAAAAGCACAATTAATGTGAAGCATTGTTTTTTGTGTCAATATATTTACTTTTAATTTAATCAATTTAATTTAACACAAGAGACGTGTTACCAACAGGTGTAACTGACAATCTTCTCGTCTGACCGCCAGGGAACGGATCGCCTAAGACGGATGTTAACACTGGGTGTAAACAGTGCCAGAGTAGGAGGAAACTGAATGACAGATTCTCATCTTCAACGACTGCTGCACATTTGTGCTCCTTTGTCTGATCTAAACCTCTTCAAACACGATTAACAGATGCTTGGATGAGAGGGCCATAAGCTGCCTTATGCTAAACCAGACACCTTTTATGATTCACTCTTGTTTTTTGGTAACTGATTTTTATAAAATAAGCGCCTGACAAGTGTGAAATCCTGTGAGAGTCTAAAATTGGGCGCCTGGGATTTGACACCAACTGTGGTTATTTAACTTTATAGAATGTGCTAAACCATCTGTGCTTATGGGACATGGGTTAACAAATAAGTGTTAATTAAGCAGTTCTCTTTTAAAAATGAAGAGTGTAAATGTGTATAAGCTACAAGGAATAGTTCTTTTGTGAGGCTTTATATTGAATGACAGACCCTTGATGTGTCCATCAATTAAGTGTAATACCCCTGGTTAACAGGCCTGAGGGGATTAGCTCTTCAGGCTATTGTGACTTCCCAAAACCCTGACTGAGTAAATGTTCTGGATGGATCTTTATTTAAGGAGAACATTCTCTCAGCCACCCTAGTGTGCTTTGTCAGCTGGATTTTCACCTCCCTGTCTGGAACAACAGATATCAAACCTGCCTGGTGATTTTTTTGTTTGAGAAGGGAACATTAATGGAGATTTGTATTTTGTGATGGGAACATTAATGATTAACCTGTCTGATATTCAGAGGGATGTGACAAGATACGGTATACAGTAACTAACTTGCTTTTAGTATTTTAACAGTCATAACATTAAACATGAAAATATTAAACATTTCATCTTTAAATTCTATCAGTATCAAAACTGTTTGGATTACAATACATCCCCAATGGGCCATCTTCACTACCATTCAAAAGACTGGGGTCAGTAAGATTTTAATGTTTTTGAAAAAGTCATTTAGGGTGCTATTTAGAATTTCTAATAACCATTTTCTATTTTAACATATTTTACAATTTAATTGATTTTAGTTATGGCAAAGCTGAATTTTCAGTGTCGTTTACTTCAATCTTCAGTTTCCTTCAGAAATCATACTAGTATGCTAAAGAAACGTTTCTTATCAATTATTAAAACGGTGCAGCTTAATGTTTCGGTGGACACTGTGTTACAATTTTTTCAGTATTTTTGGATGAATAAAAGAACAGAATTTATTTGAAACAAAAATCTTTTGTAGCTTAATAAATGTCATCCTTGTCGTTTTTGATCAATTTAAGGCAGCCTTGCTGAATAAAAGTATTGATTAGTTAAAAAAAATCTATTAGTGTAACAATCCAAATAAAATATTTCACTCAGACACTAGTATAAATACTTAACCAAGCTATACAATGCTTAAATATTCATAAAGTAATTCCGTGCATTCTCTGAACGACTATAAAATAAGCATTCTCTCTACATGATTGCACATCAGGCGCAGTTGTTGGACTGGAACTGTCAAAAAGGACATCCAGAGATGTGTCAGCGTAAGTGGTGACGTTTCCTTGCCGAATGAAGGTGACCACACTGTTGGGTGACAACATGTTTCTAAGTAATGCCTCAGTCTGATGCTCAATCTGTTTCTTTTGCATGTGTGAACTCATCACTCACTCACTTTCTGACTTTCTTACACCTTCACTCTCATTTACACCTACTCTCCTCTATTTGATCAAATTTTGGGAGGTTTTTGGAGAAACTCCAAAATACAATACATTTCTTCTCATTAATCCTGATATGACAGAACAATGGAGAGAAAGACAAGAGATGAACAATTATCTCACATCTTGCTCTCATTCTGATAGCTCACTCCATAAATATATATATATATATATATACAGTATATATGCATTGATCGGCAGCCTCAGCCGCTTCTAAGAATTTAGACACAGAAACGAGATCTCCGGAGACAGAACCAATCAACTCTTGATTGACTTCCTGCATAATGTGGATGGACAGGCTGCCACGCTGGCAGTGGTTCACACAGGCTAATTGAACTGCTGACATCTGCACTATGAAAACCACCCTCATAAATACACATGGACGTGCTCACGACGCATTCATCACGTATTTGTAAATACTGTGCACTATTGGCTAAAGGGCAAAATCACAGGAGATCTTTTTGCTTTTGATCAGCGTTCATGGGAAGTAAATAGAACAACCAACATCAAAGAGAGAAAAGAACAAATTCTGATCATCGCTGCCCATGTTTCACACTCTTCTCTTGCTCTCCAGATCTTTGACAATCAGCACACATCAAAACAATTCTCCTGTCTGCTGTGAAGAGATGTTAGAAGTTGATACGGTAGTTCATGAAATATTAATAGTTTGTTATTAAGCGTTTAAAGCCAAACATGTCATTTTTTATATAAAAATAGCAGATTAATACACAAAGACAACAATGAATAAGCCACCTGAATAGTATCAAAACATTACTTGCTGACCAACCTATGACAGCAACCGTGGCTCAAGCAATGGCACGAGCTGTATGTTATCTGTCAATATTAGTGAAGAAATCTCAGAGATATAAGCAAAGAAAATGGTAAGGTGTTTGAAGTCTCATGCATGTAGGGAGTCCATGCCTCAGGAAAGAGAGAGGGAGAAATTATAGACTTGGCCGAGTGCCTGGCCCTCAGGCCAGAAGCTTCATCCCTCATTGCCAAAGAAGGCAGAGCTCAAGTGAGGAGGAATTAAAAGAAGAAGACTGCAAGCATATGCTACGGTCTTTTTTCATTCTGGCCTTGACTATATGACCCTGAGGCTTTCAAATTGACCAGAGCATATTTCACCCACACAGCACTACAGAAGTTGTGCTGGTGGGTCTGACCCCCAACCTCCAAACATCTCACCCACCAGGAGTCGATCTCTATCAGAAACTGGGAAATGTGAGATATGCAAAAACTCCCTTTTAATTGGAAGGCAGAGATTGTGACGGAAAAGTAATTAGTAGTTATTAATTTTGTAATTACCTCCCCACAACATATTAAGGGTGATTCATTTGGGCATGACAATTCTTTCTCTAACAATTCAAGATCAAATCCACAACAATTCATAACAAAAATGTCAGATTAATTCTTAATACTTCTGGTTATGGGAAAACAGTACATAATGTTTAACAACAACTCAACACAACGGAGTAACCCATTACTTTAGATGACTGCAATACAAATTTAAGAATACAATACCATTTTAAGAATCAGTTTAATATCTGTCCTGGCATAACATCACATGAAAAACTAAGGTGAAGTACATTGTATTTTATATTTAAGGTAAAGATGATGACATCAGATGATGATGTCTCCCAGGTGCTTTGTCTCGAAGTGCAACGTACAGATCCCTAGTCAGACTATGATGACTGCAGCGTAACATATCACTTTCTCAATAAAGAATCCTGCTGAAGGTACAAAATAGTCTCCTGGTCTTTGCTTCTGAGTTTCCTATACAATAGTCCGTAAAAATATTCTTGTAAAAGACTTTAAAACACCTGTATTTCAATGACTAATGCAAGAAAATTGGCTGGAAATGTAGCAGCGCTGAAGACAGACCTAGTGAGAGTGGTGTTTCATTTCTGTGTAGACACTTTGATTATCTCTCTGGATGGAGCATCACAGCCTTGTAAATCCGCACAAGGCACAAATGAAAGGTCTCACATCCTAGCAGAAAAACAACAATAAACCCTGACTCACCTTGGGATGCTGAAAGTAACTTCTTAGGTGGTGTCGTTTCCCGGCGGCTCACTTTCAATGCCGTGCTGCAAGAAGCTCCTTCCACATCCACACTAGATGAAAACTTGAATAGGTTGACACATTTCCCCGAATTTGTCTGTGAAAAAAATTGCAAAACTTTCTTTCAAGGGACTGTATTTCATGAAGGTTTACCAGATGTTGAGTACTTCTATCGCTCAACTGCTCAACCTAGTTTTGTAATTTTTCAATATTTAAATACTTTTGGTCCCACTTTATATTAGGTGGCCTTAACTACTATGTACTTACATAAAAAATAGGTACAATGTACTTATTATGTTCATATTGCATTGTAAAACACTTTTGCTGCTATTGTTGTGGGATAGGGGTAAGGTTAGGGAGAGGGTTGGAGGTATGGGTAAGTTTAAAGGTGGGTTAAGGTGTAAAGTATGGGTCAACAGTGCAATTATAAATGTAATTACAGAAATTAAATACAGATGTAATTATACATCTGTTTTTTTTATATAAGTACAATGTAAAAACATGTATGAACACAATTAGTACATTGTACTAAATTATTAATTAAAATGTAAGTACATAGTAGTTAAGGCCACTTAATATAAAGTGGGTCCATACTTTTTTCTGTACCAATTCTGAATAAGATTGATTTTATCCAATAAAATCTGCTTGGTAGTTTTGTCACAGTTTTACAGTGTTTAGCTTCCCATTCACCTCATGACCGAATAAAATAAAACAATCTGCATGATGGCGTATTAAAATAAATATTGCTTTCTTTTTACTTTCTAATTATCAAAGAATTCAGAAAAAAAGTATCACGGTTTCCACATAAATATTAAGCAGCGCAACTATTTTACAATGAACATGCAAAATAAACAATTAAAAATGTTTGTAGGAAAAAAAAAAAAAAATTCCTCAAATGTGTTCCTTATGAGTGATATAATCCAACTGCTCTTATTTTGTCTTCCTTCTTAATCAGTGCCATTAATGCCACAATAGAGTCAGATTTCTTTTAGCACTATTCTCTAAATGTATAATTACATAATTAGTCTGCCACCATTAATTTAATTGCAACCTCCTGATTAGAGGCATTGCATAAGGACTCTAAAACAGCCTGCATGGGAGTGGCACATCTTGTGATATTACCATTATTCCAGTGTGTGGTTTTATGTATTCAATCATTACCTGCTGTGTGCTTGCAGAGTAGACCATGTCGCCCCAAGGGTTGGGGAGAGCACTGCCCTGCAAGTCAAGGCACACATTCTCTCCGGGACCCTCAGGATCCGAAAACAGACTCCAAGCACACCGACGCACACACTGCATAAACGCTGCTCTGTGCACAGCTGGGGATGTAATCTTACGAAATAGAGAGAGAGAAAGAACAAGATAAAGAGACATTTTGCTCTCAGTTTGTCCCCGAAAACGCATCATCTAATGTTCCAAGTCATCAGAACAAGGTGTCGCTCTTTAAATATAACTTGGTTCAACTTTTTTCATACTACCAATTGGACAGTGATTTCTTCTTTGGAAACAATGCTGCCAGAAACACTTTCCAGAATCTAAAATCAGCAGCTACAATCACACAGATAGGAAATATATCAGCCTTTTATTTCCCAAAATGTACACATGTACACACACTTACACAAACTAAACAGATTAAATAAAATAAAGATGACATAAAATGAGAACGAGAGAGAAAAAGATGGAGAACTGAGCCTCCCCTCGGCTTTCTTATGATCCCTTGGGATCAGGCATTAAAGTTAATCAATAAATGAGCTGGTCAGGCTCAGCTCACCGTAATTAATCATGACAGAAAAACAGCAAGGGAGAGAAGGAATTATACAGCCCCCCTTTCTCTCATTGCCACCTCCCTCTGAGGTTTGATGTATCTGGCCAGTGATATATAGGCTCAGGCTGTATATTAAATATCCAGTTCAGCATAGAGCGTTGATACATAGAGATGTATTTTACACTTCACAGCATGAGAGAGAGACACTGATTGACAGAGAAAGAGCGAGTAAGAGATTTATAATCACCTTTAACAGTCCCTCAGTATCTCAGACCCACTATGACACAATCAGTCTTGGGTACAAATGCCACAAATGATCTCAATTATGATCTTTCAAAAGAAACCCTGTTCTCTCAGAATTTCCTTTCATAGCCACAGACAAGTGCACATCATCACAGTGCAGACAAAACTAAAATACAACGAATAAAATACAACATATGTAATTGACTGAAATTATTAATTTATATACATTAAATATATATATTTATATAAGTGCTATATTTTATTATTACTAATATATTTACTGTTTAAAAATAACAGAAGCAACATTTTAAATATTTCATTTTATTTTCATATTAATTAATAATATATACTATTATTAATAATAATAAAATGTAATAACATCATATAACACATTTTAGAAATGGGGAGCAAAAAGTCTAGGCCTCATTGAAAGTCAGATTCAAAGTCTTTTTTTCTATTTTTTTTTTACTTATGCATTATAATGTAAATAAACAAGGAGAGAGAGAGAATAAGAATTTTTAAGAATGTACTATTTCTAGATTACTAATCAAATAAACCAAATTTGTGGTGTTTATAATTTAAACTAATTTGAATAAACTGTCAGATGTTCTTGCTTCCAGTGAAGCTCAAGATGCTCTTTGGCTCATTCTTAAATCATGTTTAAGAATATGATCATCAACAACCTTGTGGGGCTGATGTAGCTCAAGTGCTGTCATTAAAGCAAAATTAACTCATATGCACTTTTCCATTACTGACACCTGGAGAGGTACATAGCACATGCTGGGATATCAATACCACATTTCTAATTAAAGCGCCAGCTCCAAGAAACACTTTCTTTTTAAGAGCATTCTATTCATGAAGGTGTAGACTCGGCATATTGCCAATTTTTCACTATGGAGACGATTCCTACAAATCCTTACAAAATCCTTAGAACACTTCAGATATTTAGACTGAAGTTCCCCAGCTTTTGTTCAACCTAACATGGTCTGAAGATGAAAATAATCACTGCTACATAATTTACCCTGAATCCTTCTTGTCAGCTCCCAAGCTCCCCTCTCACTGGAGTCAACAAGATTTCATTCTGGAACGTTTCCCGCAAAATCTTTTGAGCAGACTGATGCTGAATATCTCTCTGGAGATGTCTCTGATTAGAACTATGTCTTTTATATAACATATTAATCGCTATCTTTCCTGCCTATTGCCTCAAAAATGAGATATGGCATGGATATACAACAACAACATTGAGGCTCAGAGAAATCTGGATTAATTAAATATTTTGCAGAAATATGAATGTGGCCTGAATTTTTGTAAATGGTAGACTGAAACATGACTGTTAAAAAGTCACTCAAAATGTCTAGAGGTATTCAAACTATTTGCATCCAGCGTATGTTTGAGACCTGCAAGAAAGTCAAGAATTAATTATAATAAATCAAACCATTACTAGATATAAACTTAAGCTGTGGCTTTTCAAAGAATTGTGATGAATCTAGGGTATTGCGTATGATTTCAACACTGTTCAGAACAAACCCTATGGGCATACGCCAGACAGTAACAATGACATGGCACCCATGTCAGGCAATGATCATAAAACACACATCTCAACAGCCCTTACCCTCAGCTTCCACACAATAAATCAAAGCAGGGCGGAATCACTGCCAGCTCTGAGAACAAATTGATAACTGCTGGTTTTGGTAACAAGCTGAGCTATTAAAGTGGCTGGTGGTGTGGAGGTTGGAGCGAGGCTTCGGGTAGGGAGGCCGTGAGCTGCAGCCCAGTGTGAAGAACTGTCAGCGGGTGTGCGCTATGCTACATTGGGACTGCCAGCAGGACTGATGGGAAGGGGATGAGCAGGCGGAATAATAATGAAGTATCCTTCCCTAAGTCCAGTCATGTAGCAAACTTCAGTCAGAACTGTGTTGCCATTGCACAAGAACCTGCTTTAAAGCAGCTGAATAAAACATCCAAGCAGAATCTACCGTAGAATTGTTCTGAAGCTTTAAATCTTCCCAGTTCTGTAAGAAAATGGTAAATGTACTAACTACACCAAAATTTATCTATACAAAATTTACAAATGAAACAAAATGTAATAAATTAATTAATTATTTTTGCATTTCTTCACAAATTACAAAATTATCAAATCTTAAAATGAAATATATAAATCATACATATATAAGTTCCATATTATATAATTGAATTTAAAGGGGTCATGAACAGGCTTTATTATTTTTGCATAGTAAACTTACTGTGTGTCTGTTTGACAAGATATGTCCTTTTTTGTTTAGACACATGCACTTAATCAGGACAAACCAAGCAATCCCTAACAAAGCAATAGTGACATATTACAAGAACAGTATTTTTTACTCACGTAAGTGTGCTGTGCAATTCCTGTTGGATCCAATATGGACAGCACAGCATTGCTTTTTAATCTCAGTCTCTCTGCAAATCCAGCATCGACCTATGTCTTGTTTACAAAGGAATCCGCTGAGAAATGAAGCGAACAAATGTTTTACTCACGTGAGCTGAAACTTCATTAAAAATAAAGTTCAACCATGCATTCCTAATATTTGACATGGAAGGAAGGAAGGAAGTGACTGTGTTTTTCCACAACCAGGAACTGCACAATATTTTGCAATCTTCAATGGCGTGTTTATTGCTTGGAGACTCGATGTAAGGGAAACAGGTTAATTTAGTTCAAAGGGAATCATTTAAGGTATTATATGGAATTTGGACAGAATCAATGTTCTACGACTGCATTCAACACATTGATAGAAGTTGCAGCAAGATAGAAAGTAAAGAATGAGTTTAAGAAAATTAAAATGTGAAATCCCAAGTTTATAGCAATACGCGTGTACTGTTTTCCATACTGTATATGTCCTGTGTATACTTCAACAGCAAGCTAAACTGCTCCTTATCAACATCACATATATGGAATTTCCTTTTTCATACTTTAATAAGGGAAGGGTAAAAATATGAAATAAGAAGAGAACAATAAACAATATGAATTGTGATTCCAAATGTGTACGTAAAGGAATCAATCTTTCAGATATCTTGTAATCTAGATCAAACATTTCTGCTTATTAGATAACACAAAAATACACTGTCAGGCAAATGCAAATGATAAATGTATCAATGGCTCTCATATGGTCTAACGAGAAAATACATCTAAGATGCACTCAATTAATACAAATTACAAAACTTCAAATTAATCAAATACAATTGAAGGTAATATGAACAATGACAATAAAACATACCGACAAAGCTATCAAAGGCCAAGGATGAATGCAGATGGATACTGATTCACTGCGTCCTGACTCAAGAATAGAATACCAGCATGGTAAGTGCTAATTTCCTTGTTAGTCATATGATCAGTCACATGATACAACAGCTTTATTCTCAGAGCAGCCAGCAGGGAGAGACAAACCAAACATTTATTCCTTAATTAACTTAAACAATTACTGTAACAGAAAACGTGAAATTGCGTAGACAGGAACAACCATCAATCACTTAACTCCCGCATTGAGTTCCACAATGAGGTTAAACTTTATATGAAATGCACCAGCTCAGTTCAGAATCTGGAGGTAAGTTACTTGTGTTGCCTATGTAAAGGGGTTCCCTTTGTTGTTGTCGAAAAGAGGGTTTCTCAAGGTTGCTGATTGGCTGGAAGTTCAGTAGTCGTTGAAGTGATGTCTTGGGAAGCCAGTCGTTGGAAATTGTCTGAAGATACAGAGTTGTGGGCAGGATGAAGTTTCAGAGAGGCACTCAAGGATGGACTCGAAGACATAGCGTTTGGCAAAACTTAACTCAGAACACAAAACTCTCAACGGAAAAGAAACTAAAGTAAAAGAATAGAAGTAAAGTTTGACAAGACTAGGTGGCATTTCTTCTCATTGTGGCTAAGTAGCAGCGGGCATGCAGCCCGAAGCACGCTGGAAGGGCCCTCAGAGAACGCGAAAGGAATGGCAAAAAGCATGGCTGAAAGTGCTGACTAAATCCACGGCTACAAGCCATGACCAAAAAGCTAAAGAGCTAAAAGGCTGGCATGACTAAAAGCAAAAGCTCAAAGCTAACACTTAAAGCAAAAGCTAAGAGCATAATTTGATGGTTTACTGAATATTTGAACCAAGCTGCGGGACAACTCCCAAATGGTGTCTTAACCAATTAGATATTGTCTTTGCTCAGGGCGTTGTATATTCCTCCTTCCCATTCATAAATCAAATGTCATCTTATCAATCATGTGATCCAAATTTTTCCGCTCTTGCAGTGTATACTTTTGGACATGATTCCTATAACAAGAATATGATACATATGACACAGATTTGATTGTCAGAAACGTTTCAAGCAAGAAGATTCAAACACACATATACTAAACATGAATATGAACCCTTAAGCTATTCAAGTTATTAAAAAGACATCCACAATAAGTGATTAGAAACATTATAGTCCAATCTGTGAGTTACATATATGATATGGAGTCACGCAATGGACTGATATTAATTTATAAGTCTTTTACAGTCTTTTTGAGTGCCTAACCAAAGGTTAAACATCCCTTTAAAGGAATTTAAGTCTGTTTCTTTTCTCTAGGTGGGTAAAGGCAATCCAAAGAGCTTGTGATAATGATTATTATTATGGATTTACATGTGATGGTCATGCTGTACATCTCTTTGACCATCAATCTTGATTACTAGCCCCAAATTTGAAAATCTCCTTTCCGAATTGGAATTGTCCATAATTGTTCTTTTGTTCTAATGTTTAAAGCTGTTCAAGCAGTTCGCTCTGAAACCCTACATCCTTGGTTGCTCGCTCTGGTTTAGCGCCACTTATGTTATTTACTTACTATATCATGCGCAAATCAGTGTGCGGGGGTTCAGAATTAGGCGTTGATATTCTTTTGTGAAGGCGGTGTTTAACCTTCAGCATCGCATTAGTTCAGGCAGGCCATGTCAGTCAAGCTGGCATCAGCGGACAGTCGACTGTTCCTGACATGTACCAATCCAGTCTTGACACCTATCACAAGCGGTTGATTTAAATTCCCATTCTTCAGCATCTCTTTCATCGCATCGCTGGTTGCAATTACCTCCCTCGTCCAACCCCGACTTCCACTTAACTGAACCTGTAATCTGATCTAACTTTGTTCTTTCTTTACAGTCCTTTCATTGGATGCATTCTCTCTCACATTGTGTTTTACAACTCATGTTACTGTGAATTGTAATTATGTATGCATATATCTATGTATGGGGGGGGGGGTTGTCTCGCTGCTATCCCTGCTCTGTCCAAGCACGGCTGCATGGACAGGTGTGTGGAGTGTTGCCCAGAACATAACCATACCGCCAACACTAACTGTTTGCTATATAATTGTAATAAATATACTTGACAGTTTGATTGAACTATCTATTACGTCATACTGTAGGTAGGCAGATTCAAGGATCTGGCTTTCAGTGGGCCTGCTGTCAAAAAAAGTACAAACTCATGGGATATCCTTTTAGTATGATGACCTCTTACATTTCAAAAGCTGAAGTAAAAGTTGATTTCTCAACTCATGACCCCTTTAAATATTAATAAACTTCTAAAAAACAAATTAATGAGGCGGGAAAAGATTATACATATAGACATATTAAGAACTAAATAAAATAATCATATAATAATTTATGAAAGACCCCATTGGAACATAACTGTAGTTATATCATTTGATAAGCATGTTACAATAGTGCACCTCTTTACATGGCTTATATTTCATGTCCGATTATCTTTGCAAGACACTTATGAAGTCCTTGTTATGTCATTTTAAGCAATGCAGCAGAGAGCATCTGATAGACAAAGAAAAGCATCAAAGAGAAATCAAATCGAGATTCACTGTAGCACATAACTAACAAGAATTCCACATTAAAACTCACAACATCGCAGCTCTGTCTCAAGAACATAAATGCTAAAATGATTTTAAAGAGCAAACAAGGAAAACTTTGCCATGCGTGAATACAATTACAATAAACAGGAAATTGCCAGAGGCAGAAATTAAGCTTTTTGTGTTTATAAGCGGAAAGAAGCATAAGAATGCCAACAAAAACTGCAAAGAGTTAATTAATACCAAATTCATCATTAGAAATTGATTAAATGTTGGAGCCCTCACAAAAAAAACAAAAACAAAAACGTGTATAAATGCATAAACCAATCAAGGTGAAAGACCAGACGTCTTTGACAGATGGCTGCCGGCGAATTCACAGACATAAGACAGATCATTCGGTCCTCCTTATTTTTTTATCTAGCTTTTGCAGAAATAACACTAAAACCGAAAGTTGATTCGAATATACAGTGAAACTGTTGTAGTCTGACAACTCCTTTTCCACCGCGACGGCAGAGACAGCAGCATACTGATGAATGAAATTGTGTTCTCAGACATTTGGCTGGCGTATTCCTCAGGGACGGCTCAGGCATGTGGCGGGTGGCAGGGACAAGGCAATACATTGTTGGCTCTCGCCGCCGTCATGGTGAGAGGCTGATGCCAGACCTTTCCTGCACATGCTGTGTCGAGTCTTTAGCTCAGCACATTCTCAGAACTGTCTCTTGTCTTTGTTTAAAAACTCTCAGAAGGAACAGTGATGAATGTGTCAGAAACTTTGTTTTAAATAATTAAAAGAGAGAAACCGTTTTTGAGAGAGAAACACAAAAGACAATGGCAAGGTTCAATGAATAAATAAGTGTTTAAGGAGCCACTGTTACTCCCTGTTAAATGCTGGTTGGTTGGTTTTTGTTTACACAGCAGCTAAACAGAGCTGTCCACTTTCCAAATAGTGACAGAATTTTCATTAAAACATTAAGCGTGTGCAGAAATGTCATTCAGTGACTCTGTGGGACTCTTCAGTTTTTTACAGTTTGTGCCTTTACACGTCTGCTAACAATTGCCAGGGGTCTCTCTTTAAATTTTCCTCCACATAAAATAGGCGAAATTAAATTGGTTTCTCCTCATATTCATGCTTTGTTTACTGCAGCAAGACATCAAAATGAGTATCAATTTCAGGAGTGACTCCTGTGTTCATCACACATGAATAGGTTATTTATGGGAGCCAATCCTGCATTTAAATGTAGTTCTAACTTCCAAAACGAAGAAGTGTAAAAAGTAGTTTTCAGACTTGTTTTTATTACTTTATTCAAACCAGAGCTTGTATATTACACTACTGTTTAAAAACACAGTTTAAACTGTACAAATATTTCAAAATTTTACTGTATTTTTGAGCAAATAAATGCAGCCTTGGTAAAAAATAAGATATTTACGAAACCCCAAACTTTTGAATAATACTGTGTTTTAATCAACAGCAGTTAACTTATGGAAATTAGGATGAATTGTTTTTATACAGAATCAGATCCATATGAAAAAGTTGTTGATGCATCTAGAAAAATGCTTTCACACCAAGCAAGTGAACTCGACTCAGACATCAAAAGAACTCAACACAAAACGTATGAATAATATATAAGGACAATGTGATATCAATATATGAAAAACGGCTGAATTTGGAATACTACCCACTGTGAGATTATCCTCATTCCGAATCACACAGATAAAAGGTAAAGTATTAAACTCTGTTGAAAGACCCTAAATTAGGTAAAGTCTAGAGAGATATAGTTAACGAAAAGAGATGGAGGGGATGTAAAGAATGAGAAGGAAGGTAATAGAGAAAACCAATGTGACTGAGAGAAACTCAAGTGTAAAAACAAGTTTAGAGGTACTTAGTAGGAAGACAAAGGTAACAGTACTTAGCTCTGTGGTTCTCAAAGGATGGGATACAATCTTAAATTTTTTTTTTTTTTTCTGAAAAACAATGTCAACTCATTAAACACTGGCGTTTTTTTTTTTTTAAGTTGCCAGTTGGCCCCCATGATATTTTGTTATACGAATATCTGAAACATTAGTTTAGTAAAAGGTTTTATTTATTTATTTATTTATTGACAAATTTTGCGTGTTTTTTTTTCTTTTTTTTTTTTTCTTTTTTTTTTTTTTGATATTTAGCTTTTGCATGGATGGGAATATCCTACAGGTTTCTGTTCACTTTCCAGGAGGGCCTTGTTCATTCTCCCGCACACTTAGAAGTATGTTATGGAATCATTGATCAGTGCAGGCAGATGCACAGGGGAGGTCTGGAAAGTGCGGCTCAGTGTGACAGGGTGAACTCCCAGTAGGCTGTTTAGTAGATTTATGAACTTCTCAGTAGGAGAAATTGACATTCATACTAATTAGTTGACCATTGTTTCTCCTATTCCTGCTCTCCCATGCAAACCCCTGGAGCGAAGGCATCAGACCCTGCTGTAGACTGACCTCTCTGTACTGCTAAATATATCTGCACAATGGTGAAGACATGGGCTCTCTTACTGTGTGATGTTTGATTAACATTTAATTAACATTTGTGTGACATTTCCGACAGAACGGGAAAACATTTAAATAAAAGAAACATGTATAAATAAGCATTACTACTCCTAAATCGTCTTTTTATCGCAGGACTGACTGAGGGCAGTCAGACAGCCTGTAGAAAATCAGGCCTTAATGAGGAACTGAATGAACATCGTAGACACCGAGAAAGAGAGAGAGAGAGGAAAATTATTTATTAAGCGCATAAAAAACGAATCGCAAGACTTGATCCCAATTAAAACAACATCAGCAACCCTTTAAAAATGCAGAAATGCTGTTGTGTTTTGCCACAGATGTGAAGGAGCATGAGTAAATCTAAACTGATATGGGGTGTGCAACAGTGAGATACCATTGCATAATTTATACGCCATGTGAGCAGTAAGTTGGCCATGATTTACTCAACGCAAAGTGTAGGGCTAATAGAGCTTCACCAAGCTCTTAGACTCCTGAGGTTCATGCAGGTCACACTGACTAACAGAAGAAGTGTCTTCCTCGATGGAACATGGAGGCTGAAATTTAATCAGCAGGGTTTAGCTGCAAAAATAAATCATGTAGCAGTGCTGTTGTAAAAGAGCTGAATGTTAGTGGTAAATCAATTGTAGAGGCTCCATTGATTTCTGCTCCAATGGCTTCGCTGCTCTTAGAGTGTTGGTTAAGATCTTAATCTAGAATTGTGTGATATGGAACATTAACTTACCCACAGCAAGGGTTCAAGGTTTGAATGCTTAGTACGGCTAGGATAGGCCTATAAATTTCACTATAAAACTATAAAATTTTGCAGGCAAATGCATTTTACATTTACAGCCAAAAATAGCTGTCTGATGTTTTCCTAATTTATCAGTTAAATACAATAATAAATTAGAATAAAAAATAACTGATTTTAAATTATTTGAAAAACACTATATTTTTTAAGTAAAAAATAAAATAAAATTTACTATGGAACCACCTTCACCAATTTTTTATTATTATTAATATTATTATTTTTTTGTTGTTACATATATTCAAACTGGACAATGTGGATAAAGTCACATGACTTTGTCTAAAGTTCACTGAAAGTGACTGAATAATTCACTTAGGGGAAAAAATTAGCAAAAAATAGATTTGGCTCATAAGTGTCGAATTTCAGACCGACTTCTTCCACAAGATCCCGCGTCAGTCAAGCAACTTCCACTGAGATGAATGGGAATGCTAGCAAAAAGCTTTTTTCTGTATCATAGACCTCCTTGACCTGCAGCATGTCACTGGTGACCTTCTTATTTGCCTCTGCAACAAGACACATTACATTTCATTTACACTAGAGCACTGTTTGAAAATGTGTTCCATATGTATTAATATCAATTTTCAGATGCTGTCAAAGAGCTGTTCTTTTGAAAACTGTTGTGTCCGCCCCCTGTATGTTTCAACCCACATGGCCGCTGCGGTCTATTTGATTTTGAAGTGCTTTGTTCAGTTAGATGCTCTTTTTTCATGCTTTTCCATCCGTTGGAACGTCCTCCTCTGCGGCTCTCCACTGCGAGTAAAATGTTGAGAAATGGCTGTCAAATCCGAAATGGATCATTATCCTTGCTAAACTCGCAGGTGATCTCACAGCCTGATTCCAGTTGGTCTTCATGCCTTATGGTATGAATTCCATTGAAGGTTAATCTGACTGAGCACTTCACACTTCCTCCATTGTTTTTTCAGAGACTCTTTTACAAATGCCAGAGAGGATAAAGGGATAGTTCAGCCATTTATGCATACTGTTATGTTTTCCATGGAACACAAAAGGAGAGATTCTTCACAAGCTCCAGTCCATACAACAGACAAGTATGTCAAGCTATAATAATAATAATAAAAAACACTAAATAGTCCCACCAGGATTTCATGATTTTTGCATGAAAATTTCCGAAAACTATAAAATTTTCCCCTATATTATACCACGTTAAGTGTACTAAAATCATACATCACAGAAAAGGAAAAAAAAAACACAAAAAATGAAGATTGATTATTTTTAGTTTACCAAATTGACACAGAACTCGGGTTGGGTCAGGTCGGGTCAGACGATCTGAGGTACGGGCCAGGTTTGGCCTTCAGTTCAAAGCCTGTGCAGACCTCTAACTGACACACATTAGATTTTCTCCTAACTGTTTATGATTAATTAAAGACATATAAATACAATAAACAGACCAACATACAATTCATCTTGAACCCAACTATTATTTATAGACTCGTGTTTTATGAAGTCTTAAAATAGCTTTGTGTGAGGAACAGTTTAATGTTTAAATCATTATTCATTACTAATCTTTCTTACTGCTGTAAGTCACCAGATAGGATGGGGCATCATTACTCACTCAGGATTGCAGCAGAACCGTCAGTGTGTCCGTGAGCATGTCAGGACCCATTTCCATTGCATCTGTTACTACAAATCACAATTATGTGACCGAAACTGCTCACCCTTCCTCCAGGCCTCAGAGGAGAAACCCCTTTTCACACCAGCATCAGTGTCTTCACATGAAAGCTGCTGTAACACAAATGATATACTGGCTGCAGGACAGGAATGGGAAAGTCTCAGTCTCTGGCTCATTCTACATTATCCATGAGTCCCAGCTAGCGGCGGACCGGCAAGAAAACCCCACATCGCCCAGAAGCTGGCCTGTCCCTCAGCATCACGCAACACTTTATTACATTAGTGCGGCTTGACTGACAGATGCTCATCCAGGAACATTAAAAGCAGCATTTCAAGCCAAAGACTGGTTTCGTTCGAGCTGCCTCGTAACAGAATTGGTGTTGACAGACCAGCATTAGGAGCTATCTGTGCAGGGGATCAGTTGTCAGTCTTGTACAGCTGCAACTCAAGCGGAGAACGACAGACAGAGCAAAAGAAAAAGATAGAGAGCAGAATAGAAGAATTTATGGTAATGACTGAGACAAAAGCCTGCACTGAGGCAGACATGATTACTACATTATCACCAGACCGCAATTATTAGAGATAACAGCGATCAACGTGCACATTAAATTACCATAAGTCACATATTGCCAATAATAAGAGAATAGACACATGCAATAAATTTAGTTTTTTATGAAGGTATTTTTGATTCAAATTAACTGAGCACCTGTGGCAGTGCGATTTGTAGTTGTAGAGAAAAGCCACACATGTGTATCAGTAAATTTGAAGTCACAGAGTGAAATGTTTTTAAGAGTTGCAAACCTGTAGCCTTTTTTTCTCTCCCACAAACACAACACAACAGTTACACCTTCTCAAATTCTTCATTGCAGGTGCACAAATCCTATTCTACAAATCACACATTTAGAAACTAGTACGCTCACATTTTTGAAACAATTGCTGCAGTGAATGTGGTGCAAAACGCATTTACACACCCGCATCAAGAAATGTGCAGTCGTGGAGAAATGTTGAACATCCGCAAATCAGTACGTGAATTCATCAAATGAGAGTTGCACACTTGTAGAATATTTTCTCAGAATGTCTTGTATATTTTTCTAACACAAACACAAAGTACATAACTACAGCTTCTTGAATCTGCTGCGATGAAGCTCAAACACTGTTTTTTCGCTTTCAAGCGACAAGTTTCGCGCTCTCCCTTTTGCACCGAGATATTTGGTTCAAAAGTGATTTGTGCATCTGTAGAGGTAGTGGGCGGGACTGTTTAGAGATTACAGAATTTCAGCCAATCAGAAGAGCTACTGAGCCAGTAGATATACGCCCCAAGCAGTTTTACGCCCCTGTTGTTCCTCATGCGTCCAGTAGGGGGAGGCTGCAGACCTATGACCTACTGTAAAATGTATTATTTATATATATTTATAAACTGTTTTTATATACAGAGATTGACTGATATATGATGTTGTGAATTTATATTAAGTTATATTTAGATATTAACCATATTCAGGCCATTAGACATACAGTACTGTGTAATCATATGGATCCTAAATGAAATATTTGCTTTACAATTCACAATTGCTCGTTATACAGCAACAGAACATGTTCTACATAGCATTTTATGAAGACCAACAAAATTTAACAATTTTCTAAAGTTCCAAGGGTCATTTAAAAGAAAGACAATATTGTTGTTCACAAAAAAATTTTATTAACACCATGACTTGGTTATTTCTTAACAGCATGACTCCTGTAGATGACTCTCCAATGGTTTGCCACTCTTCTTTAATTGTTTCTTTATCCTGCGGTCAAAGTGATCCCACTCTCTGATAAAAATAAATAAAAAAGCAAAAGTTGCATAGTGGTAGAAAACAATGGTTATTTATAAATAATGGCAGGATGTCATGTTTCAATTTTTTTTTTTCCTTTATAGGATCCTTACAGTACTTTGCTTCAATGACAGGTCCTCGAAGGAATTTCTCCTCAGCCTCCAAGATGGACACATCTTTCACAACAGCAAGAGCACAGATGATGGACCACCAGAGAAAGATTTATCACAGCCCAAATAAGCCAAGCATCATTTTGCTTTTTTTTTTTTTTTTTTACAACAAAATCCAAAGTTCCTTTTCTATATTAAGCACAAAACTATTATTTTATAGAAATTATCTAACATTATGGATAAACTATTTGACATTAAAAACAATGTGAATATGACACCATGCAGAGCACAACTAACACACAAGACCATACCTCTGGAAAAGGGACATCCATAATGAATCTGATCTGGTCACTGTGGGTGTGTGTAGGTGTGCCATCCAAAATTGAAGTCATCTGAGTGTAGATAACATCAATTCGCTCCTGATCTTCAATGAACAATATTGATGGAACACTTGGAAAAAGTGTCAAGTCACTTTGATTGTTTTTTTTTTTTTTTTTGTCCATTGATGATAGACTGTGGTTAGTTAAGTTTGAGTCAGACAGAACATCTGACTCAATCAAGTACTTTTGCCTCTCGAAATAAACTGATCCATCTTTTGAATTGATATCGCTATTCTTTCTTATTTAATTGATCAATCTTTTATAAATAATAAATGTTGCATCATTACACAATACAATCAACAACAAGTACTTTAGCAGATTATTTAACATACCTCATCCGTATCGCTTCAAGAAGGTCTGCTGCTATCATACATATAGATATGGTCTGCTGTTCTTATAAATGACTGGGCTCATATACTAATATACTGCCTCCCCCTACTGGACGCATGAGGAACAACAGGGGCGTAAAACTGCTTGGGGCGTATATCTACTGGCTCAGTAGCTCTTCTGATTGGCTGAAATTCTGTAATTTCTAAACAGTCCCGCCCACTACCTCTACAGATGCACAAATCACTTTTGAACCAAATATCTCGGTGCAAAAGGGAGAGCGCGAAACTTGTCGCTTGAAAGCGAAAAAACAGTGTTTGAGCTTCATCGCAGCAGATTCAAGAAGCTGTAGTTATGTACTTTGTGTTTGTGTTAGAAAAATATACAAGACATTCTGAGAAAATATTCTACAAGTGTGCAACTCTCATTTGATGAATTCACGTACTGATTTGCGGATGTTCAACATTTCTCCACGACTGCACATTTCTTGATGCGGGTGTGTAAATGCGTTTTGCACCACATTCACTGCAGCAATTGTTTCAAAAATGTGAGCGTACGAGTTTCTAAATGTGTGATTTGTAGAATAGGATTTGTGCACCTGCAATGAAGAATTTGAGAAGGTGTAACTGTTGTGTTGTGTTTGTGGGAGAGAAAAAAAGGCTACAGGTTTGCAACTCTTAAAAACATTTCACTCTGTGACTTCAAATTTACTGATACACATGTGTGGCTTTTCTCTACAACTACAAATCGCACTGCCACAGGTGCTCAGTTAATTTGAATCAAAAATACCTTCATAGTTTTTTAGCCATACGAAACACAACACTTAAACCAAACAATTCTTAGAGAATGTGTAGAGTATAAATAAACCTTGTGCTAAGTTATGCACTCTAGAAAAATCCTGGGTTATTTTTTTCAACCCAAATGCTGGGTTGAGCCTTTTGGGTTATTTGATTAGTGTGTGGGTAGTTTTTGTGTTTTTGTGCTCCTGGGTCAGACGTAACCCAATGGTTGGGTTATTGCAGTGGTTTTTGTCTCCTCTTCAGGAGAGAGCCGTTCTAAGCACCATCGAATTGATGCATTTCTTCGGTAAAAAAAAAAAAGTGGATAATATTGTGTTAATATATAATGTAAAGTAATAAAATATATCATAATATAACGGCTGACAGGGTTCCATAAACAAGTATAATACAATTTTAAATACTTGTAATTTTTATACTTTTATACTTAAAAATGAACGAATGCCAAAACAAGAACAAACTAAAAAAAAAATATTTATTGACAATTATTTAATCATCAGCCAAAAATGACATGATTGTAACAGTCCAAGTCTGCTTTTAATGAAATTACCACCTCTCTTGTCAATCAGATGATGATGTTGATGAGGATTTTTCCAAAGGAATGTTATGCATATACGTTAGTAAGGCACAGAAAAGCTGATCAGAGTAATGCAGAAAGCAATATTATGGAGATGGTGTTTTTAGGCCAGAGGCTTGGATGATTGAGATTCTCGGTGCTCAAGATTTAGCACTACAAGTCTCGTTGTGCTGAGTCAAATCAGACCATGCCAAGTAAGCAGTTCATATTTCTCTCTCTCCCTCTGTCAGTCTCTCTCTCTCTCTCTCATCTAAAGTACACAACACTGAAGTTCCTCAGTGAGAACTGAGTCAGAATGAACTGATTCCTCTGATAGTGATGTCTATCTGCACATGCTACGTGTCAATGCTGTTTTATCATTTGATTGAGTAAAAGAATTATGCAAATAAGATAAAACATCACAAACACATCCCCCCCAAAAAATCCATTCTGAATGCTATTTGCACAGTGCAATTCTTCACAATGCTGGCTTGTTTTGACTGCCAGTTTGATGAGGATGCCACAATCTGCCATGTATCTTTTGCAAAGAAAACAATGAAATTAACTTCCTTAAAATGCTCAAGGTGCGGTGCAATTTCATCACATTTTGTGGTTAAGATGCACAGTGGGAGGTTCAGGGTTTTCACATTTTCTATGCGCAACTGATTTCGGCCCTCAGTCTCTCTATCCAGCTGGGAAGAGGTTCACAGTGCTGCTTGAGCTTGTATCCCTCTCACATACACATTCCAACTTCCCTTTTCTACTTGCCAAAGAGTCTCTCACTGTCTTTCCTCTAGGTTTTTTGTTTTTCCTTTTATTCTCTTTCACTTTCTCCATGTGCATATTGATACGGATGTGAGTACCGGTCCACCAAACCCTATGAAGAAAAGAGTAAAAGAACCAAAACCCAAGCATGAAACAGTCACTTCAGAATTCCTCAAACTTAAGAAGTCTGAGCTGTCAGACAGAGTTTTGGAGCTCTAACATCCTTTAAAAGTGAGGTACTGCAGTCTGTTTTGTGGTGGATTTGTTAATTAGTCGCCGACCTAATTTTGCTCCATTCAACAAATCTATCAGACCGTATTACAAGAGCAATTGGACAGACATGCGGTGCAGTAAATAGTGGTCAACACAGTATGACTTCAACACTGCACACTCTCTTGCGAAGACTGTTTGTGAGTTACACAGCTCCACCTTCTGGTGAAATAGTAAATGCAGGTTTTACATCTTGTGACTCCAGAAGAAAGGAAAAAATAAACAGCATTTGGGCCATCATGAGCCATTATGAACCGATTAATAGGGAATCACAGTGCATTCATGCAGAAAAGTAGCACACCTGTAGATCACGGAGGAAGGAGACAGACCATTATTATGTTTTTAAATTGTTGTTTTATTGTTGTTAAAATGAACAAACAATCATTTAATTGAGGACAAATGTAAATTAATTCTAATTAGTTGAATAATTATTTAGAAGCTCTAAACTAATCTAACCTTCATGCTATAAAAATACCTAAATAATACACTGTATATAAGTAATTTTATTTATATATTAATAAGTATTTGTATACAGTACAGAATATATACAAAAATCTATATTAATGAGTCTGAGACTGCATTTTTTCTTAGTTAATTGGTTATCCGTTCAAAATTTCAGTATTTGGTGTGCGCTTCAATTGTTGTAATAAAAAATATTAATAAGTGTTTAAAGAAGTTAAAAAGTCCTGAGACTTTATTGCTAGTTTTAAATTAAACTTCCAATGTTTTATTTTTTGCTGTTTTTTTTTTATGTGGTCCCAGACACTATATATTACATAAAAATAGTAAATTATCGTTAATAAAAATAATGATGATGACAGTGTTAGACTATAAGAGAATTATTAGGACAATGATGGTATTTGTTGGTTGCCAAACAAATAAATGGACATCAAATATTAATTTTGAGCTGAAATGTTTTCATTGAGTGACAGAGAAAGATCACTTATCGGTTTAGTTAATTGTACAGTTTAAAAGTCATTATACCAAAATATGACGGCAGGAGAAAAGCCTGTGTTCTCAATCCATTAGCTGTTAAAATGTAAAGAAAAATCTCTCTCTTTAATGCTTCTGCAGGGCAGGTCATTCTATCTTCAGGAGGTCGAGTCTCGTCCCACCTTTATTAGTCACTGTGATGACTTTCCAGACACCTTCCTTCAGCACGCTCTATAAATACACCTATAACGCAATTACTCCATCCCTCCCTGTCTCTCCTTGTCTGTCTACCCTCTCTCGCTCACACACATCATTAGGAATTTACACACACACACACACACACTGAAATTTTCTATTTAAACCTCAAACTCAGCACAGTTTGAGAGTGCAGATCATGTCAGGCGATACTTGTCCAACACTTCTGCCTGTCTCTTCAACCAGGAGCCTCGACAGCCCGAGAAAATCTCAGTTTCCAAAAAAGCTTTGCACTTGCATATAATTACTTGAAAATTTAATCTTCGTGAACAATCTGAAATGGTGAGGAGTTCTCAGTTCCAACTGAGCCAGAATTTTAGAAATGAGCATTTTTAGTCCAAATACCGAGCATTTATCATTTAACATGCCTACGGAACGGCATATTGTTTTCTGACAGACTTTAATTGGCGACATCTTTAGCCCTCGCAGGTGGGAAATAATATTGCTGGTCACGAAGAGTGTCCATCCCATAGAGCACTCTGGCGATTCCGCCCACACGTGTAATTGGCTGAATATCTCTCAAGACTTATCTGTAGAGACGAGAGTTTTTAAAAGCCTTCTGTGTTGCCTGGCAGAGAAAAACAAGCACTCTGGAGACGTATTGGGGTTTCAGACAACTGCATATGTGCTGAGACTGTTCTAGATAGACTTAAGAGCCACATTTGTGTCATTTCATAAGAGAGGGCTAATCCTGAGGGTGTTAAGGCTGAACCAGAGCCTTAAGCAAAGAAACGAGAGGATGGGGGTCCAGCCGGATGAATAAAGCCTGATTGAATTGCTTCTGTGCTTGCTGCCTGGAACCTGAGATTCCCTTTTTTCTACCCCGAATATGTTTATTTACTGAGGCTGTCTGGTCAAGGATGGTTGTTTAATTTCCTCAGGGAGAGGCAATGAGAGACATGGCAATGCTCGAGAGAGAGAGAGAGAGAGAGAGAGAGAGCGAGATAAGGGAGGGGAGAAAGCGAAAGAGTGAGAGTGTGACAGAAAGAGTTATCTCTCAAACCCATTCTCAATTAGAAAGAGCTCTGGACAGAAAAGGAGAACATCCCTGCAGAGTAGTTGGGTCTTGTACTGGAGGTCTCAGACTTAACTATTCTATCTAAAATAACTTCTATATTTAATGTTCTGATGTAACAAGGTAGTCAGTGAGTCCTTTATTTGGAAAACGCTAATCCAAAATGTTGAATATGACCATTTCAGAATGGTGATATACTGTATATATTTACATATTCACTACAATTCAAATGTCTGGCCTAAGATGTATGTGTATATATATAAATATATTTTAAATAAATACATTTTTATTTAGCAAGGATACATTCAATGTTTCAAAAGTAACAGTAAAACCATTTATAATGTTACACAAAGATTTTTATTTAACTTTATTTTTATTCTTTTGAACTTTTTATTAATAAAAAAAAATGTGTTATTAAATTGATGGTAAAAATATTTAAAAAAAATTAAGCAGCACAACTGTTTTCAACATGAAAAATAATATGATCTGTGCACACATAATCGGCATAATGATTTCTGCTGGATCACATGGTGACACTGAAGACTGAAAACTGGTCTAGGCTCTTATGGGTTAATCGCTGACATGGGTTAATTTAGCTTCACCATCACATGAAACATTAAAGGGATAGTTCACCCAAAAATCTAAATTATGTCATTAATAACTCACCCTCATGTCGTTCCAAACCCGTTAGACCTCCATTTATCTTCGGAACACAGTTTAAGATATTTTAGATTTAGTCCGAGAGCTCTCAGTCCCTCCAGTGAAGCTGTGTGTACGGTCTACTGTCCATGTCCAGAAAGGTAAGAAAAACATCTTCAAAGTAGTCCATGTGACATCAAACGGTCAGGTAGAATTTTTTTTAACCATCGAAAATACATTTTGGTCCACAAATAGCAAAAACTACGACTTTATTCAGCATTGTCTTCTCTTCCGTGTCTGTTGTGAGAGTTCAAAACAAAGCAGTTTGTGATATCCGGTTCGCGAACGAATCATCCGATGTAACAGGATCTTTTTGAACCAGTTCACCAAATTGAACTGAATCGTTTTAAACGGTTCGCATCTCTAATACGCATTAATCCACAAATGACTTAAGTTGTTAACTTTTTTAATGTGGCTGACAATCTCTGAGTTAAAACAAACCAATATCCCGGAGTAATGCATGCACTCAAACAGTACACTGACCGAACTGCTGTGAAGAGAGAACTGAAGATGAACACCGAGCCGAGCCAGATAACAAACAAAAGACTGACGAAGTGCCTTCATTCTTCGTGGCATAGATTAAACAAGGTGTTGAAAACAATCCCCTGAGATTTTGGTCCATTTTGACATAATAGCATCACGCAGTTGCTGCACATTTTTCAGCTGCATATCCATGATGCAAATCTCCTGTTCCATTATATCCCAAAGCTGATCTATTGGATTGAGATCTGGTGACTGTAAAGGCCATTTCAGTAAAGTGAATTCATTGTCATGTTCAAGAAACCAGTCTGAGATGATTTGAGCTTTGTGACATGGTGCATTATCCTGATGGAAGTAGCCATCAGAAGATGGGTACACTGTAGACATAAAGGGATGGACATTAGTTATCGACCGATATTGTTTTTTGTGTGTGTGTGTGTGTGTGTGTGTTTTTTTACCGATACCGATACCAATTATTTGCCTGTTTAAGTGCCCGATGAACCATATGCGGAAACAATATTTATTTACTGTTATAAAGTAAATAAATGACTGAGGTTAAGTAAGAACATACTTTACTTTGGTTTTTCCTCTTTTCACTCATCTTTTTTTTGGGTGTTGAAAATTTGTCATGTTAAATTTAATCTTTATATTACAATATTAAAAAACATTTGATTTATAAAAAGCATCAACAGAAACAACACTAATATTAACAATAAGCAAAATAAATGTAGTGTGTCTAATGTTTTCAAATGGAGAAAATAAATAAAGGACAGGAGTCATATCAACTTCATTTTAAACTACCGTTTTAGTAGGTTTATAAGCTGTTTGATAGCTACAGAGTCAAGAATAATTCACTGGATAATGTTAATTCACTAAAAAATATTTTCTGGAATATTGGAATATAATAAATAAAACATCATGTTTTATTGCATTTCTCAACTGGAATGTTATATCAGAATTATTGATAATGTTTTTGTCCTTCTAGATTATGAAATGCCTGCTGACAGTGCCGTTTATCTGTGCAGTTACACACAACTCTACTCCAACTACGATCGCTCGCGGTGATAATAATTAATTTCCAAAGAGTTGTATTTATTTAGATGTTAATTAGCAAAATAATGGTTATATATTACATTTTAATCTTTTAAAATGTGAATCTTTTTAAAAGTTACATGCAGTGGCCGTGCTGGAGCATTTCCTGAGCATGAACCCGCTGAGTGAACAGCAATATGAAAGTGGCTTCGCGAGACGAGCAAATTTAAAACAGAAAGATAATTAAACTCAGTGCTTTTATTTCCAACACGCTCTCATTCATGGCAGTATTATTTAACTCATGCAAAGTTACATCTTTATTGGGAGAGGATCTTGATGGATTGTCTAAGTGACTCCGACTTCACAAGACTAACGATGAGCATAGACAACAGAGAGAGAATTAAATTCAGTGCTTTTATTTCCAACATGCGATCATTCATGGCTGCATATTATTTAATTCAGGCAAAGTTACGTCTTTTTTGGGACAGGACTTGATGGATTATTTAACTTGACTCTTTGAGATGGTCTCTATTTCTTAGAGCAAAGCTGCATAAACTACATATCAGGCATGTATGTAATGCATCTACTTTGTGCATAACTGGCTGCTATGTTAAATTAAGTTTACTAACTACAGCAAACCAACTACCTGCACACCATTTTTGTCTCATCTCCCCTCAGAAGTGCTGCAATGGAGAAACAGCACGCAATTTTCATTGTGCGTTCAGAGATGGTATTCTGCATACCTTGGTTGTAACAAGTGGTTATTTGAGTTACTGTTGCCTTTCTCTAACCAGTCCCATTTCCCTTTGACCTCTGACATCAACAAGGCATGTTCAGCCACACAAGTTCTTCTCACTGGATATTTTCACTTTTTTTTTTTACCTTTATCTGTAAACCCTAGAGATGATTATGCATAAAAATCCCAGTAGATCACCAGTTTTTTAAATACCCAGACCAGCCGTCTGGCACCAACAATCATTCCATGTTCAAAGTCACTTAAATCCCCTTTCTTCCCCATTCTGATGCTCGGTTTGAACTTCAGCAAATCATCTTCACCACATCTAAATGCCTAAATGCATTGAGATGCTGCCATGTGATTGGCTGACTAGTAATTTGTGTCACAATAAAGTGGCCAGTGAGCGTCTATGTCTTAGGCTGCATCCGAAAGCTCTAAAATGCTGCCTTCGGAGGATGCATTCCAAGGCACGTTCAAATTTTAATTCTGTTTTACTTCCTGTCTCCGGAGGTACCTTCCTCTGTTCTAATTTTGAAGGCAGCATAGATGTATCCTTCATTACCTTTGATATTCCACAATCTTGTGCATTCCATTCCATGATGGTTGAGCTAAAAAAAAAAAAAGATGCCATCTGAATGTTGCATTTGGTGGTCAGTTTGTGTGTTAAAGTATATTTCTGACTAACTTTTTGCACATTTGATGCTAGTTCTAGCAAGAAATCAGTATTGTAGTAATTAAATATTAATTTAGTTATCACAAAAACTTGTTCTATTTTGTTGCAGATCATTAAACCGTTAAGATGCCTTAGAAGTCTGTCCGGAATCAGTTTCATGAGGTGCCTTTGTGCAAAAACACTGCCTGTAAAGTCATTGCCTCATATGGCAGTGAGGTCAGCTGTTTTCGGACGCAGCCTTAGTATTACAAAAATATCTACATCCTACTTAGTGAAATCACAATCAACTTTACACTCCAGCACACAATCAAAGGAGCAACAAAAACTGATCAATCACAACAAACGCCCTGACCTCTTCTCAGGAAAATTTCAACAGCTGCTAGTGCCAGGTAAACACAAGTAAATAATCTGGTTCTCCCAAATTATTTTTGGAACTCTTTCATAAGCAAAATTCTCAAAATGTTTAGTTTGTATAAAAAAAATACATAGTGCAAGTACCATTAAATAAGATATTCACTCCTCGAATTTCGTTGACCTGAGTGAAGTCGAGAAAGAAATGCTGAGAGGTGCATCATTAGCATATGACTCACCTGCCCATCTGTGGTAAGAGGACAAGAGAAAACATACTGGAGCTGGAAGACGATGCTGAACGCCATGTCACTCATCATCTTCAGCTCCACACTGCCACGAAGAGACACTCCATCACTGCAGGAGGCAGAAAGAAGAGTGTGAGATCACCAAAATATCACAGATCAGCATGGCATCTTGAGTAATGAACCTACACACCCACACTGACCCAAAAACACAACTAGTTGAGTGACATTCATTAACACAGGTGTCTCAGTTCACTGTTTTATGAGTTTGGAAATCACAGTATGAATCCCATATAGTGCACTGCTGAATAAAGCCCTATACAGGGTTCCCACACATGCTCAACAATGAATTTCCATGATTTTTCCAACTGTCAACTGAAAAAGAATTTCAAGACGTCACTTTATAGAGATATATATATATTAGAATAGAAAACAGTTATTTTAAACTGCAATAATATTTTTAATCAAATATTGTAAAGTAAGCTTTAGAGAGCATAAGAGACTTGTATCAAAAATATGAAAAAAATTGGAACTGACTCAAAACTTTTGAATGGTACTTTATTTAATTAAAGGAAAACTCCACTATTTTTGAAAATAGGACCATTTTCCAACTGCCCTAGAGTTAAACAGTTGTATCTTACCATTTTCAAACCATACACAGTTTTAAACTAAAAAAGTTGTTTTTCTGTCCTGAGTTTAATGCTTGTGCAACATTAGAATGAAACCATTATCATTCTAATATGGTAAGTCACTCAAATTGCATTTCTATTTCATTTATTTGTTTTGCTTGTGCTATGATGCATTCTGTAGTCATCATGTCATAGTCCTTATAGTCAGATTCTGAATCTCAAAAAAGCATTTAAAAATGATTGCAGATTATTACATAAGCAGGTACAGACTACAGAGAAAAATGTACACACCATCTTAGATGAGCACAACACAGTGCAAAAAATTAAAAACATCAAAATAAAAGTCAATAAATTTTCAATTTTTCCATACAGGAAAACAAAGAAAAACAACTCAAAGGACTCAGAAAAGTTTGTTTCAGGCAGTGTTACTACAAAGTGTTGAAATTCTAAGCACGGGTTTTCTTGCCAAAATCTAATCTAGGAAATGACAGGTTGGCATCAGATTGTTTGCCTCATTCTTGACGGGTTTTCACACACTCTCATATACATATTTGCTACAGTCATCACAGCAGTGTTGTTGAGAACGTGCAGCTAATTTTTTTATTGCTAACGTCTCCATAATTACACCCAATTTCTCTCTCTTCCAAAAGGGCAGAATGTGATGCTCCATTCTCTCAGACACCTAATTTCTCTCATTGGGTAATCATAGACCTCTTTCTCTCACTGCACATGAACAGTGCTTGTGACTCTTTCAGTGAGATTTCACATGGCAGTGACTCTGTGGTGGTAGGGGGCGGGGCTCATTTTTTCACAGCAGATGGAGTGAAGCAGACATCAACAATCAAACCCTCATTTCTCATTTGTGCTGCACAGCGACAGCTTATCGGCATTTTAATTAAATGCAGAGTGCAAACACAAGAAACCTTAATTTAGAAAGTGGAACTGTTTTCAATACTTTCTGGTAAGATTCTTAAAAAAAAAAAAATTTAATAAAAATATATATATTTGATAAGGACTGTGTTGAAAAAAAGATGGAACTGGGACAAAAACCAGCGAGGTGAGGAGAGGACAAAGGGATCTCTGCTTGGTAAGCACTAGGGAGGACAACCAGTGTGGCTTTGAGAGTTAAAGTCACTGAAACAGGACAGATGGAGCATTAAACTGGAGGAGGCCACAGAGAGACCATAGTGTGTTTATATTAAAGAAATAATTTACCCCAAAATGAAAATGCTTAACAAAAATGCTTGTGTTCTTGGTTGGAATACAAAATAAGACGTTTTGAAAAACCTGCTGCTGTGTTTCCTGAAAATAAAGATAAAATAAAGATTTAAAAAAGAATAAGCATAACAGTGAACCATTGACTTTATGCACTATATTTAAAGTTTTATGAATAAAATAGATAATAAAATGGGTGGAATATACTGAAAATTTTTCTTTCAAGCTAGAATGTGTTAAATGGATTGAAAGTGACAGTATAGGCATATAATGTAATTTATATATAATGAAATTATTTAAATAAAATTTTCAATCTGTTCAACCTCGATCAAAGCTATTAGAAAACTTAGAAGGTGGCAAAATATTATGTGCTAACCACGTTTTTGTTGATTTATGTCAGTTTTGGAGCCTGACCGCACCTGCATTGCAAGATCAGCAAGAAACATTCAAAATAAATACAGATGTGAAGATTTTCAGTACAGACAAGGGGACCAATTAATGATCTCTTTATAGACAGTAGTATGAGAACTATGAGAATTAAGACCATTGAAGTTGAATGCAGCTGAAAAGAAAAATAGATCATTAAAGATCCAGGATATCTGGTAAAATAATTTCAGTAAAAGTGGATGCAACTGGAAGAGAGATCCATGGAAGTATGGAAACATTTCTCAGAATTAAGGTAAATTAGTAGGCCAGATGGGCCAAGTATCCACCTGAGTTTGTCTGTGGAGGTCTGCCTGAAGCTGCTGCCTGCCATGGCTCCATGAGCCCTGGCCCCTTCGCTCCCTCTGGCCACATGTTCCAGCACCAATACATGAGGCTTCTCCACTCAACCCCAGCCACCATGTACCCCAACCAGCAGCCTGCGCTCCTGCACCACAACGGAACTTCCCTCCCACCCCTGTTCTGATCAGGAAAACACACACGTGATAGGAAATTCAAAAGCCATTCTGACCAACAGACGTTTATGCATAACTACAGGAACATGAGTTTGTGTACACAGACATGTGAAACGAATTCCATGCATGTTTTGCCATAGAGCAAAGTGTGTTTGGCAGGGTCTGTTAACAGTTAAGCCTCAGAGGAGGTATGGGAATGGAACATGTGGATTTGAAAGCCGCACAGTTATGATTGCTCTGTGCTGGAAAGTGAGAAGGGCATGTAAGCTCTATTGATCTGTTCTATCCTAGGGACTGAATCTGAATGGCATTTCTCTGGTAAGCAGGGAACTTACAGGGGAAAAGATACAGAGAATGAAATGGACTCAGTGCAGAGAAAGTCAGGAGGAACACATTGGGATTCATTTCATTTCCACAGATTCCACAGTCTTTCCAATGTCGCAATATGCTCTGAGACAAAATGTATTAAAGTGACAGCAATGAAGACAGTTTGTCAGCTGAATGGATTTTTTTAATGTTGTGCGGTAGCTCCGCCCAATGTCAACTTGTTCCAAAACCCTGCTTCTCACAACTTTAATTTAAATTAATTTGCCACTTCTTGTAGCAATTCACTTTCAGTGAATTTCTTTGATGCTGGACACTTGCTTTATCTTTAGTTTAAGGCCTAAACAGTGTTTTAAATTGAGTAATTATGGTACTGGGGAAGCTTCTTTGAAGCTGTAGCTTCCCAAACAACATGATAATGGTGGACTATGATGGACAACCTCTCAAACAGACACAGTATGTAAGGATGCATAACTGTGTGTCCCAAGTAGTAACGAGTAGCACTGGTGTTCCTCAAGGAATGGTTTTAGCACCGTTTTTATTAACATTTTATAAATCAGATTTCCAGTACAACACCACAAACTGTCCTCTCAAGGAAATGCTCTGATGATTCTGCAATTGTTGGCTATATAAAGGATCATGATGAGAGTGAATATAGGGAGCTTTTAAAGAGTTTTGTGCACTGGTGTGAAACAAATTGTCTTAGGCTTAATGCTAGTAAGACTAAGGAAATTGTGGTTGATTTTAGTAGATATCCTCATCAAGTAGCGCCAGTGGATATACAAGGGCCAGAAATTAAGATTGTCATATCATATAAGTACCTGGGTGTATATTTGAATAACAAGCTTGATATAAAAAGTCAATTTGTATTGTTGTATTGCATACTTGAACAAGGTTGAAACAAGGCAGGATTTATGAAATACAGTATTGTGCAGTATTTTTTATTAATTTATTTTATCTACCTATTGTGTGGTGAGCTTTGCTGTGACATGTAAATTCCCCTTTTGGATTAATAAAGTCAATCAATCAATCAATCAATCAATGATATTATTTTGGTTAATCTACATTCGACCAAATCTTGTAGCACTTTACAATAATGTTCCTTTTGTTAACATTGGTAACTAACATTAACAAAGAGCAATACATTTGTTACAGTAGTTATTAATCTTTGTTAATGTTACTTAATAAAAATACAACTGTTCTTAGTTAATGTTAACTCAAGTCCATTAAATTATATTATGATACAACTTTTGATTTTAATAATACATTCGTAAATATTGCAATTTACATCAGCTAAGATAAAAAAAAAATGCTTTAGAAGTATTTTTCATTAATAGTTCATGTTAACTTATATAATTAACTAATATTAACTTTGTGTTACCCTAAAAAAAAGCGTTACCCTAAAAACCCGGTTCATGAACCAGTTCATTTACATGAATCATCTGAATGAACAGATCCCCCAAAATGAATAAAGCTGTGCTTAATTGCCTTATCTAATAATAATAATAATAATAATAATAATAATGTGATGTAAAAAATTATAGCTACACTGTTTTAAAAACAGTTTCTTAACTATTGTCACTGTACTATAAAGTGTAGTTTAGATGCCCACCAGCCCTGGAGTTACTGAAGAAACAAATACCTATGAAAGGAGCTATGAGAAAAGTTCTGGCTGTTGGTATACCTTCCCGTTACATACTGTAACAAAACATCACTGGTACTTGCACCCCAGTCTCCAAAAACTGTCACCAGTTGTTAAGTATTGGGGTGCGACTCCAGCAGCTATCTCTGTAAGTCAGCATCCTGACATGTCTACAATAACACATCAAGTAGATGACAGCCTGTTGCCATTGTGTGGCAACTCCTGGCAGACACCTGGTGTTTCAAAGGTGCATCAGCTCTGAGACACTGTGGAAGAAGCAGTCAGATGTTATTAATTGCAGCATTACAGAGGATCTGTAAAATAATGTCTGGGACTAACGATTTTTCTCTCTCACTTCTCCTCAGGGCGAGAGTCACATCTATCTGCTCAGGCCTCCCACTCACCGCTCCTCCAATTAGCATATCAATTGTGTGGTGTTTTATATGCAGGCCTACAAGAAGCAGTCCACGCGTATCCCACTTAACGCTGTGAATCACCCAGCTAATGCAGCAACCACCAGAGTACTGCTGAATCCTTCCTTTAAGTGGATGTAATTGCAATTTTGTGCCCGGTTCATGGCTTGATAGGACAGATCTGTGCATTTCCAAGAGTCTGATGGGTTCAGTGATACAGATGTGAATGATGACTTGTGAGGTACATTTCATTTTATGATTTTATGTGACAAATACATTGAGACTAAATGTACTTCTGTGAAATGTAATCTGCAGTTTAAACACAAAGCTAAGACTTAAATAAAAAGGGAAAGTTTACCCAGAAATGAACATTCTGTCATCATTTACTCACCCTCATGTTGCTCCAAAACAGTATGACTTTATCTCCTCCGTGAAACACAAAAGGAGAAGTTTAGCAGTATGTTCAAACTGCTCTTTTAAGTCATTATTCACTGATTATTATACAAAGAGAATCAAACAGGTGCAGAATAATTATAATTCATTACATTTATATAGCGCTGTTCTAGGCACTCAAAGCGTGAATGACTTCAGGGTAAATGAAGACAGAAATTAATTTTCCGGGTGAACTTTGTGCTTTCATCTTAGCTTTATATTTAAATGGCAAATTAAAAATCACAAATTCAATTTATTTCACAAATTCAATTGTATTGCATTTATCACTATGGACTAGAAGTGTAACGATTCACTCGTTTTCTTGATGTATCGATTACAAGCCCTGGCTTGCTCGCCGATCTTGGACAGTAATCGATTTAAAAGATTATCTAAGAATCGAATTAATCGCGATGTCTATAGCAATTCAATGTTTTCAAAATATATACACACATTAAAATACTACAAGCACCAATTAATGGAGATCTTGAACAGTGTTCGTGAATCGTGCCTCTTACCTCTCCTTCACGCGTTCCACTATTACCGACCGAGATTGTCACAGGAATGCGCTCGCGCTCCATTCATCTCTGATGCAGCTGATGTGTGATCTCTCCTTGGGACTCGTGGCCAGTACCGTATTTTTCGGACTATAAGTCGCATCAGTCCAAAAATATGTCATGATGAGGAAAAATACATATATAAGGACTATTAGTCGCATTTATTTAGAACCAAGAACCAAGACATTACCGTCTACAGCCGTGAGAGGCCGCTCTATGTCTTCAGTGCTAGACTACAGGAGCACTGAGCAGCATAGAGCGCCCTCTCGCGGCTGGAGATGGTAATGTTTTCTATTACCATCTGGAGATGGTAATGGTTAATTTCTCTTGGTTCATTTCTCTCGGTTCATGTCAAATTAATTTTGATAAATAAGTCGCACCTGACTATAAGTCGCAGGACCAGCCAAACTATGAAAAAAAGTGTGACTTATAGTCTGGAAAATACGGTAATACTAAAGTGAAGTAAGTTTTACTTTTCTTTAGTTTGTCAATGGCTCTCTGCATCTTACTGACTGAGTGACCCGAGCAGTCGAAAGCTGCGTATTTATTGCATGGACAGATCAGAAATGTAAGTGTCTAAATCACAAGCACAGTTCCATTGAATGATAAATGTGTTTTAACAATGCTGATGAACCAAATGTATGAAGGAAACTGTTAAAATAACCACAGCATTAACAACGACCATGAAATAAAAGCAAGGTTTATCTGATAATCAGATGCATGAAAGTAGCGTTCGTTGCTTTGGCAAACAGACATCTGGCGTGTTTTCTCTCAGAATCATCATTCGCTGATGGAGAGGAAATTTTCAATAGCTACTATAGCATTTAATTTTGTGAAAATTAGAAGAAGTTTTCACACTGAAAGAGAAGTGATCTCGCTCTCATTGACGCGCCAGGCTTTATCTGCAGCTAAACTGAATAAAAGCAGAACGAACTGATGAAACGTTAAGAAAAACCCCCCACAATAAATACATACAATTTATGAATGATGCAGTGCTAATTGACATCATTCATTACAGTACAGAAACTATAAAGTATATTTTCTACCTTATTCTGTGCAGAAAATGTAAATAATTGTTAATTAAATGTATATAAAACAATTATAAAATTGCCATTAGGGAAAAAAAAATACTGATTAAAAATGATTGATTATTTTTCAGCAGTGTATTTGATTTCTTACAGCAAATTAAAAGTAATAAAAACAGAAGAATTATTATTAAATTATTATTAAAATTATAATGATTATGATAATATATAGGCTACATACATAAAATGATTGTATTTGACATTTCTGTCACTTCTGAAATGATGGCTACATCCCTGGGGTGACAAAATGTTAGCATATACATAATTGTAAATTTTGGCTTACATATATTTTTACGTATGCCATGTCATGCCATAGGATCATTAAACTAGCATCTAACAATGGACAAAGGTTTTTTGTTGTTGTTGTTGTTGTTTTTTACCTATGGTTCTCTAATCATAAAGGCTGCTGTGTAATTTGCCCCCTGACTAAGCATTTAAAGAATTTAGGGGAAGCATTTAAGTAATCCTGTGAATGCACTTAAAGAATGCAGAATTGAATCGTTATAATCGAATCGAATCAAATTTGATTGTGAATCAAATCGTTCTAAATTTGCAAAAATTGTTCTTGAATCGAATCAAAGACGTATGAATCATGAATCGAATCGAATCGCTGCCCACAGTACTTAAAAATTCACAGCCCTACTATCGACACAAAAACATAAAACATTTTGCGGTCAGTAATTTATATTAACATTTATATATACACATACAGTTATATAGCAAGGATGCTTTTTTAAGACTTACATTTTTATATATATAAAAAAAATTCAAATAAATGCTGTTACTTTGAACTATTTACTCAAAAAAATATTATGAAAAATATGTTTGTTGCACAAGTGTTTTAAACATTGATAATAATAAGAAATGTGTTTCTATGGCAACAAGGCACCACTATGTACAAAATTTAGGGAATGGTCATTGAAAAGCAGATATTGATCAACAACTTTTCTGACTTGTCTTTAGTTGTGGCCCTGTAAGGTTTTTGGCTGCCCATTATCTCTGCCTCTAAGACTTTATATTTTGTCAACAGTCTCAAATCACCTGGGGGCAACATGACAAATCTGAGGTTCAATTATCTGGAAGAATATTGTGAAACGCTGCAGTACAACAAGCAGAGAGAGGCACAGTACTCTGGAGACTGTATATTCAGCAGATATTTATTTCAACAATGGAAATGGCTATACCTGTTTTCACGAACAAAAGTGTTCTCAGTCAAGAGAGATAATTAAGTAATTAAATCACGTAGCAATGTGCCTGGTTCAGCAAATACATGTAATACAAAGCCCTCAGGTGATGCAGCCCTGCGCAGCCTTCGATTATGTGACTACAAAAGGTCAGAGGGTAGTTTACAGGTTCTGCAGGACAGACAGCACACATTTAGGTAGGAATTAACAGTCCCACTTTGAGGAATACAGGGATTAAAACTTCAGGTCATGCAATATATTGCCTTCTCCCCTCCAGGTAATGGTTATATTAATGTCACTGTAATCATGCAAATATGAAGTTAATGAAACACGGGTAGCATCTAACCAGAAGTAAAATCTCAATTTGTTCACAAAATATTTTGTATTGACCAATACTTGTAAGAGAAATAATATTTGTTGTGCTATTTACACTGCCAAGTTTGAGGTCAGTTAGACTTTTTATGTTTAAAAAAAAAATGCTCTTAATCTCACCAAGGCTGCATTTATTTAAAAAAGAAATAAATAAATAAAAATACAGTACAAAATATTATTACAATTTAAAATATTAGTTTTCTGTTTTATATATTTTAAAATGTAAAATATTGCTGTGATGACAAAGCTGAATTTTCATCAGTCATCATTTCACTTTTCAGTGTCATATAATCCAGAAATCATGCTAACGTTTCTTATTAATAGTAATGTTTAACTAGTAATTACTAATGTTGAAAACAGCCGTGCAGCTTAAACTTTTTGTAGAAAACAGATACATTTTTTCTTATAAATACATATATATATATATATTTAATAATATTAAATATTCACTTTTTATGTCACTTTGGACCATTTTAATGTGTAAAAATATTAATTTCTGTAAAAAAATAAATTATAGTATAACACAAATAATATATATTCAATATATATTCAAAAAAGTTACATAAAAAAATGTTATTTATAATACTTGCAGAAAAAGAGTCGAGTAGGAGGTGTATTTTTCTCTTTATCCATTGTTTCTGATTAGAATTTCATTTGTCTTAACAAATACTTTGTTATCAGTGTCACTACTTTCCATTTAAAAACTAAATTAGCAAGCAAGAAGCTGAGCCTCTAACCACAAAGTGATGAGCCAAGTATATATCACTATGGCTTAAATCCAATCAAATGAGCTTTGTGTGCAATTGTATATGTACTATATCACTGCCAATTAACTCCCTAGAGAATGACACAAGCGACGTATGTGCGTCAGAAGTGGCATACACACTAGCTCACTGAAACAAGTTCCTAACAATATGATTATGTATAATTAGTGCAGTATGCTTCGACACTGAACCCCACAACAGATTCCCATTTAAAACACAAACAGGCATAGAGCGCACTGCATTACAGACTTAAAGAGACAGGTCACCTTTTTTTTTTTGCTCAACTACATATCATTCCAGGTACTTCTCTGGAAGAGCTGGGGCTGATGTCAAGATTTTCAGCGAAAAAAAATGTGAATCTGTTTGGATCACTTTTACGATACTTTACTAATTATGAAGCTTTACAAGGCCTATCCTCATTCACATCCGTCAACAAAAGAAAAAGGTCACATAAGTTTGGCTCAACATGAGGGTGAGTAAATAATGACAGTATTTTCATTTTTGGGTGAACTAATTGTTAAAAGTATTGCGCCCTTATACATTAGATTACAGTATACAAAATTAGCTTTAGTTTCTATTTGGAGGTATACGGTTGTGTACGTGATGACGTTATATCATTACGTGATGTTCTCAGCTAAAAAGCAAAGATGTGAACTGATGTTATGTTCAAGTGATGCTGCTAAAATAAAAAGCTGCTGAAGAAAGGATAAGCACTGAGCTACGTTTTGTTTGTTTTCCCACACGCGAGTGAAAGTGAATAGCGCACTCGGGTGCTCAACAGGTTATGGGCCCAGTCACGGAAACAAACGAGCGTGAGTAGAGTTAAGTTCAGTCAGACGCGACGTATAACGCGTGCTATAAAGCTAACGATAAAGCTAAACTGAAGAAACATATAAGAAGAAAGGTCGGTGATCCTACAAAATGGCGAACAGAGCGGTAGGAGTCATGGCACACTCTTTGTTTGATGGATCTGAAGATAAATATGATCTTTGGGAAACGAGATTCTTAAGCTATCTACACACTCTAAAGCTAAAAGAGACTATTTTGCATGAGCCCACCGGTGCTAATGAAGAACAGCTAGCTGAAGACAGACGGAAGAACGCTGATTGCTATGCTGAACTTGTAAGACTGATAGATGATAAAAGCCTATCACTGATAAGACATGAAGCTGCTGACGATGGCAGGAAAGCCCTAAGAATACTGAAAGAACATTATTCAGGGAAAAGCAAGCCACGGATAATAAATATGTACACATCGTTAACTCAGCTACGCATGTCAGACAATGAGAGTGTTACAGACTACTTGATAAGAGCAGAGAACATCATCACAGCACTGAGAGATGCAGGAGAAACCATGAGTGATGGATTAACCATAGCGATGGTTCTTCGTGGATTACCTGATATTTTCAAGCCGCTAGCCGTCCACATAACACAGAATGAGGACGACGTTACATTCACAGATTTTAAGAGAAGACTGCGGATTTACGAAGAGGCGGAGAAAATGAAAGGAACAGAATCCACAGATAATGTGATGAAGACACAGACGAGACAAGGAAAGGGTCCTGCCAGGTACCACACTAAAGAAAGAAAAGATGAAGACACAAATATGACATGTTACAAATGTGGAATAAAGGGACACAGAGCGAGAAAATGTTACAAGAAAGTGTGGTGCAATCATTGTAAAAATAGTACACACGCTGAGTTTCTGTGTAAGAAAAAGGGTGACCAAGATGGCGTCAGAAAGGTTACAGATGAACACAATAATGACCCAGACCATGACCATCTCTTCAAAGCTGAACACTCAGAATATGAAAAACCAGCAAACAAAGTAAAGATGAAAGGGATCATGGTAGACGCAGGAGCTACGTCTCATATTGTGAGTGACATCAGAAAGTTCAGAAGTTTTGATAGCTCTTTTCAACCAGAGACTCATTCAGTGGAATTAGCAGACGGAACGAAGTGCAGCGGAATGGCGCAACAAAGAGGAACGGCAGTGATTTATCTCCTAGATGACGCTGGAAAACAGCACACTGCACAGCTACGGGACGCGCTATACATGCCTTCGTACCCACATGACATTTTCTCGGTAGCAAGAGCGACAAATGGAGGAGCAACAATCATTTTCAAAAGAGGAGACAATCACTTGATAACCAAAAACGAAAGCAGGTTTGATATTCATGAAAGTGGAAACTTGTACTATTTACCAACACTAGAAGAGGATGTTGACCAGTGCAAAGTGTGTCATGATTTACAAACCTGGCATGAAATTCTGGGACATTGTAACTACGAAGATTTAAAGAAGCTACAAGATGTAGTAAGAGGCATGGAGATAAAAGGAAATAAAGTGAAAGAGAAACAGCTATGTGAAGTGTGTACACAAGGAAAATTCACGCAGACCAGAAACAGGGAGCCAGACAGAAAGGCAAAGAAACCCCTAGAACTAATTCACACGGATCTGGCCGGCCCCATGCCAACACAGAGCAAGGAAGGACACAGATATGCACAGTCATTCACAGATGACTATTCAGGTACTATGTTTGTGTATTTCTTGAAGACTAAAGGTGACACAACACAAGCTACAGAGAAGTTTTTAGCTGACATTGCACCTTTTGGAGAAATCAAGTGCATCCGTTCAGATAACGGCACTGAATTCATGAGTCGAGATTTTCAAACACTGTTAACAAGGAATAAGATTCGACACGAAACATCTGCGCCTTATTCACCACATCAGAACGGCACAGCAGAGAGAGGATGGAGAACACTCTATGAAATGAGTAGGTGCTTACTGATAGAGAGTGAATTACCAGATGAGTTGTGGAACTACGCTATGCAAACATCAGCCTACGTGAGGAATAGGTGCTACAGTAGACGTACAAAGAAGACAGCATATGAGTTATTCACAGGCAAAAAGCCAGATCTTTCCAAGATGCAGAAATTTGGATCAACATGTTTTGCTTACAAACAAGAGAAAAGCAAATTTGACTCAAGATGCGAACAAGGTGTTTTCATAGGCTACGACAAGAACAGCCCAGCCTATCTAGTGTACTATCCTAACACTGAAAAAGTCCAAAAGCACAGATTGGTGAAGTTTACAGCAAAGACAATCAGTGAAAGAGAAACACAGACATCTGAGACACACACAGGATATGAAAATATGAATCCAAAGATCTTCAGCAGTGAACTTAATGTTGATCAAAGTATGGAGGATGAACCAGATCAGGGTTTTCAGAGGGATGTTCCAGAGATTTCGCCTGAACAAGCTGATCCCAACCAGTCAGGTAGAGTTGCAGAAACCGTGTCCAGAAAGAACCCACCAAGAACCAGGAAGATGCCAGCTCACCTACAGGATTTTGAAATTGAGGACACAGAAGACAAACTGCAAACATGCATAGATTTTTGCTACAGAGCAGTATGTGACATACCTCAAACCTACCAGGACGCCATAACATCAACAAAATCCAAGCAATGGAAGGATGCTATGGACAAAGAAATGCGATCATTGGAGGAGAATAAGACCTTCACACTCACGAAATTGCCACCAGGAAGACAACCAGTAGGAGGAAGATGGGTTTACGCACTCAAAAGAGACATTGACGGATCTGAAAAATACAAAGCAAGATTTGTGGCGAAAGGTTACAGTCAGAAACAAGGGACTGATTACGATGAAACATTCTCACCCACAGCTGACATGACAAGTGTGAGAGTGGTTATGCAGAAAGCAGTGCAAGAAAATCTGATTTTGCATCAGATGGACGTTGAGACAGCTTACTTACATGCACCAATAGATCACGAGATCTATATGGAACAACCGGAGGGTTATGAGCAAAAATCTGAAAGAGATGCAAAGTTAGTATGCAAGCTAAAGAAATCTCTCTATGGCCTTAAGCAATCTGGCAGAAACTGGAATGCGGTGTTACATGTATGTTTGACAGAGAATGGTTTTACACAAAACCCAGCTGATAACTGTGTGTACACAAAAGAAAAGCCAAATGAGAAAGTAATCCTGATAGTATGGGTTGATGATTTAATTATAGCTGCTAACAATGAAAGTGTTCTGAAAAATGTGAAAACAATGCTCACAGAACGGTTCAAAATGAAAGACATGGGAAGGTTGAAACATTTCCTGGGCATAGATTTTGAACAATCAGAGGGTCTAGTCAAAATGTCACAGGAAAGATATGTGAGAAAAATACTAGATCGTTTCGACATGCAGAACTGTAAATCTAGGGAAACTCCATGTGAACCAAAGCTTGATTTTACAGAAAATGCTGAAAAAATGAAAGAACCAAAGAGGTTCAGGGAGGCAGTAGGAAGTTTAATATACTTGTCCACTTGCACGAGACCAGATTTGAGTTTTGTCGTCAGTAAACTATCTCAGTATTTTGCTGAACCAACAGAACAGCACTGGAACACAGTAAAACATGTGTTCAGGTACCTTAAAGGTACAGTAGAACAGCAATTATGCTTCAGAAGGAATGACACAGAGAGGCTAGGTCTGAGTGTGTATAGTGACGCTGACTGGGCATCGGATACGAAAGACAGACGTAGTACCTCAGGATACTGTGTTAATTTAAGTGAAGGAAGCTCTTTGATTTCATGGAAAACCAGAAAACAACCAACAGTAGCCCTTTCTACTTGCGAAGCAGAATACATGTCCTTAGCATCCGCCATGCAAGAATGTATCTACTTAGAGCAGTTGCTTAAGGGTATGGACTCATACAAATACGCACAAACAAAGGTGTATGAAGATAACCAAGGTGCCATTGCATTAGCCAGAAACCCAATCTGTAGGCAAAGATGCAAGCACATTGATATCAAATACCATTTCATAAGAGAAATTGTAAATGATGGCAAAGTTATCTTGGAATATTGTCCTACAGAGACAATGATAGCTGACATAATGACAAAGCCACCCACCAAGCAGAAATTAAAGAGGTTTACTCAAGATATGTTTGGAACATAAAAAGTGTAAAAATGTATGTAACACTAAACTTATGTGAAAGTTTATTTGTTATTTAATTTGTTATTTTTGGTAATACAAATGGCTAAGAGCGAGTGGGGGTGTTAAAAGTATTGCGCCCTTATACATTAGATTACAGTATACAAAATTAGCTTTAGTTTCTATTTGGAGGTATACGGTTGTGTACGTGATGACGTTATATCATTACGTGATGTTCTCAGCTAAAAAGCAAAGATGTGAACTGATGTTATGTTCAAGTGATGCTGCTAAAATAAAAAGCTGCTGAAGAAAGGATAAGCACTGAGCTACGTTTTGTTTGTTTTCCCACACGCGAGTGAAAGTGAATAGCGCACTCGGGTGCTCAACATAATACTTTAAAAAGAAGTGACTGATGAACAGAAAGCCAGGAAAGAGACAGAAAAGCAGAGAAGGATAAAGCGAAAGAGATAAGCATGGAAAGCGAGCCTGTCTGCAGCTTATCTAAACACATCAGCTACAGAAATATCTTATTTCTGTTTCACACTCTTGTGCTTTTTTCCCTCTCACTCTCCTTCTTGTCTGCTCTCTGTGCTGTCACAGATTTTGCTTCCTGTGCCCAAAATATGAATATTTTAGAGCTAAGAAGCTTAAAGGGAACAATGAAATGGCCTGAAGTTAAATCATACCCCATTTCCAGCTTCCCAGAGCAAAGAGAGTGACTGAGTGAGAGAGAGGCTGAAGAAGAAGGAAAGAGAGGGAGGAGAATCTTTTCTGTGTATCTCACAGTAATGACAAAGCTTATCCTCTCTCATTGGCTTCTGTTTCTCATCTGTGAAATTTCTGGAGTCTGCGGGTCACGCATCATCTAGCCCAGAGGCCATGACAACAAGACCTTTAACAGACAAGGCCGGCGACATGGATGGAGGAATATTACTTTGACTTGAACAAAATGCACAAAAGATGAGAGGCTTATATGGAACATGCAAAAGTTCATTCTAAGACTCAGGGCCCTATTTTAACGATCTGAAACGCAAGTGTCAAAGCGCGAAGCGCAAGTAACTTTGTGGGCGGGTCTCGGCGCTGTTGCTATTTTCCCGGCGGGATAAATGGCTCTTGCGCCCGGCGCAAATCTAAAATGGGTTGGTCTGAAGTAGCTTCATTATTCATAGGTGTGGTTTGGGCGTAACGTGAAATAAACCAATCAGAGCGTCATCCAACATTCCCTTTAAAAGCAGGTGCGCAAGTTCCATTATGGATTGCTATTATTATGGCGTATTTACCAGGCGCACGCCAGGAGCGGTTCACAGCCGAGGAGACTGATGTTCTTGTAAGAGCAGTGAAAGACAGAGAAGTTGTGTTGTATGGGGATGGGAGAATAATTAGCCTGAATAATTTGTGAGCTAGTTTTATGCCTATTTTTTTTCACATCTTCGTGTCACACCACAATGATTTCCGTCATCTCATGTGTTAATATTTTTTTAGTGTAACAATTTATGATTTGCAAAAATAACTGTTGCATCTGTGTAGATTACATGAGCAAAGTGTATGCGCGTTGTGCACGCTATACATTATGGCCAAGCATGCGCCCTTAAAATAGCATAATGAACAACGCGCAACGCGCCACTGACTTTAGACTAGGTTTTTTCTGGTCAGTGGCGCAATTGTGTAATGGAGCAGCAAAATAGCACCAGGGATCGTTTGCGCCGGAACACGCCTCCTTTTTTGCGCTGAACCGCCCAGGGAGCGTAAGTTCATTCACTAGTTTAGCGACGTGCTTCTGTGGAGGGAAAAGCGCGCTTTGCGCGGGTGCAAAATAGGAATGACACATGCGTCGGTGTACAAAGTCAATTGCGCTGGGTGCAAGATAGGGCCCTCAATGTCAAAGTAAAAGAAAACATTGTTTTGCATCTGTTTATGTGGTTGTTGCACACTAAGGCATTTCAGTTTGGAAGATCAACTAGACATGGAAAAAAGAGAGCTGGTTAAGTCCCCTCACTCCCGGAGTTCTATATTTATTTCTTTTTGGATTTTAGTTTGCAGGGAATAGACGTGTTCCCACTGGCATCACAAGCTGCAAATTCAGCCTCAAACTAAATTGCTTTTGATGTTTTTGACGGTGGGATCAGAACAGACTTAAAAATAGAAATATTTGAATGCATTTGAATCTTCATTAAAGACTTCAATGCTTTCTAAAGAATATCACTTATTTAACTCATGGATGTGTGGGTTGGATCACAATTTCATGGCGTAAAATGACAACCAATCTTCTTTGATTTCACCTCGGTTTTGATGCTGTAATTTTTTTTAAGGTCACAACAAAGGCCTCTCAAATGCAAAAACATGTAGGGCTCTCAGAAGTAGTGCATTCACTCTGACAATACTCACGATCAACTGTCACCAATATGAACAAAAGCACTAACAATTCCACTAACAAGAGCTATAGAAGATGAAATGCGGGCCAGCAAATTGATTTTACAGAAACTGCTGTGTGTTGAATAGTCTGGTTCAGACGAGTGATTGGGAAGGTCATTTAAACCAAATACAGGAATAATAGCAGCAAGAAGAGACAAGCTCTGGAGGGGTGAGGGTCATCTTCCCATTCAGACTCAAGAATTGAAGAGGGTTTTTTCCCCTGAAAAATAAATTGGTTTCAGGAGGTTATTTCTTTGTAGTGAGCAGATGAAATGAATACAGATTGTTTTATTTCAGAGGCGAAATTAGCATTTATTTAACACCAGCGGGCTGATTATCACGGGAAGCATCATCATTGTTTTGTTCATTGATGAGTGACCTATTTAAATCATGCAAATTTATAAAACAATTACACTTTTAAAAAATATGTGGACATATGTGGATTTATTAACATGTCAAAACCCTAAAAAGTGACGGAGGCGTTAGTTTCTCTAATCAATAATTAATTATATTACAATTTACATAAAAGAGTTCTTTGTTCAGCAAGTCCTCGGTTCTTTGAAAATTATAAAACGGTCTGACTAAGCTATTGACTTCTGCAAGATGGCAATGTGGTTGAAAGAACTCAGAGTCAAGGGTAAGTCAGAGAACAAAGACGGGCTTCCTTATATTAATTTGAGTCTGCACTTTGGCTCCACCCACATAATAGACATTTAATAGCTTTCATAAAATGTACAATTAATTGTATTGGGATTTATTGACAAATGACTTGCCAAAGAGCTGGGAGTAAAAAGAAAAGTATCCAGGGTGTAATCATAACAAGAATGATGTGTGAATGCCTAATAAACCAAGAGACAATTTCTATTAACCCTTAAAGGTACAAAGTAATGATCTCCACTAAATGTTTTACACTGGAAGAAGTTAATAGTTTAAAATGTTGCATACCCATGAAGACCTGAATACTGTGGCCATGCATAACTTGCTAAACTTGCAGGTGGCTGCCATAGCATTGCTATGCCATTGCTAAAATGTTTTTAGCACATTGCTTTGTGGATTGCTCGGTTGGAGGTGGGAATTTTTATATTCATATATATATATATCAAAACATTCTAATGTCTTAGATTTCAGATGATTATCTCTGATATTTTTTGTTGTAGGCTTGACATGAAAAAACAGTTACTTAAATCATGAATGCAAATTTGAAAACTTCTTCCCCAATTTTTTATGAAGCTTGTCACAGGATTAAAATGTGCATCTATGCATCAGAGGATGCTTGAAATCATTATCAGGGTGTTAATAAGTCACATATCACATATAACACATTATCCCACTAAGCTCTCCATCATACACCCTGGTAAAACTGTAAAACTGTGAGTGTTAGAAACACAGCACGACACAGAATGAATGATGTTGAAATCCATGAAATCCAGCAAATCAAAACATTGAGATGAACATTGCTTATGGCAGAGAATAAATGGCCTCTATGAAAGTACCAGGAGGGAGTGAGTTAAACACTTCATCCAGTACACTCAGTAATCTGGTATATCTGTGTGGACTGTATTTTCTCAAGGACCAGGTAGTGTTCATTTTAAATACACTACACAGTGTATATGACAGAGGTAAACTGGATATAGTTTTGAAATCAAGGAATTAAACTTGCTCACTTGTGCATGTCTACTGACACTGTCCACATCGAATTCACATTGTTTTACAAGCACTGGCTGTCAAAATAAAAGTCACACTCACAACAACTTACTAGCCAACCTGAAAATCTTATCAGCCGATGCTAGTAATTAAAAATAATAATCGCACTTAGCAATGTATCAGTTGACCACTAGCATGAACAGTTACTCATTTTAAGCTTTCCTAAACATTACATATAACAGTGTTTTCAAATTATTATGAATTTTGATTAGCATTTAGTATAGCTTACACCACAGTTAAGTGCTCAGAACAGATTTCACTGCACATCTAAAAAGTTTAGTAGCATTTCAGAAGGAACATACAGTCTGTGATAAAGCCGTTTATGATGCTAATGAGCATCCCAGCATGCCTCAAGAAAGAACAGAATGAATGCAGTTATACATCAAATCACAGGCTTTAAAAGAGATTGTGAGTGTGTGTGTGTGTGTGTGTGTGTGTGTGTGTGTGTGTGTGTGTGTGTGTGTGTGTGCCCACACTGAGAGAGTGTGCTGGATCACACTGCGATGAGTCATGCAGGAAGTGTAACAGCAGTATCATTAGCATGTTATCCACATCCACCCACTCAGCCTCTCTCGCACACACACACGCACACGCAGATTTCAATTGTTGCAGATGACAAACACCTCTCATTGACGATGCTAATCACTGCCCTCTGCTAAAAAGAACATCAACAAAACACACTAATGCACAGATGTACACAAAATATACAAACGCAGGTGCCAAATACAAAAAAATTTTTTGCAACGTGACAAAATAGCTCAAACGTTTGAGAAAGTGTTTAGGTGGGGCAGCAATGTATAAAGTAGTGTAAACTTAAAATTCATAAATGGTAAAGCACTATGGCAACAGGTCTTTTCACATTTTATTCTCTGAACACTGAACAGTAATCAAGCCCCAGCAGTAATGCAATGATAAAATCTAAGACCACCATAGCCATTTACTGAGTGCTGCGCTTTGTTTAGAATCTCTTTTCAGACAGTTAGATTCAATTTAGGCTTATTGTTTTCTTTTAGACCATCTTTGCATGCCATCATTCCTAATTTTTAAAAAAAAAAACTGCGCAGCTCTGAAAGTACAAACTGAAAATAAGCATTTTTTTTTAAATCTAAACAGAAGTTAAATTAAAAAAAAAAAAATCTTGCAAGGCTGAAGGACTTAATGAAAATAGCAAATTGGGGAAAAACAGTTCCCAGTAAAAAAAAAAATCACACCTAGAATCCAATCCTCGGACAAAAGTGTCAAGGGTGTTAGATACATTTTGTGTAAGTTGCTCCTTCTGTTCCAACTAGGATTGTTTGGTTTCTCTGTGCTTGTATTTTTTATTGAATGTACATTGGTATATCATTTTCTAGGCAGGCCTGAAAATAGAAATCTAGACAAATGGCCCAAATTCATCAGGCTTTGCCAAACTGTGAGCAAAAATAGCCAGGATAATTGTGAATGAAGTGTTCAAGCTTTGGGCCAAGGCTTAGCTTAGGCAGCTGCTAGCAGTAAGTAGTTCTCTCAGTCAGGATGAGGATAAAGACAAGGATGAGGAGAAGGATAAGGTCAAAGATGAGATGAAGAAAAGGCCATGGACAGGACTTTTTTTAGCAACTTTGTTTTCTGCTTGTTAGTTGTTTAGGCTAATATCTCAGATTAGTTCAAAAGGCAGCATTTTCACTAATCCAAACACACACACACAAACTGGGTTCCATGTTTTATTCCATAGATAGACACACACAAAACTAATTTTTTACTCATTTAAATTAAATTGTAATTTAATTATTTTAATATCATATTATTTTTTAATAATATAATAATATCTCCTATTGCACCTTTAAGTCTGCAAAGTATAAAATTTAATGTACATAACCAAAAAATATAAACTTACAGCGCTGGCATAAAGAGACAAGTGACAGTTCAACTGTCCTGAAACTCTCTCACTCTGACCCTGGAGAATAAAATCATCTTTGTATTTGAATTAGGGTACCTGGTCCAAACATAAACTCACACTGCACTTTTTGAGAAGTCTAAAACATTTAAAGCACCTAAACTAGCACAGAAAAACTACAGAATATAAAGGATGAAACCCTGGGTTCATGCCATGGAGAACAATCCTGTTAAAAACTACAATCCCCTTATTTCCTTTTTTTTTGTTCCTGCCCGGATATAATACACTTCTGAGGGTTGGGGGTTTCATGCATCTTTCACAGAGTGAGATGTGTTTAGAGTGTCAACAATATCCTGATGACAATACAATGAGAATCACACTCTCTAAAGGTCAACCACCCACATGAGGGCCAATTAGAGCCTGCTGTCAACTGCTATCACGAGTCAATTATCACCTCAGAACTGCAGAGAAGTGACGTCAGACATGAGACAGATGCACAGATTTTGATGAATATTCCCTCACCCAATTCTCTTTTTATATTTGCCACCATTGCCTCCATCCTGATAATATGATAACATAATGATAATAACAGGATTATTATTATTATTATTTAAGTATTAGCATAATAAAAAATCAATGTGTGTCGGTACATAAAAATGGAAGTTATTATTGAACGATCCTGCTCCTCTGGTAATGCCCTTGAACAAGAAATTAAATGTTTCACATGGACTCCAACATGACTGTCTACCATGTAACTAGGTTTACATTTCCAAAAGTAAATTCTTATAAGCTTCAAAAGTACAATGTAAAATTAAGCTTTGGTAAAGATTTTGAATGCTGAACATTCAGCAACTGTGTAGGTCAATGGGAGATTTTAAAATGTTATTTTTAAAAAGTATAAAGTTAATAGTTATCAAGACTAAGGCTGAAATGATCTACAAAACAAAGTTCAGGGTCTCTACTATAAGCAGTTTAGGGTGAATTAAAGGCAACTGAGGTTACATTTTTTTAACAAACCCTGCCCAGAACTTCTGATGAATATCAATACAGAAATGCCTTTAAAGCACTATTGTAAAAGCACTTTCAAAAACAGTAATGATATTATCATAAATACATCAAGAACAACAAAAAGAGAATCACTTCAACATGACAACAAGTGACGTCCTATGAGCTGATTTTAGCTCTGCTGAAATAGTTCCTCTGACATTCAACTGACACCGCAGGGAAAGTGACAACCTGAGCGGCTTAGGAAGCACAATTAAAATGGGCTCTTGTGTAATGTGGGTGCATAAGTCTGTCTATGTTTTAAAGCGGTTTTAAGGACAGAATACTTAAGGGTTTCTGCTTTACACCATTATACAGAGAAGCACCACCATGAAAGGGTGAGAAACAAAAGGTTTGTCACAAGTTGTCAAAAATGACATTTGTTATCAAATTCCACTTTTTTCTCTCTCTTGTCCTTCTTCTATCTCTCTCTCTCTCTCTCTCTCTCTCTCTCTCCAAGTTTAAGGGATGACCAAAGCGGTGTGTCTGCAGTGTGTAAATAATTGCAAACGCATGAGTGCATCTGTCAAACATGGTTACCGGGGTCCAGGCTTTACACACACACATACACACACAGACTGCAGACGCCTTCACAGATCCACACAGCCTGTAACACAACCACACTAGAATACAGAATACTGTCTTATAGAAAATGCACTGTTTCCTTCCCACAATGCAAAGAATGCCTGTGAGGGGGTGAAGAAATTGCTGTAACAAGACTTGTCACTCGAGGTTGTATCGCATGGAGAGGGCACAGACCACAGCTTCAAATCAAACTAATTACTCATTTGTGCCCATTTGCTGACACGTTCCATCCAAAGCGACTTATATCATGTCTTAATTAAGCGTGACAAAGTGCCAAGTGATTTGTCTGTTAGGAAGAAATCTCTTTCAGGAGTAAATAAGTCTTTTAACACAACTTTCAGTGTGTATTAGCGTACATGTCAATCTCGTAATTCTGTAAATTTTGTGTTCCACAGAAGGAAAAAAAAAACATGTGGGTTTCTAAAGAAATGAGGGTAAATAAATCTTAGATGGATTTTTAGATTAATTATACATAATAGTTTTCATTGTAACTACACTACAGTTCAAAAGTTTGGGTTCAGTAAGACTTCAATGCTTTTGAAAGAAGTTTCTTATGCGCACTAAACCTGCATTTATTTGATCAAATATACAACAAAAAAAGTAATACTTTAAAACATTATTTTATCCAGTCTTCAATATCAGATGATCTAATATGCTGATTTGGTGTTCAAGAAACATTCCATGCAGCTTAATATTTTGGTGGATCAATTCTTTGATCAACAGAAACTTCAAAAGACTGATATTTATCTGAAATGGGATAATAAATTTATCTGAAATGGGATATATATATATATATATATATATATATATATATATATATATATATATATATATATATATATATATATATATATATATATATATATATATATATATATATAACATGACTTATTGAACATCCTGGATCAGTTTTTTTGCTCTTTTTTATTCTTTTTTTATGTATCGGATCGGGACTCGGTATCGGCAGATACTCAAAATCAAATGATTCAAACTCGGACTCAAGGTCAAAAAAACCTGATCGAGACATCTCTAATATATATATATAAATATATATTAGAAATCTTTAATGCTGGTGTTTGTGTTTTGTTTCTTATTTGGGTTATCTCATCTTGGTTCCTGCCTTGTCATGTGTTTCCCTGACCCTGTCAGTTGAACCAACTGGTTCTTCTTTGTGTCATGTGACTACAGATAAGCCGGTATCAAATTTTCATTGTGCAATTAATTGCTAATGCTTTTATCACGGTATAAGGTATTATTACGATATTGAAATTTAGTTTGAAAATGTGTAATAATACAGTATTAAAGGTTTAATAACTTGTATCTTAAAAAAAATAACTAGGCAATAAAGCAATACAAAAAATAGATAGAGATAAAAGATTTACACAGACTGAAGTACAAAAGAGCTATAAAGACCAGTAGGTAACACTTTTTAAACCACTTTACTTTTCGGCCCATCGTGGCTGCCAAGAGTCTCCAGCCATCATGGACACCACTCCAGTGTTTCCGGGTGTCATGAACATCACATCTAAGGCTACAAGGGCAATTCCTAGGCACGAGAATTGGCTTCCAGTTTAAAGGACACACCACTTGTGTCGGTGCGAGCAGCTTACATTTCTATGGTGGTACGCAGTCTGAGTTTGTTTGTTTATTACGTTTTTTTACGCCATGTTAGCATCATGGCTATTTACACGGCAAAAAAAAAATGTCAGTATCATCCATAATATTTACATTATATAATCCATTTCAAATTAACATAAGATAGAAAATCTAAAATACAGTCAGGTGGTACATTTTCAAATATTCCATGAAAGCATGTTTCTGAATAAAAGCGTTTTCTAGCAGTATCATAAAGGTACAATTCAACAAAATATGCTTAATAGTCAAAGGAACTTTACATGAAAGACATAAAGGAGGAACTTTGCCTATTAATAAAAACCCAAGGTTAAGTCTTGAGTGCCCCAGTCTAGACCTAGTAAAGACAACTTGATCATGCCTTGATTTAAAATTACAGAAGCTACTTCTTTTATGCTAGGGTTTATTTCACACAGCTTTTTATTTTTATTTTCAACCCATTCTTTCTGCCACTTATTATTCATATAGAAATTAATTACTGGTTTAAAATCAGAAGGTGGTATTTGACAGTCAGATATTTCCAGGTCAAGTGCATCCCTGGCAGCTGTGTCCGCTCATTTCCAGTAAGTCCAATTTGACTTGGAACCCAGCAAAAAATTATATTAAAGTTATCCTTGTTTAAAAGATCAAATCTGGTTAAGATTTTAATAATTATGGGATGATCAGTTTTAGAGATTCAAGTGCTTGAAGACATGATCTTGAGTCAGAGGTAATTAAAAAGTCCCGTTTTTCACCCTTTTCTATATTTTCTAGAACAAAAAGTAATGCTCGAACCTCAGCTATAATAATAGAGCCTTGAGCCGGAATTCGAATGCCATATTGTTGATCTCCTATCACTGCTGCTGCTGATACACTGTTATTGGTCTTTGATCCGTGAATGCAGTTTTATGCAGTGGAAAGTGAAGACCTTAGCTCTAAGACTTTCTGTTGGTATTCAATTGGATGAGTTTCTATCTTTTTGTGCTGATTCAGAGTCCAAAAAATGGTTGGCTTTTCCAGAGTCCAGGGAGGTACATGGAAATAATAGAGCCATTTTATACAATCCATGTTGATATTTAAATCCTCTAGATGTGGTTTAATCCATAAACCAAAAGGTCTAATATATTTCGGTCTAGCTTAATAAGTAAAGACATTCTGGTTGGAATACTGAAAGATAAGATGGATTATTTCAATTTGCCTTGAGTTTGATCGCATATTGTAAGGACAGTTTCAAATGCCTGTTTTGGAGGGATGATTCTTCAGCTTCTGAATAGAGGCTTTAAATGGGAATAGTCCTGAAGGCTGTGCGCAGTTTGAGAGTCTCTGAGGTTGTTTCACTGTCAGTCGCACTCCCTGTTACAGCAATGGCCATATTGTATGTTTGGGCTACACACTGCTCTCCTGTACATGAATCCACTCCAGAGCCTGTTCCAGGCCATGAATCCACTCCAGAGCCTGCTCCAGTCCATGAGTCTGCTCCAGAGCCTGCTCAAGCCTTAAAGCTCGTTCCTGTGTAGGCACCAACCAGTGAGCTTCCTGCCTGTCCTGTTTTGATCTCAGTGGTCATACAAAGACCCTCTACAAGTCCTGGCAAAAGAGGTTGTCTCTGAACTCAAAGTCTGCCCTGTTACTGCATAGGAGGCCATCCCTGAACTCACACTCTGCCCTTTTACTGCCAAGGAGGCCGTCCCTGAACTCACAATCTGCCCTGTTACTGCAGAGAAAGCCGTCCCTGAAATCACAGTCTGCAATGTTACTGCCGAGGAGGCCGTCCCTGAACTCACAGTCTGCCCTGTTACTGCCGAGGAGACCATCCCTGAATTCACAATCTGCCCTGTTACTGCCGAAGAGACCATCCCTGAATTCACAATCTGCCCTGTTACTGCCGAAGAGACCATCCCTGAATTCACAATCTGCCCTGTTACTGCCGAGGAGACCATCCCTGAATTCAAAATCTGCCCTGTTACTGCCGAGGAGGCCGTCCCTGAACTCACAGTCTGCCCTGTTACTGCCGAGGAGGCCGTCCCTGAACTCACAGTCTGCCCTGTTCCTGCCAAGTTGCGGCTATGGAGGCTGCTCATGAACTCTATTCCTGTAATGTTACAACCATTAAGTCCATTCAAGCATATTCTGCGTGTCTTGTCGCAACTATGGAGGCTGCTCATGAACTCTCTTCCTGTTCTGCCATGGCCACCTGACCTGTATTGGTCTTCTGTTTCGTAGGATTCACCTTGGACACCTAACTCCACCAGTTCTACCATGGTTGTCATCTGCTCCACAGTGGGGATTCTCAGTACTGCCTGCTCCTCCCTAGTGGTGTTCAGCTCTGCCCTGGATTCCAGGTCTGCCATTGCTCCATAGTCCAGGTCCCCCATGTTATGTTAGGTAAGCCGCCCTTAGATTGGGGGGAGTGGTGGGGGATATATAATATTAATATGTATGTTTTTGTGTTATGTTTTTTTCTTATCTTGTTTCCTACCCTTTCATGTGTTTCACTGACCTTGTCATGTGATCCAACCATGCGGTCCTTTTGTTCACGTGTCTTTTTTCCATTGGTTCCTTTGTTGCATGTGTCATGTTATTGTCGGTTTGATTAAGTCATGTGACCCCGTTTGTTTGATATATATAGAACTCATGTTGCCATTGTGCCTTGTCTTGCTTTGTACTGTGTAAACTGCTGTAGGTGAGTTTTGTTCATGGTCATGTCAAGATCTAGTTTAGTTGATGAATGTTTTTTTATCACATTTTGGTTTGTTCTGTTTTGGTTTATTAATAAAGGCTGGTTTATAAATAAAAGCTGAACATGGGTTCATCATTCATGCTTTCAGTGGGACTCTGTTACAAAGTGAACAGTCTTTAATGTCACTTGATCAATGTAATGAATGCTTGCTGAATAACAGTATTCTATTATTTTTAATCTTACATATTCCACACATTTAAACAGTAGTGTAGTGTAGCTTTAAATGTCATGAAATTAGGTCAAGGTTATGACTATTGGATCACATTTTGCGGGGTTTAAACCTACCACCTTATTACCAGCTATATTCACCTCTCAAATCTCTTTCATCTGAAGTTTTGGAGGTCTCTATAGCCTCTTTGCACTTACTTTGTTAATTTACGTCTTCATTACATGAAAACAGGAGCAGATGGTGTTTGTGACTGTACAGAATTGTGTTAAGATTTATAATGTACATGTGAGGTTGATCAGAGAGAAACAATACAACTCTAATATGAGAAATCTGGAATACACAATGAGTTAGTCTGCATAACAGTCTACATTCTAATACAAAACCTATCATACTGTGCCAATGAAATCAACAGTGATTTTCACTGCTGACTACATTATCCAGACTGTGTTCAGACCACATGTGCATTTGCTGAAGCACTGAAGGCAATACTCTACAAAAAAGTCAATTTATTTGGGTTGTTTATTTCAGCATGCAAAAGAGTGTACACGGGGTAATTTGTTTCAATCATCCAAATGCAACTCACTCAATCTCATTAACCACCCAATTAATGGAAATTCTGGAATAAACTAATATGTGCAAATAGAGTAGTTCAACGACAACATAAGGTTTGCTTTTGTGTTATGCTGAAGTCTGACACTGAAAGGTGTCACTAAAAAGTTCAATACACTGTTTAATCAACTGGGGAACAAACAAAATGCTAAAATATTTTAAAAACTTCAGTCTGATTACAAAAGTTTGCTGACATTTCTGCACAGATTATAAATGGAATTTAATAATTGTATATCCCCCTTAAGGAGAAGTCATAGCATAACTTCTGGAAAAATGTACTTGCTGAATTTACATAATTGAACAGCTTAAAGGTCCCATTCTTCGCGATCCCATGTTTCAAACTTTAGTTAGTATGTAATGTTGTTGTTACAGTATAAATAATATCTGTAAAATGCTAAAGCTCAAAGTTAAATGCCAAGCGAGATATTTTATTTAACAGAATTCGCCTACAGCGAACAACCAGTTTGTACTACATCCCTCTAGTTCCTGCAGCAATGACATCACTAGAACAGTTTTTAGACAAGGTTATGACTATTGGATCACATTTTGCGGGGTTTAAACCTACCACCTTATTACCAGCTATATTCACCTCTCAAATCTCTTTCATCTGAAGTTTTGGAGGTCTCTATAGCCTCTTTGCACTTACTTTGTTAATTTACGTCTTCATTACATGAAAACAGGAGCAGATGGTGTTTGTGACTGTACAGAATTGTGTTAAGATTTATAATGTACATGTGAGGTTGATCAGAGAGAAACAATACAACTCTAATATGAGAAATCTGGAATACACAATGAGTTAGTCTGCATAACAGTCTACATTCTAATACAAAACCTATCATACTGTGCCAATGAAATCAACAGTGATTTTCACTGCTGACTACATTATCCAGACTGTGTTCAGACCACATGTGCATTTGCTGAAGCACTGAAGGCAATACTCTACAAAAAAGTCAATTTATTTGGGTTGTTTATTTCAGCATGCAAAAGAGTGTACACGGGGTAATTTGTTTCAATCATCCAAATGCAACTCACTCAATCTCATTAACCACCCAATTAATGGAAATTCTGGAATAAACTAATATGTGCAAATAGAGTAGTTCAACGACAACATAAGGTTTGCTTTTGTGTTATGCTGAAGTCTGACACTGAAAGGTGTCACTAAAAAGTTCAATACACTGTTTAATCAACTGGGGAACAAACAAAATGCTAAAATATTTTAAAAACTTCAGTCTGATTACAAAAGTTTGCTGACATTTCTGCACAGATTATAAATGGAATTTAATAATTGTATATCCCCCTTAAGGAGAAGTCATAGCATAACTTCTGGAAAAATGTACTTGCTGAATTTACATAATTGAACAGCTTAAAGGTCCCATTCTTCGCGATCCCATGTTTCAAACTTTAGTTAGTATGTAATGTTGTTGTTACAGTATAAATGATATCTGTAAAATGCTAAAGCTCAAAGTTCAATGCCAAGCGAGATATTTTATTTAACAGACTTCGCCTACAGCGAACGACCAGTTTGGACTACATCCCTCTAGTTCCTGCAGCAATGACATCACTAGAACAGTTTTTAGACTAACCTCCGCCCACAGGAATACACAAAAAAGGGGGCATGGCCTTGTTGCGCTCTCACGGAGAAGAGGAAGAGTTGCGTTTGTAGAGAATGTTTGTCGCCATATCGTCAAAACGCAGTTGTTTTCATCTCGGAGTCCAATCACCTTTGTTTGGGCTTCCCAGGGACGCTGTACTTAGAGATTAATGGTTACAATTTATGTTTAACTCGGTTCCCGAAAATTATAATCCACATTTAAAACTATGTGCAGCACATTTTGCTGAGGACAGCTTCCTCAATCTCAATCAGTTTAATGCCGGATTCACACAAAGATTATTCTTGAAAGATGGAGCAGTTCCCTCTTTGTCTGGAGAAGGCGTTGTTTATGAACCACAACCGGTAAGTGTATTTTACTATTTAAGTTGGTGCGTTTAACAGTTTCTGTAACTTATTACACAAAGGGCAACGCTGTTTAGCTTTGTTAACTAGATGTAAGGGCTGTGCAAAAAATCAAATGCGATTTTCATGCGCATCTCATCTGTGAGGGCGCTCTTGTGATTAGAAGTACATCTCCAGCACGTGCGTTCAGATCAGGATTGCCAGGTTTTCAAAACAAATCCTGCCCACTTGCTTCTTAAAACTTGTCCAAAACTAGCCCAATCGCGTTTCAAGGAGGTCAACGTGCGCTAAGCTGCTGTCGAATCACAACACAGGAACCGCTGGCACAATCAGAACTCGTTACGTATTTCTGAAGGAGAGGCTTTATCGAAGAAGGAAGTCATCAGCCCATTTATATGACAGTGAAAACAGCGGTATACAGATAAGTAAATTGTGTGAAAAATACTGTGTTTTTTTACACGCGAAACATGAACACATGTTATATTGCACTGTAAACACAATCAAAGCTTCGAAAAAGCACAAAAAACGGGACCTTTAAACGTTTGGTTCGAGTGATTTTGTGGCTTACTGTATTCTGGCAGTCTCTGCTGAGCAGCTGGAGCAGGTCAGATTTGAAGACCTCCATAGACGGTAAGATTGCCACACGTAGGCCCTCTAACACACGCACGAAGCTCTTCAACAGACAAGGCTTCTGCAGCGCATCTGCTGCAACAGAGATGGAGTGAATATAACTGTAACATTGTACTAATTTCCTGCGTGCACAGCCAATTCCATCTAGTCATTTTATTATTGTCCTTTATATTTAATGGCTATTCATTTTTTACAGCATTACTGTGACAAAGAATTTAATTAGACAGTAAAAATTTATTTAACAGCATGCTTCAGAATGCCAAGATCCTCTTCCTCATGGCAATGCATTCAAATATGCAGAAGAAAAACACAAAGTGCACAGGTTAACAAACTAATGAGTGATGCACAAGAGAGCTCAATGTGTTCCAGAAGCAGGGAAAAAAATCCATGCAGTTGAGGCCAACGTATAAGGACCAATGCTAATTTATTATTTGGAGTGTGTGTCTGGCTGCATCATCACAGGCACAGTTCCTCCAGCTGAGATCTTTGGCTGGCCCCATTTCCGCTCTCAGTAGGGGTCTCACTGTGAAGCGTTTCAAACATTGTCTATCGAGAAAGTCATCTGCATATCGAAACCATCGCACTCACTTTTTCTTTTCTTTGTGGTAAGGACAAAAAGTCGAGCTCACTAACCCACATGGATCTCTGAAACTCCATAATCAATTCAAAAATCTTTTGAGCGATCTGAAAATGGTCACATCACATGTTCGTGATTGTCAAGATTTGCCTGGTTCGCCTAGGCACATCCAAACATGCTCAACTTACAGCGACACTAACCTGCTTTCTTTGAAAAACTCATCCTTGATGTTTTATTTAGACATCTCAGACAGGTTAAGTGTATCATCCTCCATAATTTATTTAAAGATAAACATATGTTATACAGCATTAACCCCTAGGCTAACTGGTTTCTGTTGTGCATTCCCTTAGTGTAAGCTGTCTATATATAATTTGTTGTTTACATGATACATGATGATTCATTTCAAAGATTTCTGAAGTGTAACCTACATGGAATGTGGGAAGAATTATTTTGAAATATTTTGTGAGGTACACATTTTCAATGTTTTTCGAAAGTCTCTTATGCTCACCAAGGCTATATTTGTAAGACTCTAAATATAGCTAAACAGTAATATTAAGAAATATTATTACAATTTAAAATAACTGTTTTCTATTAAAATACATTTTAAATTGTATTTTATTCCTATGAATAAAAAGCTGAAACTTCATCTGCCATTGGTACTAATAATATGTTGATGCCATTTTTTAAAAACATTATCGATTTTAATAACTGTAGCTTAATGGTCATGATACATTTTATCCAAATCCTTGATGAATATTTACTATATATTTTATATATGAATATTATAATATATATGGTTTCATAGTGTTTCAAAGAACAACCACCTACATTTGGGTCAGTTTGTCAAAAAATGTTATCATATAGTGTGTGTGTGTGTGTGTGTGTGTGTGTAATACACAAGTTGCTGTGGCAGCAGACAGTAGGCATGCTGGTTTGAATGAGTCACAACCAGGAGAGTTTCACTTTCACGGATCACTCAGCCATACACAAACACAGTCTATCACACTTTAGCTTTAACACACTCACACAGACTGCCACAATCAAAGCCAGGCCCGGAGAGCTCCAACGCACTCGTACACATTTACCGTACACACAGTCTGTTACCTCAAACACACTGCACAATCACTCTGCACTCAAGCACACATACACACCAAACCAGGCTTATCTGTACAGCAGCACTGAGGCCTGACAGCCAAACAAGTGCAGCACCGTCAGGACATTACAGTATACAAAACACTCCACCACTGCAGCCCAAGAGAGATGCGCTACAGAAGCTCTGAGAGGTTACAGCTCAACAGAAGTGAACAGGGGAAATTGCCTCTTTAAATATCTTATGTCTGTGAATGTTTTTCTGTTCATTTCTGTTGTGTATCTTTAAAGTTTAGAATACTGTCTTTCTCTAATGCAGGAGTTCCCCGCTGTTTAACTTCAGTTTAACCCCTAGACCTACATTTTTTATTTACTTCAAATACCACCTAATTCTAACATTTCCATAAATACAATGTTTTTCCACAACTGCACACGATTGTTAGATTGTACAGCACATTGGTCAACATTGTATTATTTTAATTGTGCTTTATAAATAAACAGAAACAATATTCTTAGCATGTTTCAAATTACACATCTTTAATTGGGTAGATGATGCAAAAAAAAATAAATGTACATACAAGATTAAAACTATTTCTTTTACAAGTTTTTATGCTTTTATTTGGCTCTTAGCCTCTTGCAGCCCAATTAATTTGTCCTGAGGTATGACAAATTATTTTTAAATGTTTCCAGCTGTGTGGCTCTTCATCAGACCTGAATGCATGTTTTTATTTTTTTATTTTTGGTGAGAACAATAGTGATAAAATGTCTTTTATAATGATTAAACAAACAACTGAAAAAGTGGCTTATTTCAAGTACAGTATTTCACATGGACTCTGCTGTTACTGCTCACTTATATATTTTTATTATGGCTGTTAACATTATTACTTATTACAATTAACTATTATATGTATCCCTAAAACAAAATTTTTAACTAAATTGAATACTTTTACATTTACTTTGTTACTACACAATTATATAGTAGACAATATATTAAGGCTGTCAACAGGTAATGACTAATTAAGAATGAATTAACTAATTAATTAATTAAATAATAAATAATAAAGTTAACACTTTTCATCATATATAATTCATGTGAACCTCCTCAGGGGAAACCCTTCTTTACAGTGCAAATACAGAACATTCCTTATGCATTAAGCATTTATTATGTTAAATTTAGAACGGCATTACAAACTGGTGTCTGTGTGTGTGTGTGTGTGTGTGTGTGTGTGTGTGTGTGTGTGTGTGTGCGTGTGTGTGTGTGTGTGTGTGTGTGTGTGTGTGTGTGATCAATTGGGGGAAGTCGTGGCCTAGTGGTTAGAGAGTTTGACCCCTACTTACTTGGCTGAATGTCACGTCACTTTTTTTCACTTGTGTGTTAAGACTAACATGTAATTGATGCTTATTCTTTATATACAATTATAGGAATAAAAACAGGAGGCAGTTGTTGGAATTTGGCTTTTATGACACTCACTCAAGAAAAGTTTATAATCAGACAGAATATCTTGCCTTTGGATCTTGGAATGAAGTGCTTTGGATCTTGTCTTATTAGCCACATTAACAGTCGGGGGGTATCATCTCTCTTTTTCTACTTTCAGTCTATGTGGGGGCCCAGGAGGATGCAGAATATAGCACTCAAACATTTCAGATGCAGTTCAAAGACAAACCTGCTCCAGAGGAATCTCGTTCCTACATCTGCTCATCAGTTTATAATGAGAGGGAGAGTAAAGGGGGAGCAAGAAATATAGAAATATCACTGTGGAATAATTCTCTAATTTCCTGCGTCCCTCTCTGGAACTAGACTGTGGTCATGGGTCATGCACCCTGTGAGATATTTAGGGTGCTGGAAGATTAGCCCGACATTGTGCTCAACTTCCAATCCCCCCGCCACTGTGAAACCCACCACAGTCCATTACTATCGTTCAGAAAGTCTGTCTTTACCCACCCCTGACAGCAGCTCAGAACAGAAATCATGAGCACAGTCAGAAAAGTTGTGAAAAGCCTCAAATGCTTTTGCTTTAAAGTCTCATTTATGACCTGGTTTGGTATGAAGTGATTTTGAAGCTAATCAAGGGAATGTCCTGAGAAACGGGAAGCTCTTTATTGAGGCTTCTACAGTTCCTTCTGCTGTCTCTATGGCAACACACATTCTCTTGTTACAGATAAGCAGTCGTCCAATGCCATTTGACTGTTTTATAACTGTAATGAAATCTAGCACTTTAAAGCCTTTCTTTCACATTCAAATGATAAACTGAGAGGGGGCATTGTGGGTAATCCTACCTGTGCCTGTGTCCATGGACGACACCACACCATACTGGGATACTGTCATGTCCAAACACTAGGTTGTGGGGTGGGAGCAGGTGCATTATGGGAGTGAGAGCTGGGTGTGGCTGAATGGAGTAAAGCAGCTGACAGCCCTCCATCACCGATAATATGACATTCACTACAGAGAGAATGAAGACGTCGTTTACGTATTCTATTAGTGCAAAGCTAACTGCCACAATGCAAAGGAGCTGCTAAGTGTTTCATAAGATGGTCTGAGCATAAGGTGGTCTGTTAGATATGCTGCTTTTTTTCAAGATATTTTGAAAATAAAGTTTAAAATATAATAATATTTGAAATAGATTTTTTACTGAACCAAAAATATAGAATAGTAGTATATATTAAAATAAAATAAAAATGTAAAAAAATAAAAATAAAAAAAAAGCAATATATTATGACCAATAAGAACATTTTGTTAATTTTCTCAATTCACTCATCATTGGCAGGCATGGAAAACAGCTTGGATTCTGATTTCAGCAAGTGGGCAGAGCCTCCTTACTGACTGAATATGACACTGCTACATACTGTACATGCCTGCTCCCTCTTTCAGCGTTAGTTTATGATTGACTGTATTGCCCAGTTTATCATCAGCCTTTTCAGCTGATAAGTCTGAAAGGTAACAGCACGCCTCTCCTCAACAAGCCACACAATTTATGTCATTTATGTATTTAACTCAAATGGTGCAGGACAAATGACACACTGAAGTTTAATACTGGGTTATGAAAAAAAAAAAACGAATAATAGTGAATAATAGAGTAATAGTGAGGAAACACTGAGGAAAAACATTCTTGTCAAATCTGTGCTGTTGACTGCGCACAATGAAACTTGCCATCAAAAAAGATTTCTTAATATAAGAGAGATATATTTCTCAAACTGGGAAAACATATGCGAGCACAAGCAGAGTGTTTCATTTCATGCTAGAGTCAACAACTATATTGTATGCTAACAATTTTCACTTTAATTTCATTTGACCACACTTTTGCCCATTCTACATGGTTTTTGAGAAAAGTTTCACTGTCAGAAACTTTCATGGACAAGCGGAGTGTTTCATTTCATGCTAGAGTCAACAGCTATATTGTACGCTAGCAATTTTCACTTTAATTTCATTTGACCACACAGTTGCCCATTCTACATGGTTTTTAGAATAGTTTCACTGTCAGAAACTTAATGGAAGAGGAAAAACACCCACCTGGACCCCATTTGAGTTTCTAAACTTTATTTATTTTGAAAACAGGCACTTTATGGCTTATGTTCTCAAGCAAAGCAACACCAGTGAGCCAAGGTAAGACTCAGATATTGAAATTTCACAAAGGCCAATATGTGTAGGGACTTATATAAGGCTTTTAAATTCAGGTGTGTCCACAAGGCCAAAGAACATTCTCCCATAGTGCAACTGGACATGGTTATATATGAGTTCGGTTTTGTTGCTTATGTGCTGCTCTTTGTTGTGCACATCTGTGAGAAAGAAAGAGCAGGCTGGTGTGAACCCGCTGAAAGATGGGCCACAAAGCTTTCCATTTTTCATTAGGCCATTCATCCTAGACACTGATACACGCGAGTGCACATTCCGCTCCATTACTTCGAAACCGTATAGCACAAAATCATGCATCACTTTCGCTCAATTGAAAAAAACAAAAAACATGGGCAGTTCTGAATGGAACAAACGTGTGTGCGCACACCTGCCTGAGTTGAGGAAAGGAATGTCAGTGACACCTGCATAGGGCGGCAAGAGACACCATATATTTTCATTCACATACCAAATGACAGGCCTAGATGGAACCTGCAAACTTTTGGGGATTTTGGAATAGATATAACATTAAATTAAATTCCAAACAAACTCCAAAAAAGAAAGAGCAGGGGAAAAAAAGATTTCCTTTTAAAGGCCTATCCATATTCTGGCACAATGCCATAGCCCGAGAGCGTGTGCAGTCACTTTATTAGACAAACTCATTTTTATTGTTCAGAAACACACTTTGCTTACCCTGTGCTGCTGTGCAAATAAATCACTGAGCTGCAGTGTGTCATTCTGCTCACTGTTAATAACAGCTCTGAGTGGTGCTCGCCTAACGGTGAAGGATCAGGGCTTTTAAAAGGAAGGTTACAGGTCCAGTAACAAGTAGGGTGACAAAATTGCTGAGATTAATTATCAAATGGACAAATCTGTACAATTAGAGTACAACAAATTGGATAAAGAAACATCCCCTTACTAGCACATAAACGTGCTGTTCTAATGATTATGTATTACTGGGCACAGAGAGAATCGGCACACTTTTTCTATTATCTGCACTCATTTTGGGGGCCAATCTGCTGAATGAAACAGTGTGTGATGGACGTTCCAATCCTGAGGAAATCTATGCACAGATTTGGTGTGGGCCTGCATATTTTTAGTCTGAGTAACAAAGTTCCTTCTTTGCAGCGTTATTATGCAACACTATGCATTTCAAATATAACCTGCTGGGTTTTTTTAAGTATGTTTTTTCCTGTTTCACTGTATCTGTACAAATGAGTATTACTGTAGCTACAGTACCAGTAAAAAGTTTGGGGTCGGGAAGTGTTTTTTAATATTTTGGAAGGAAGTCCATTTGGCTCATCAAGGTTCCTGGAATATTTTAAATAAAATTAATATTGCTGTGAAATATTTTTAGAATTGACTTCAATATATTTTAAAGTATTAATTTCTTTAATAAATTAATGTAATTTCTTTCTGTAATGGTATAGCTGAATTTTCAGCAGCCATTACTCAAGTCTTCAGTCAGATGATCCTTCAGAAATCATTATAATATGGTGATTTGGTTCTCAAGATACATTTCTTAATATAATCAATACTGAAAACCATGATGCATTTGTTTTCAGGATTCTTTAATCAATATAAAGTTCAAAAGAACACCATTTTTAAAAACAGTTAATACATCCTTGCTAAATAGAAGTATTAAAATAAATCTTACTAACCCCAAACTTTTGAATGGCAGCATGTGTTTGTCTATTTATTTATTTATTAACAAAGAAAGCAGAAAAAAGACAGATTTGTATCTCTTATACAAACACCAAGGTTCAGCATATGTGAAGCACATGTATAAACCTGGACATCGCTCAAAAAACAGCAGTAAAATTATTCCAATTAAAATAAAAAAAACAGCAATCAGTGTACCCGAACCAACAGCTCTCTGTCCAATAGCTTTGCTGCTGATTCCCATCGAATACTTCATGATTAAACCTATGATTTAACAACTAATTTAACATGACAAATCTTTCTTTGGCATATTTCAAGGTTATTATTATGTATTTCTTTCACGGGTGAAGGAACAGCAGATGTAACAACATCAATGTGGCTTTGCATCTATTTGTCTCTATTCTGAAAAAAAAATGACTACAAGCTACTATGCTTGTCAAAATCAGCCGTCTACAAACACTGAAGTGTGTCAAAATAAGAATTCTAATCTTCGGAGATGAAAAACTGCTCACTCATTCTCACATCTCTCCGTCTCTCTCTCTTCTATGCTCGCACACAAAGACATGCGCACAGACAAACACATCAAATGAAGCACAGATTTCAGTGTGCCAGCATTATTAGGCTCTGCCAGTGCTGTATGCATCCTCTATGCCAGTAGTTCTCAACTTGTAGGTCATGATCCAGAAATGTTCCAAATCAATGCTTAATACTAAAAAATAAAATGTAACCAACCATCCAAATAATTGAACATAAAATATAGCAAAAATTTGCATTCCTCTCCAAGTTTATGACATCACTTGCTGTACAACCAAATAAAATAGATGGGTATTTTGGAATAAAATCTGTCAGAAATGAGGTTAAAGCCAATATGTGCAGGTTACATAGAGCCCTAAAAACATCCTGATCCTTAAAAAAAAGCTAAAAACTACAGATGGTAACACTTCCTCCAATTTCAGACAGGAACCACTTTGGCAAGTTTACTTGAGTTTATTGAACACAATTTATCTTTGGCGGTATGGTAACTTATGGGGGTTCTTGCTCCCAGAATAATTGAACATACAAGAGCTTTAACATTAACCCCCAAAACATAATGAGAGGTATTACTGCCTGAAGAAGAACCCCCCCAAAACCAACCTTGTTCCAATCCTGCAAAGAGTAAAATCTGTGTTATTGAGATATCCTTAATGTAGCCTACTGGCTAGTGAAGGGGTATTCTCATCTCTAATGAGGCAGAGAGTAGTGGGCCTCTCTTTAATTAAAGTAGCTGGCAATAGCAACGAAGGGTATTCTCTCCAGCAGGAGAACTGCAAGACAAGCAGTATGTCCCTGAGCTTGGTATGAGCAGTAGGAAAGTAGTGTGAAGACCCCCTGAAATTGTCCTTGTTCCATTCCTGTAAAAGAGAAAGATAATGTTATTGAGATGTCCTTAATGAAGCCTATGCTAGGAGAAGGGTATTCTCCCCTCTAGACGCGAGGGAGAGAATAGCAAGTCCCCTCTTGATTTAAGTAGCAGGGGTGTTGATCCCCTGCTGAAGGATGAACAGCAGTCCTCTGCAGCTATAGCAGCAAGGGTGTTCTCTCCAGCTGGAGAAAACAGCAGTCCCTTTCTTCTGAGGGGTTTTCGTCCCTCGCTTGAGGGATAGAACAGCGGTCCCCTACAAGTATCGTGGCAAAGGGTGATCTCCCTAGTGGGAGAAAACAGCAGTCCCTTTTGTTTTCTCCATCTCCATCTTCTACATCTCCTTCTTATTCTCCCTCTCCATCTTCTACATATTCTCCATCTCCTTCTCATTCTTCATATCCTTTTCCTTCTCCTTCTCCATTTCCTTCTCATCCTCCTCCTCATTCTTCTCATCCTCCTCCTCATTCTTCTCGTCCTCTTCCTCATCCTTCTCATCCTCCTCCTCATTTTTCTCATCCTCCTCCTCATTCTTCTCATTCTCCATCTCCTTCTCCATTTCCTTCTCATCCTCCTCTTCTTCTCCACCTCTTCCCCTCCTCCTCCTCGTTCTTCTCATCCTCCTCCTCATTCTCCTCCTTCTCCTTGCGGTCAGTGTCGTATAATTTATATTTATTTATTTATTAAATGTATGTTGTACAAAATATCCACAGGTTATAACCAGCACTTCTATATATAGCTGTAGATCATGCTGTAGACCATTACTCTGCCTCAGAAGCCTGTCCAAAATCGGTTCATGAAAACAGACATGTAAGCCGGACACTCTGCTCCTGATAATGGCACTCACACGGTGCTCACATATATACTTATCACAGATGAAGTAAACAAAATGCAGAATTGTCAAATACGCAGGCTTTTCACAACGTTTCGTGTAACTAAACTGAACTAACTTCAATGAAATCAAAATAAACTTACTAAATCAAGTTTAAACTGATTTAAAACAAAATGAATCAAACTGAACTGATCTGAACAGAACTGAACTGGGCTTGGTAGCGAATCAGGTCATCACTTGATGTTTTGCAAAGGATTCTGAAGAAAATCCAGTGGAGAAGCACTGCTCTAGGTCTCGTCTTTTTCACTTTCCTAATCTCTGCGCCATCCAGGAGGTGGCTTCAATAATATTAAGGAGCAGACAATGGCTACATGTGTGTACACTACTATATAAGTCATGCAAAAGAATGTTTGCACCTATGTATATGTTTGACAGCAAGTTTATGTGTGATCTGAAAGGCCCTAGCAGGCTCAGACTCTCAGAGAGACAGCGGGATATCTCCTCCCTCCAGCATGGAGAGGCATAATTGAGACAGAATGGCAGGTAGCACAGAGACACACAGCTAGAAGGATAGGTTGGATTCAGAGAGAATTTTAGATCAGTGTTGCTCCCTCTCCACTCCAACAGCTGGACACCCTGCAGATACACTTCATCCATGAACCACTCTCATGTGGTGCCCTCAGTGTCGAGATTAACACATCTACAAAGCAAGCAGTATGATGGGACAACAACAAACTGCATAACTCTCGTTATAAAACAAAATTACATAATTAGTTTTGTCATTCGCAGTTACATAAACATCGTTGTTTAGAAAGTCAAATATCCAAGGGAAAAAATTCTGTCTTCTGTGGTATTAACTTATCCCTTGCAAAAAGAAGTGTGCTTAATTGCACACTTGTAGTGTACTTCAAATTATTAGAAGTATATTTTATATTAGTATATTTATAACACTTTTAAAAAGGGCCCGTTGTAATAATGTCAAATAAAAAAAGAATTCTTTAAAATACTTCAACTGTATACTTCATCACTACAAATATGTAAATATATATATAATAAAATGCATGACATACAAGTTTCAATAAAATAAATGGCAAAAAGTGGAACATATTCATTAAGAAATAAAAGGATAAGAACATAAATAGAAGAAAGGAATCTGAAAGCTATTCTCAAACATAAAACAAGGTCAAAACCAAATAATGCATCTTCCAGGGTATGAAAACTCTGCCAAACACAACAGCAAAAAAGGTCAACATTAAAGAATAGTGTTCAATTGAGGTTACTTTCTGAAATCTGTTTCAAGAATCTCTTCAATTATAGGCGAGTTCTAACTATTTCCTTTAATTTACACATTTCAGATTCTCCTTCAAAAGAAGCAACCTTTCAGCGTTAGGAAGGATAGGAAAACTGAAATGATCTGAAATGATCATGATAGGATAGACATTGTTTTCTTACAACAGCAATGCAAGAAATAGTCCTAATTCAATTTGCTTTCAAGTGGAAATGAATTGAAATGGTAAAGACAAGGCAGATTGAATATCGAAAGCATTTGAAAAAAGAGGCAAACACACACACACATATGCAAATAGTTTCTCATCACTAGTGTCAGAAAGCATAAAGTGCTGTTTATCAACTATGTATTACTAAGCTCTTGCTGTTGTCTCTGCCTCAGTTTGACTCCTTTGAGACCATGAGTAGAATATGTTATCTAGTCAAATTTCACCACATGCACTTTCCCAGAAATCAGGCCGGTTCAGTCAAGCCTTCAAATACCTGCTGTGCTGCTGGGGTAATCACATCAATGAAACATCTATCTACTGTACCCACCTAAAAAAATCGTAGAGAATTGCCTAGAAGAAAACTATGATCTCGTCGTTTCAAAATCACATTCACTGACTGAAAAATTCAGCTTTAAAAGACTATGGAACACAATTCACAACCTATTTCATGCAATCTGACAGATTTACGTGTCACTCAGCATTTTCAATGTGAAAAAAGTAGGGTGGGATTTGATTGGATAATCAAAACAGTCTCAGTGTGTTGAATATCAGAACAGAGTCGCATCCGAATGCCTGCTGAAATATAACTGGAACCCACTTATGCGGGTATTTCTGACTTGGTCATGATGTCCGCTACCTTGAAAGCTTGTTTTCAAGGACATCTCAATGCATCACAATGGTATAACTTCTTTTTCAAATATATCATAATTTACTTTAATTGCCAAATGTAATAAATCAACATTAACATGTACTCAATTAAAAAAAATAAGAGTACAAATTTATAATTTCATATTGACTTGAGCTGCTAAAGGTGTGGACTATGAACTATTGACTGAATGTAAAGCTTGGGGTTCTTTCAGGGTCTTTCAGCGTTGGGTGCAGGAGGGCTCCTAGGGGTCCCATTGAACAGACTCAACCTGAAAAAGGCATGGTGGTTAAAAAAATAGTGATAAGTTAAAATACTTATATTCAACATTGATAATAAGAAACATTTCTTGAATGGCAAATCAGCATATTAGAATGATTTCTCAAGGCTCACGCGATAATGTTTTTTTTTTATTGTAATAACATTTCAATACAATTTACTGTATTTTGAATAAAATACATGTTGTACAGTAATTTTTCTTTTTTAGTGTGACAGAAAGCATGAAATTACAGAGCAATTAAAATAGTTATGAGAGGCATGCATTCAGTACGTTCTTCTGCTGAATAGCGGGTCAATTATAATAAGCCCATTTTATTCACTCATTACAGGTTACAGGATTTGCTGCATAGTCAATAAGACAGTGTGCTTTTTCTCGTTTATGGAAATGGCCATTCTGGATTGCTCTGAGGTGACTGTTACCTGCCCTCTTCCTAAGAGATACTGGAGTCTGCACGACCTGTGAAGAGCTGGAGGAGACCAAACCATGACCCCACTGCATCCTGGGAACCGTCTGCCCTGTTAGACAAAGACACCAACTCCACCACTACCACCACAGAACTCAGGCACAGAGAAGTGTGGAAGTACACCACCTACAATAAAGAGACAGACAGAGAAAATTATCAAGTTTAACTTTTTTTGACACTGTAAGCAGTGTTTGCTCATGCGAAATTCAAAGTCGAGTAAAATTTATTTGCATGGTGCTTTTCAAAATACACAGTGTTTCAAAGCAGCTTTACAGAAAATCATGACATTAATGTTATACTATATTATATAAACCCGGTGGTTTGTTGAGAAAGAACCTAAAGAGGATGTCTGGAAATAATGATTTGTTTTAAAAAGTGCGTGCAGAGTCTGACATCCTGTGGCTCTTGAAAGAATCTCGCTGAGGATGCCTAAGAAAGCGCAGGCCATCTGACGCTGTTTTCACAGAACATAATTTCTCTCTTTCACACTGAAAGTTGAATGTGTGGCCCAAGGAAATATTCATTTTCCAGAATAACAAAATTTTCTCACTTAAAGCTTTGAAGCCAAATGAGAGATGGAAGCACCCATTTAAGTCTAGCAACCAGTGAACTAGCTGAACAATTACAAGAAACACCTACTTACACCACAACAATCAATAGCAGCAGCAGCTCTGATTACGCAGAAGAAGAAAAAAAAACTCAATCTACACAAAAATCAAAGCAAAGAGTTCTGTGAAATCAGCTGAAGAAGAGCAGAGCACAATCAATGCTGGCACCCTGCACACACAGCACAGCAAGTCATATTTACTTAGGTCATTTGTATGCATCATCTGAACAAGATTTCACATTTGAAAACTAATAAGACAATGCTTTCCTTCTCCATGTAATGTAATTATAAGGCAGGCTGATATGTTCACATAGGCTGATTATTTGTGACATTTACCCTATTTTTGTGGCACAGGCTACTGTTTATGATATTATACGCTTCCGAAACAAATGTTTATGTGCATTTTGTGCCTATGCAATATTTGAAAAATAAAACCCATTAATATTTGTAAAAAAAAAAACAAAACAAAACAAAGATCATTGATGTATTAGATTAGTGTTAGATTCAAAAATAAATAAGAAAATGGTTCACCAGAAAAAGAAATATAATTTAATGGAATAGCTGGCCCAAAAGTAATAAATAAATAAATAAAATGTATTCTCATCAAACAGTTGCTGGTCCCCATTGACTTCCGTAGTAAAATACTATGTGTTCAGCAGAAGTTTCAAGAGTCTGGATGACAGAAGAGTAGACCTAATATTAAAATTCTGGATGATATTGATAATTATACAGATAATTGTTAACATGTAATAAAATTCCATAGTATTTGTATAAATAAATTAAAAACAAAACGCTAAAACCTATAATAAAAATAACATTATAATGTACAATGAAAATATATATATTCTTAATATTCAGATATGCATTTTGAGATCTAAAGAATACATTCAACAGTGTTTTTAAATGATTAATGGTTTTTAAAGATTAACAGCAACTAAGCATTAGATAAAGGTAAATGTATTCTAAATATAAAAATAGGAGTAAATATCAAAAATAAATTAAAAAACTACAAAAAAAACTCATGTGATATAATATCAGCACACTCTTGAGGTCAGTTTCCCAAACCCACATGTATTCAAAATATGAGTCACAGGACTGAAATTTTTTGAACACATCCAATTTTCTGCACCTCTGACTCTCATTAGTAGCTAATAATCTGTAAACTGTGAATCCATCTGAAACTCTGAATCCAAGACTGGACAGGCTGGCATTTCAAAACACAAACACTCACGACACAATCAAGACTCCTAATTCTTTGCCAACCCCACAAACCCTCATAAAAAATAAATGGGCTTCAGAAATTCAGCAGAGGAGATGCTGAAATTATCATTACACAGATCTCCCCTCTCCCGCTCTTCACAAGCCAATCAGCAGAGAGAGGCTACGGCTTCTGATCCACTCTGCCAGAAATAGTTTGCACTCGTTCAGGCGCCCCCAAAAACACAGTCAACAAATCATTAGTCAGGATGAGTTGTGAAATATCCCTGTAAAATTCACAAGGGCACCAAGTCCTAGTAAAGTAGCATTATAATATGACTCAGTGCAGGCAGGGAGCAGGTTTCAGACTGTCAGGCACAGCGAGAGGGATTATTCCTAGGCTATTCTGTCGTTATGGGCTCATTAACAAAAAATGGGACCTTTTTGAAGTATTGAGTTCAAGACTCTGTGAAAATGTTGCATTACAACTGTGCAAGTCACCCAGTGTGTGTGTGTGTGTGTGTGTGTGTATAAGAGAGAGAGAGAGAATATAACATGTATAAGCAGCAGAAAGCAGATAACAAACACAGACCCTAGGGACTCTAACTAACCTTGTGAAAGTGAATCATAGAGCAGGCCTCTTGCCAAGAGGCTTCTGCTATCTACTGCTGCAGTCCAGCAGATGAGAAGCAAGAAGCCTGTTAATGTCTGTACACGGCATTCTCACTGCTCACTGACGGGAAAAACAGGTACTAGGAGCACCAAAGGTAATATGCTAACTCCTGAGATCAATTACCTTTAGTTTAACTAACACTGCTGTTAATTAAACTATATTTAACTAAACAGTGCTGACTTAACTCAACACATATGGCTTTAAATGGCTTTATTCCATTTTACCCTTGTTATTAAGACTGGTATTTGGACACTTGTCCAATGTCACTGCATTGGATAATAATAATAATAATAATAATAATAATAATAATAATAATAATAATAATAATAATAATAATAATAATAATAATAATAAATTTATATTTTGTTTAATCTAACATTTATAAAGAAATGTATACAGTGTATATGAAACCTTGTTTTTTTTTTAAATAGAATAATATATAATTTATAGTGAATGTATAAAATACATTTTTGGGGTCAGTAGATTTTTTCATACACTAATACTTTTATTCAAGGTTAATAAAATTTATAGTAAATACTTTTTTACAAAAACTTTCTATTTATTAAAAAATCTTTTTTGATGAAGGATTTGGCTTTGATGAAAATAAAATAAAAATAAAAACTTCTTATTGACCCCAAACTTTTAAAGTATACATAAATGCTTATATACAGGTTTTAAAAAATAGACAAGACAGCAATGCATATTTTAAGCAAACATTACACCAAAAAGTTCTAAATTATAGAAAATAAAGCAACAGATATGAGGGATCTAAGACTGACAGTGAAAGCAACCACTTTTCCAGGCTTGGTGACTAAATGATGTCAACTACAAAATTGTTCCATTCTGTGATTATGTGCTGCTGCATTCTGATACATAAACAGCAAACACTCCAAAAGTGGGCTGAAACAGCGCTATCAACTAGTTTCAAAACCAGGCCAATTTGTACAAAGTTGAACAAATCAGTAGGAAAGCGCAGCATGAGTTGTGCAACCCATTTAAATTAGACACAAAAATGATATGTTTTATACCCATAGGGAACCAGAAATGGTTGAATGGTAAAGCTAGTGGACATTCTAAACAGTACTGAAGGGGAAAGCGAATACTGTTACATCTGTCAGAGTCACAGATTAGTAAATATTACACAACAGCTCGATGAATGGACTGGTGCCAGGTATCAGAGCTCATGGACACTGATACTACAGACATTTGTCAGTTAAAACAAAGTTTAAGTGTACAATCACTTTTGTATTGACTGAAGTTGTGTGTCCTTTTGTGTATTGACAAAATGTGTGAGCAATGCTACAATTAACAAAACCCCTGTTCGTGTTTGTTGCAAACAGAGGTTTCTCTCCCGCTTGAGATTTAGGTTGAATATGTCTGCATGGTATTCACTGTAAATGTATTTTGCTGCAATAGCTAACAGTGGATACTCAATTTGCAATACAGATTTGGCTTTTGATGCCTTTACATTTTTACATTGTAAAAACAATGCATTGCTACACTTTTAGAAGAAAAGGTTCTAAAATGAACCTTTTGAGGTTCCTGGAGATTGCAACTATGGGGGAACCTTAAAGGTTAATTTTTTAACCTTTTTTGAAAGGTTCTAATTGGAACCTTCACCTAAAGGTGCATTAATGGCCCTCATTGGTTCCTTTTTGAACCTTTTTCTAGATAGCAATAACATTAGTATTATTGTTGTTGTTAATATTATTGTACATTACTAATCTAATTTCACTATAAAGACAGAACACTATGGTTGTCCATAAACTGTTTAATACATAAATATGCATTACAGAAATATCATGCATTTATATACATATACATAAATGTAATTTAAAAATATATATATAGAATTGGCCATTGTGGGTGGCATATTGGTTTTGGCTTTATGATACATTAAACAGTTTTCAGTAAATGTCAGGGTGTCTCTCAATTTTGTAACATATTCAGTGTTGAAAATGAAGTGTAGAGCTGTGTTCATATCACCTACTTCACAGACCTCCTCCTCCACTTCTATCATTATTTCTAAAAGAATTTAAAGAAATTATCATGAAGATATTTCTAATGTTACTATAGAAATGTATTTTAAAAAAATGTTCTTTTGAATTTTCTACTCATCAGTGAAACCTGAAAAGCATCACATTTAAATATTAAGCAGCACAAGTTTTCTGATGGATATTTTGCCGTAAAAGTAGCTTTGCCAAAACAAATTTTGAAATATACTAAAATGTAAAAAACCATTATAATAATAATTACAAAAACCGGATATTGTACATTTCTAAAACAGAAAAAAAGAAAGCACACTTTTAGTATAGCTTCAAATGACCACTAACTACAACCCCCCCCCCCCATACATGATGCCTCGATGGGCCACGAGCATCTCAAACACACCGAAGGTGTAGCAAATCAATACAAACAACTCAATTATGTTGAGCAGGATGTGCAAAAGTCGTCTGAGGGACAGGGGGCAGATGATTCAGTTTAAGGGACATCTGTACCCTGCAGGTAAACTTCAATGACCTCGCCGATCAATACTGCGGTGCTGACGGGATAACCTGGGTTAACCTCCTCTGATCAACCACCACTACATTCTTTCGCTAACACGTGTTGGAATTTACACAGTATGGTGCCCATGGAGCCAGCAGGGAGACAAGTCGACCTAATCATTTTATAGTGGATTAATATGATCCAGGTGTTACAGAAATTATTTTTTAAAATTCTGTAGCTCTGAGAGACTATTCAATCACAAAGAGTGGAGAACGGTTCCTTTTGAAGCACTAAAAGGAAATAAGGGCTTATTAGGGTGATGCATAGAGGCTTCTTAAATGTAAAGAGGAGTTGAGAACAGAATAGAACATGGATGAAAAACTGTATATTTTAAAAACCGATTGTCAAAATGGATAAATGAAACAAACCATCCGAACAAACCAAATCAATACATTGAATCTAATCTATTGCTACTAGTCTCTCAGTATTCTATGAAATACAACTCCATATTGAAAATACAATAAGGATCAGTATGCAGAATACATATGAGAGTTTCCAATGTTTTTGTTTGGTTGTTTTTTTTTTTTTTTGGTTTTTTTTTTGTATGGTAGAGCGTGTGAGAGGAAGTTTATGCGTATCAGTGTGCAGAGTGATTTGATGGAGCCGAGTCTGTTAGGACTGTGAGCTGCTTTGTTTGACTGCTGGAGGACTCGATTTACTTTGGCTGTGTTGTTTCTGCAGCTCTGCCCTCAGGCGTGATGCCCAGGTCACGGTTTGTTTATTTTGGTGGGAATTGGAGAAGCTCTGCTCACAGCACCCAAATTAAAAACCAAGGCTTCGATGTCCCGGGGAGGACGGCGATCAGATTCTTCTTGTCGTGTCAAACACACAAACAAGTCACGCAAACTCAATAACAAACAGAGAGGATGTTTGATCAGTATTTTAATGAGCACTGACACGATAAGTAAAAGGCAAATACTAAACTTAGCATTAACCTTGAGACACTGAGAAGACGTTTAAAATCACCTAGAATTAATTCTTATGTGAGCCAGTCAGAAGTGGTCAGATGAGACAGAAGACTTGGTTATACTGTAGAAGAGACACTGTAACCAGGGTCAATGGTGGCCTGTGATGACCTTTGGTTTGGCCCACTATATGCATGTAATAGTTTATGTAAATGTAATTAGTTTTTGCATTCACAATATACTTTTGAGTTTAATTGCATGAACCAGTGTCATCAATTCAGTGCAAAATAAACATCATTGTTTCAGTCAGTGGTTATATCCTCTTGTTATCAACTCAATCAAAAACAATGCCATAACAAATGTTCTTACTGCAATCTATGGTTCACCTTCACATTCGAAGAAAACTATTTTTCCATTCTTCTACCTTTCAGAACTTCTGATTCATAGACAGGGTCATTTTTAAGCAAAGCAAATTGATATGATCATTACTTGCACCAGGAGCGCCTCAGTCAAGCAACAGGTTACCTGCATTTTCTACCTAATAATCTGTGGGCTATTATAAATCTTAAAATAGCACCAATCTGCATTTCCACCAAAAGATCATGATGAAGCCCTACTTTAATGTTTTGGAAAATCTGCTGACACTCTGCACTCACAGGAATGAAGCGAGAGCTTTGCCAGTGCTTCTGAGAATGTACATGCACATATGCACACGCACATCAGCTCCTTCCTCTGTGAAGAAAAGGGCATTCATCTCTGTCAGCTCGCTAAATACACAAAATCTCTCAACACTTTGGCATTAGTGCTGTTGGAGTTGCAGCAATTTTAATGTTTCTAGCAAAACACAGGCTGAATTAAAAGAGTCTGAATTAAAAATAAAAAGCGTCTGAATTAAAAGAGTCTGTAAAAGCCTACTGGGAGTGGATGGCAAGGATGTAATGTCCACAGTTGTGCTGTGGATAGATCTGCTGTTTTCACTCGCTCACAGATGCGAGACCTTCTGGCTCAGAGCTCTCCCTGAGCAGAAACGTAATAAAACTTGATAAAGTTGTTTCTTTGTAGCATTTCAATGGGAAACATCACTGTAGAGGCCGCTATCAATCCAGCCATCTCTTGTCTGTGTTCAAGAGCTTGAAACTAGATTGACTCGTGCCTCACCTTCAAACAAACTATATACACACAAAAGTTAACAAAAAAAAAGAGGTTTTACAGACCAGCTGCTCTCAAGGATGAAAGCAAGGAACAAGATTCAACAATATCAAAATACTAACCCAACAAAAGCATAAATATACAGCTTATAGCTTTGGCATATAGAAAAATGTCCACTCATTCTTCTAACAGTGTTCAAAGTATAGTCACCGTCTCCAAGAGATAGCACGTCCTATGATACTTGCATAACTTAAAGCATAACTTTCTGATATGTAGTCTACATACAGTGCCACTTGAAGGTTTGTGAACCCCTTGCAGAACATGTGAAAATGTGAGTAATTCTTAACTAAATAACAGATATCATACAAAATGCATGTTATTTTTTATTTAGTACTGTCTTGAGTAAGATATTTTACATATTTTACATAAAAGATGTTTACATTTAGTACCACTAGATGAAAAAAAAAAGAAAAAAAGCTGAAATTATTAAAATTGCTTCTTAAAATACCTTTTTACAATTTTTTTTTTTTTTTTTTTTTTTTTACAATTTCTACCAAATTACTTATTTTAGAGCATAGCATAAATAGAAATAGATTTTTAAAGAAAACATTTTAATACTTTTAGCACGGTTGCATTAAATTTTCTTGCGAACCAAATCAGCATGTCAGAATGATTTCTGAAGGATCATGTGACTCTGAAGACTGAAGAGATATTGGCTGCAGAAAATTCAGCTTTGCCATCTCAGGAATTAAATATTGCCACCATGTAAGTACTTTAAAGGTGATTAACTAATCCTTATTATATCTCGAAGATGAGCTCAAACACAAGCATAACAACTGACTGATGGGCCGAGAACTCTCTTCAATCTTCCTAATAACACTGTAGTGTAAAACACAATTGCTCTGCCTTCCCATTCATTCTCCTAAGTCGATATCCGTCAGTGCCCTGTATATTCCTGCAAAACTACTGTAAAACACGCAAGATGTAAGTGAAGTACAGCTGCTAAAACAAGTTATTACCATGTAGAGCTGTGAGCGTATGCAACAGTCAGTCATATAATTCCTTTAAATCCATAATGTTAAACTTCTAAAAACTCTTTCTCTGCATGGTGCTCTTAGCTAAAAGTTTAAATTCTTGGACTTAAAATAGAGAACAACGCACCCACAAAGACACTTAAGACTTTGAGCAGACAGAGAACAAAAGAATAAATAGGAGGAGTGGAGATGTTAGATTGAGAACGAGTGCAGCAGATGAAACCATGGGGAGTGCTAATTGCAGAATTATTTTCACACCTCACACGAAACCATTCTTCTCGATCTCTTTATCACATTCATATTCTTAAAAGACATATTTTTGTTCGCCGCCTCTCATTTGATGAGTACCTGCACTCCTCGTCGCTCTGTTCCTCTGCTCAAATTCCTTATTTTTCCTTCGGGAATTGAAAATGGCAGATCACAACGCTGAGGTCATGGGTTTGATTCCTAGTGTTTAAATGTATATGTTCAGTCCATTCAAAAAAGCTAAACTAATGTTTTGCACTCAATAACAGCTACAGTAGAGGCGCTGGACTGGGGGGTAAAACCAGTACTTTTAGATCAACAGTTTTTGAAATACTCAGACCAGCTTGTCTGGCATCATATCACATTCAAAGTCACTTAAATCCCCTTTCTTCCCCATTCTGATGCTGGGATTGAACCTCAGCAAGTCATCTTCATCACATCTAGATGCCTAAATGCATTGAGTTGCTGCCATGTGATCGGAAGATTAGCAGTTTGTGTTACCTAGCAATTGAATAGGTGTACCTAATAAAGTGGCCGATGAGTATGTGTACATATGTTTATAATATATGTGTGTGTGTGTGTGCATATATATATATATATATATATATATATATATATATATATATATATATATATATATAGTTTTATTTTTTTTTATATGCAAAATTTAACAATACATGGTATTTGTGTGTACAGGTGTGTTATGAACAAATGCAAGGAAATGTAAAAAGAGACATATGTGTTGAATAAATAAATGTATAAGTAGTGTTGTGCATTACACATTTATAACCAAGTTAATTTATAGCCAAGATGAGATGGATTGCCTGAGGGAAGAAACTATTGTAATGCCTGGCCATTCTGGTGCTCTTTAGCGCCGACCAGATGGCAACTGTTCAAAATGGAAATGGCATGGGCATGAGGGGTCCAGAATGATTTTACCAGCCCTTTTACTCACTCTGGATGAACACATTTACAGATCTGTTTGCTCTGTAAACGACAAACTGCGCTAGAGATGCTCCGCAAACTACAATGATCAGCAAAACATCAGAGTAATCAGTAATAATGTATTTTTGATCAAATAAATGCAACTAAAACATGCATAAAATGTCAAATAATAATAATAATACTAATCCTAACAATTCAAATCAAAATCCATCTCCATCCAAAACTGCCCTGTTCTTCTTAAGGGTGTGAGGGCCTTTAAGGACCGGCTGCTCTCAGGGATGTTTGCTTCTCCGTGAACTGAAATATTGATCATTTCCTGGATGGCTGGTGAGCCACATATATAATTGAAATGAATCTCTAGGCTTGTGTCAGAACAGGTGGAAGAGTTAAAAGGGGTATTGAAACCTCCGTGAGGCTCTCAGAGCCAGAGAACATGAATCACACTGGAAGAGGGAGATCCTTGGACCTTACGGTCTAGGCTATTGAATGCTATGAAAACCAGACCAACCCAGAGGAATGATTGGACATCCCAGAAGGCCAGGGCTCTACATCACACAGCATTTAAAATCACTGTTCTCTCTCAATTAATTACAGCATTTAATGAACTCTTGGCTATCCATAAAGGAATTCTAATTTAAAGTCCAAAATATGGGCATGGCAAACTAAATCAGCACTAATAAGAGCTAATAGGTCTCTATAGAGTGGAGTTGCAAAGAGTAATGATTCATCACAATGACTGGGATCCATTTGCAGCTTTATTTGAAAACGTGGTCGTATGAGCAGTGGTCAATGCACAGGTAAGGCAGTAGAGCAAGATGGACAGAATCATAAACAGCTACCAGGCGTGAGGTCAGGGCAGGCGGCAATTAAACAACAACGATAATCCAATACGATATAAACAGTACAAGGGGCAGGCAGCAAAAGATTGGTAACAAAGGCAGGCAGGGTAATAACAATAGTTTTGAAAATTGTCCAAAAATACAAGAAACAAACAGTCAGAAATGTTCACCAAGCCAAAATAAGACTTCGCAAAGAGCCTGACCGTGGGCCTGCTATAAATAGCTGAGTAAATGAGGTTCAGGTGTCAGAGATGATCAGTGCCAGGTACAGGGCTTATGGGAAATGAAGTGCAGGAAAATTATCAAAACTCAGTTGATGGAGCCCTCTGATGGCCCGAAGAGGGAGTTACAGTAATGCTCTCTGTGACACATGCCATAAAATGTTGGACTAATTGGTTGAACAGATACGTCACCGAGCCGTAAGATCAATTAATTGTAAATCAGTACATCCAAGAATTTTAGCATATATCCTGGAATGATCTATCCCAGTATAACAAAAAGAGTAATATTAAGATTTGAAACATTTTAAATAAAAATATTTTTACCAAGTTTCGGATTGGGGATGATTCCACAAAACTATATTTTCTGAAAGCTTTTTTCAACAAAAATTTTATTATTTTTCCATTTTTATAATTTATAATTTATGTATACGGTGCAACAGCAAAAACTGAGGAAAAATATACATTTTACATTTGTTTAGAGAATTTCCTTACCTCAAGCTGCAATATCAAACAGAACCACACAGTGATGCCAATAACAGAGCACTAAACAGTTGCCTTAACCTGACTTTATGTATATATTTACAGATCCATTCATAATTATTAAACATCGCAAAACACAAATTAAAAAAGTTTACGATTGCTGTATGTCACAGTAATTATCTTTATCTCCCTTACAATCATCATCCATTAAAACTTTACTGGTGAGATACTGGTTAGATTTATTAAGCGCAAACAGACTAGTCCTCACTTCATATTTCTCATTAATAGAGGTATGTTTGTTCCCCCTGATCACTGCACAAATTAAGATTGCGTATGATGACGAAAGCAAAAATAACTCTGTGACGTCCTATCACCCTAATGAAGAAACCACCCCGGTGCAAATTGGCCTTCAGCTTTGTTTAAATTATGTTTTGGTGTTTAAGTGACCCAGTCTAGAGGCATTTTCTCACAAAGCTAACAAAAATTTTAGAATAATACAAAAAAAGTTAATAAAAAAATAACAAAAACAAAAGAAACAAAAGAAAAAGAAAATGAAAAAATAAAAATAAATAAAAATATTTATGCGTCATGCATTAACATATTTTTTATTATTATTATTTAGTCCACAAAAGTAATTAGAACAGGATCCTATTCCAGTAATGACAGTTACGTTATTTAATTATTTATTCGTTTAGTTATTTATTTACTGTATTTCAGAATTAAGAATTTAAGGATAAAATTAGCTTAACTGTCCTGACAATAAACAAGTCTAAAAATCTTAAATGGGGAAAAAGCAAGCTGAATTCAACTTAATAAATAAATAAATAAATAAATAAGAATAAATAAAAACAAATAATAACAACTGTATGCACAAATAAGCATGCAATGTTTTTCATATTCCAGTAATGAGAATTACATGATTTAATTATTTATTCATTTAGTTATTTATTTACTGCATTTCAGTAATAAGAATTTGGGGGCATAAATATGTTTAATTGTCCTGAAAATGATATTACAAGGCACAAAAACTTAATGGTCCTAATAAACAGCCTTCATTTTTTTCGTGCAAAATATAATTTCTTATTTGTTTTCCTTTTGAATTAGGAAAGACATATGACCTGAACATTTCTTTGTGATATTTACCAATAAATCTATGACTATATAGTTTGCCCAGCTGCCCACTGACACTGCTGTTTTGCACTTTACCGACATACAGCCAGTGAGGAGAGACAGTTTAACATCACACAAGGGGAGATGATGGACTCTTCTGAACCACAAGCCAATAACACTTCCACTTAACTGTGTGACAGCACTGCCCTCTACAGGCCGAAGAGCTGGAACATGGAATAACCCATGTTACCCAGATACAACCTGTGGACTTTAGGTATAATTACAAGAGGTTGGACCTTTACAAACAGAGGCCTGGTGTGACACTCCACCATCCTTTGCAAAAGAAAACATCTGATTAGGTGCGCAACAAAAATTTTAGGCCTTTAGGCCTTCTTTAAGAAACTAAGCATAATCTCATACTGTATTGCTGATAGCGATTCGTAATTGAAAATTCCCAATAACTTAATCCAACAATCGGCTTCCTTTTCACCTAAATCAACACAGGCTTCAAATCTTTACCCCTCAAAATGAAGGTCGCTGAGATCTATTGATTCCTGTGTCTCCACACAAAACATTGGTTTTGTCATAACACCCCTCTATACAGTCGGACCAGAGGGAGAGTCCTGCTTTAATTCTGTCGTCATATAATCACTCCCACTATTTGGAGTCTTTCTCTGAGGCGTATATTAAAACAAATCCATCATGTCTGACAGACCTCATGAGATCTCACAGTCCCTCTTCTGTGCTGATTCTGCTGCTGCTCCTGGGGTTTCACAGAAGAGCAGAGGTTTTATTCGGCTTCAGCTCTGACAATGGTTGAAACTTGCACATCACATAAACAGAACCTCTCTCACTCTGTGTTAGACAGCAGACAATGAATTAGCCAGGCTCATTAGTGAATAACAATGGGGTACAAGCAAGCAAGATCAAAAATGAACTCTTCTCAAGCACAGAATGCAAGTAACATCTGGATTTGGGAAGGAAACAATCAAGTAACTCGCTTGTGGTAGATGTCTTTATGAGGACTACAAGATAATAAATGGTTCAAGCCTAATTATAAGAATTCTGTGCCGTGCTGATACAAGAGATTTGGAACAAAAGATATTTATATAGTCTACAAATGAAACGCTGGTCACGACACTTTTTTTTTTTTGCTCCCCTGAAGGGCATTCTGCCATACATACAGATACCCGTTCAAAAGTTTTGGGTTGTTAAGATCTTTTTTCCCTATTTTTTTAAGAAACGTTTTAAAATTCTTTGATGGATAGAAAATAGTTTCATAATGGATTAACTTTACAGTTACTGAATAAAATGTCTCTATAATGAATACGTTTTTTTATGCTCTAAATATTGCATTTAATATTTTATATTGTGCATAAAACTGTTGTGCAGAGCAAAACTTTCTTTCTAACCACAGAAATGTTTGGTTTGTTAGCAAATTCTCTTGAGCCAGATTTTTTCAATGAACCAGTCACAAAATCTGTTAGAATCAAAATGATTTTTAAAAAGCTTATCCAGTAATCACAAATGACTGGAAAAATCTTTACAATTTATGCATCAAACAGCGTTGGTACCCGAAATGTAACCCCTTTAATAAAAACAATGCAAAATACAGTTTCATGGTGTGTACATTCTCTTAATTGCTTGCCATGGCCAGCTGTGGCAAAAACAGGGCATTGAACCGACAATTAGACAACAAAAAGCAAATGGATAACAGGAAGACAATTTTCAATACGATATGCAAAGCCTCACAGCTGTAGGGGGAGAACATGTAATAAAACACAAAGGCACAGCGAGTAGCTGGAAATGAAGCGTTCTGCAGACATTAACCGCGGTCTCCACGGTCTGTGACTCAGAGTGGACATTTTCAAGAACTTTTATTTCCCCTTGGTGGATCTAAGAGCCCATAATGGGAGATTTAAGTAAATTACTGTGGTGCCATGCATGCCAAAGTAAGTGTGTGTGTGTGTGTGTGTGCGTGTGCGTGTGCGTGTGTGTGTGTGGTCTTCTGGGTAGCTATACAGTAAATGCACAGCCTCAGATGGGTCTTTATGGTCATTACTGAGAGAGGCCAGAAACACGTCTATCATCTATATTGTTTAAATGACATACTGGAAAGAATGGGTTTATTTGTAAGTGCAACCAAAAATAAACACTGAAATACGGCTGAGTTAAACAGATTTTATTCAGTTGGGAGTATATTTTTTCGATGACTGTTTCTGCAAGGTACATCGATACACCAGTAGGTGGCGACAAGTGACTGTCATCAGTGAGTGAGTCCTTCCCTCAAACTCTTCCTTCAAAAACAATGACTTATTCAGGAACTAACAAACAGGGTTATTAAAATTAATTAAAACTAAAACCATAAAAAAAACTAAATAAAATAAACATTAAAAACATAAAAAGCATAAAAAAATGTTTTCAGATAGTTTCAAATGCAACATTCCTTTGAAATACTGAAATAACTTAACTTAATAATCAACTTAATGAAAACGAAATACTTATAAGGACACAAAAAATAATGACAAAGTAACTAAAAAAACATTTAACATAACAACCGAAAATATAAAAATCAAAGTCACAATAATAACAAAAATATGATAGTATATCATTAATACTAAAATAACATTGCTAAAATATATATATATATATATTACTTATAACAAATATATTATATGAACTTATATACTGATCATTTATAACTTTATGTAATATAAATAAGACATATAATTTATTGATAATTAATACATATTAATATGTGTATATATAATTTAAGACTAATACATATTTTGTAGTTTAGAATTTCATAATGTATACTTATTATATACTAAATTATGTTAATATATATATATATATATATATATATATATATATATTATTTGTTGTTAAATAATAGAATTATGTGTGTCATATTTAATACTATGAAATATTTATTTTAGATTCTAGAATTCCATTATAAAAACATATTATATGTTATTATATTTATATTATATTGTGTTCAATGGATGGGTGGGTGGGTATTTGGATAGATAGATGTAAAATGTAAAAAAAAAAAAAAATCATACATTTGAAATCATGACTAGTGACATGATCTAACAATACATTTAAATGTTTACATATCATGAATCTGAATTAAACATACACCTGTTTTATGTGAAGTCCATCGATCTGTTTGAAGAGCAGCTGCAGACCTTGAGAAGATCCTGAAGCTTTTCTGGCTGTTTTACTGTGAGGTGAGGCGGGATCACGCGCTTTCTCAAGAAAGCGTTCTTCCAGTCAGTCGTGCGCGAGCTTTCTTCGCTTCTATCAATCTTAAAGGCGGTCGGTCAGTGAGCGTTGATGTTCCCTGGCAAACATCCCTGAAAACGTCTAAAAGCTTTCCAGGTTGTTAAATCATTCCCGCAGGCGAAGTGAAGCGCGTGTTACTTAATTAAAATCAAATACGGAATATTGACAAAATAAGACACTAAGTCACGCAGATACTCTTTTTGTAGGCTGCTCATTTATTTCAGTCTCTGTAACTTAGTCAATAGCAGTTTGATTCTTTCTTTTCTCCTACTAACGTTCCGTCGCATGTAAGTTAACTAAGTTAGACTTATTTTTACAGAATAACTAACGTTAGTTCTCACATTTTTGACACGCTCTACGCACTGTTATTTTCATAATCATAATACACGTAATAAAAATGCGGCTCAGTTAGTTTGTCAGGAAGGGGTTCTCTCTGTAGTGGTTGCCATAGCGTCTGACAGACCCATGACAGACCAGCCGTTGCCAGGGTGAATTAAAGAGAAGAGTTTTGTCGCTTTTCTGCAGGAAAAAATTGCAGGGCTGCTTTATAGCGCCACCGTGTGGCTCGGTGGTAAATCTAAGCTCTCACTCGCACTGCTTTTGCAATTTAAAAAAAATCCTAATCATAATAATTAAAAGATATAAGAATAAGAAAGTTAATAACAAAGGTTAACAGATTCGCACGTAGCATGTAAAAGTTGTTGTTACTGAAAACCATCTTGAACACCGAAGCGAGATGCCGGAGGAAGCCAAAATGCTGATTCTCGGGGTTTTGGAATACAAAATAAACCACTCTATTACATTATCGTTATGAAATAATTAAAACATATTACTATTATGCTTTCTATTTTTTATTGTATTCTTTGTTTTAGTACATAACCGTGTTATTTTCATTTTCATCCACGAGGTGGCAACGCGCGTCTTGTCCTTGTTTTGAACGCTCGTGCACACGGCGAAAGTGAAACATAATATGCACAAAATGACAAAACCCAAGCTGTTTAAGATCAGAAGTGCTAACCAGGCCAAAAAATACGGAATTGCAGCTGTTACTCTGAAGGAGCTGCTTAAAAAACATGTCATTTACTAAAGATAATAAAATGCATTTTCATGTGTTTTTATTATTAGTAGTAGTATGAAGAGAGTTGCTTTTCTGTGCAAGGCGTTTGGATGCAGCTGCTTTCAGACGTTCATAATTCACATTTTATCCACAGGTATCCAGCTCCGGAGGTCAGGTCTGTTTATATGAGGACGGGACAATAGTTACCGAAGAGTATTTTCAAAATCTTCCTGATAACACGGAACTTGTTTTACTGCCGGAGGGACAGAGGCAGAGCTGGAGTGGACGTAAGTGAATTCATTGACTGACAGTTAATCCGAAACTGGAAAACACTGCCTGAATGTAATAAACAATAATATTGTGATCAGTTATAAATAATGAAACTAATCAGATTGCTTTGGCTTTTCAATTTCTACAGTTGTTAATGAGATAAATCAGGTCCTGGGTTTGGACAGAGACGCAGACTCTCTGATGAGTGCAGCGAAGGATCTTCTGGCAGATGAACATTCACCCAAGCGGCGCAGAATACTGGGAGACCTTCTGAGGAAGCTGAGGGACAAATCAGAGGTGGAGAACAAAGATGACAAAGACTGGTTTGAAGGTAATGAGGGCAAAGAACATGATATGCAGACATTTACTGTATGTATACTGTAATTGATTATTCTGAGGCAACAATACATTTACACAAAATAAAATTAAAATGTCTGTATGTCAGGTATTGATGCTGGTTTAAAACCAAGTGTGCTTACATGAAGTATAACTGTGAGAGCAGAATCCGAGGATATTTGAAAGAGGGGTGACAAACAGCACTCAGTTCTGCTTTAGATGTTAGTTTTTGAAATATTGAAGATGTTTATTAAGTTTAGTGGAGTTCATCATTCATTTCATGCAACACAGGAGACCTGTCGTTATTCTGAAGATATATTGTTCGCTGTCTGTAGGTTGATGGATATACACAGTCTATTCCAAATGCCAAGACAAAAAGTGAATATAGAAAGGTGGTGGAGATCCTGGCAGAGAAACTGAAGGCTGCACGGTATAGTGGCACCTATTTTGACAGATCGGAGAGGGACGTCCACAGGCTCTGCACTGAAGAGGGCTGGTTCTCCTGCCAGGTGCTGTCATTTAGTCATTTCTGATGAGTCTCATTAGTTCAGTCTATTGTCATTTTTCTTTGAAGTAAAATAATGAAACATACAAATTTAAAATATCTCTCATTAACTGCTTTGTCACAGTGCTACAGTTATTTTTATTCATATAAGACTATAAAAGACTTTTGTGCTAACAGGGAAGTCTTTGATGAGACCAACTGTACATTTCTTCACTCAATAAACCCATATGGGAACCGTGAGAGCAGAATTCTCTTCAGCACCTGGAATCTGGTCCACCTTTGAGTAGTAAGGCTTAAGTGTAAATTATTATTTTGTAAACATTTAAGTGCACTTAAATCTTGATGTACATTTTAATGTCTAAATATCAGCATTTAACACCTCTGATAAGGAATGACCTTAAGAAAATGAAATGTTTTTTAGGATAGAAAAGAAGAGGACCATCATCCCCACACTTGCTGAGGCACTGAAGGGCAATAAGAGCGGCGATATAAATGTGGATTATTTCTACAAACTGTTGTTCACAAAGGAGAAACTCAAGCTGGTTCACATCGTCTGCCATAAGAAAGGAGCCCATGAGCTCAGCTGCGACTCCCAAAAAAATGTACAAACGCATCAGGACTGTGAAATGAAATAATCCTCTTATGAATTATGCAGCTTATCACGTGACCGTTTCAATTTTGGTGAACCAGAAGTACTGATGCAAGTTCAGAGATGCTCAGGGCCCTTTTATTTTATTATGGGGTTATAGTGTTTTAGGTATATACCTTTTTAATGGTAACTTTTAGTTTGTTATACACCAAATTTTGTACCTAAACATTTGGTTAATTATGTGAATAACATTTTTATGGGGTTTTAAAACAGTGACCGATTTAATATTTTTTATTTCAACTTTACTGGTTTATTTAAAGACCTAAATGTCTTTGAAAACCATTTTATCATAAAACATTTGTGGGAACAGGATATCCTGTACAGTTAATGTTTGTAGTACTTTCAACAAACAATAGCCTTGTTTATTGTACAAAATATACTCGAGGCTTCGGTGTCATCAACATGTCATTTTCCAACACTGTTAATGAGCTTTATTTTCTCTGGACGGAGTATTTTAACTTTCATTTGATGATTCACAGAAGATTTGATATTAAATAATTTTGTCATGTACATGCAAAGCATTTGGTAGCAAAACTAAATCAACACTTAGTTTATCACTTCAATAGAAAAATATAACCTTCAAAATCACACTTTTTACCTTATACAATTTGTACATAGTAGCAAAGAAACATTTTAAAATGCTACATCTTTTAGCCACTTGTGAAATTAGTGCAAATCCTGTCAAATAAGTGCAAATCCTGTCAAATAAGATTAAAAAAAAAAAATTCATGTACAGACAAATCAAATTCTTGGTGAAGCCACATGCATAATACGGTTTGAAATTGGTTTTAAAATCTTACAATAATACCCTCTTAATTTGAGATCCTAACCTTTATAATAAAAAACAACCTTTACATCATAAGTCTATCAAAGAACATAAAAGGTCAAAACAGCTACATGCTTTCATTTCATTTTCAATTATACAGCACCAAATCTGAAGTTTTTTTTTTTTTCCCCAAAACTTCTCTACAGAGGTGGTTTAAAATTGCCAGAATCTGAATGTCCAAGCTAATGTTTAAATTTCTTTCAAAGTCTGAACAGTAAATTTGAGGCACTTGACTGATAAAACAATATTTGCTGATTTCGATTGATTAGTAAGGACAAGTGGCAGTAAACCCAGTGTACAGAAAAAGTTCTAAAAAAATTTTTTTTAGCTTTCCTTAAGCAGAAACCCCAATCACATGATGGTTTTAGCCTGAAGTCTAGCACAAACCCCTCTTACTGTACATTCCAAAGTTTTGCCGTTGTTCAATTCGCAGAAGACAAAAAAATTACCACATTACTGATAAATCAACAGTGCATCTCAGTGTAGTTCAAACATTAAGAAGGCTCTTGGAATAAAATAGCTTGCTTTAAAATGATCAAATCCATTTTACCAGCATAAAACTCCTTCCCTTTCAATGGAATACAGTTTGAGTGAGTCTGAAAGGAATGGTGTCCTCATAGCTGCTCGTCTTCACTGTCCTCTTTGGCATAGTAATGCATGCTCCTGTACTTTCTCCGACTCATTCTCTCGCTTCCTGGGGTTCTGCGTGGGTAATCCTACAACAAATCAGGTCATAATGTTTTAAAACAAAGTCACACAAAGACATTAAAATTGCATTAGTGGCAGTCTGTTGAGCGCATGCATCATGAAATCAGCTGGACACCTGCTGCATTCTGACACCCCACTGAGCATTAACAGACCTTCACTCCAATAATCCTACATGGTCTTGTATTAACCTCAATATTTTAGGATTACTGTGTGCAAACAAAGCCATCTGGCTGCCTGTTATTCATCTGCAAAGCTCAACTTAGATCAGGGTTATGTTATTGGGACAAAGAGCCATGAAAGTTCATATACTGCATGGCCCGTCAACTTATATTAAACGATAATAAATTAACATTTCTTATTTTTAATTATGCAACTACTTTGACATCTACAATTTTATATACTTTTCCTTTTTATTACCATTATTGTACACCCCCCCCCCCCCATATAGATGGATACTTACCTTTTAACAATTGTAACCCCCCCCCCCCCCTCCCAAAAAAAATAAATTAGATACTAAATTGGGCAAAAAGTTTCTTAATTGACATGTATTATAATAGTGATTTGAGACTTTTTATATTTACAAAACTAATTTTACTCCATGTACCGATTTAATGTCGCAGACAAACAGATCATGTGACGATTTTCAACAGACGTGGAAAAAAAAATACAAAATAAATGCTCACATGAAATCAACACCGTTTGAATTTAAAATTATAGATGCAAAACATCGCTTTTGTTTAATCTTAAAAGTCAGATAAAAATGCTGGTCGAACATGTTAGCTCTGAATTAAATTCAAAACAGCGCTATTTTGCTGCATTTCTGCTCTAATACCCGATCATAACACATCAGGGTTCAATCACTTGACCTGCCATGTGAAGGCTGGCAGGTCACGTGGCTGCCTTTTTTCTTTCTTTTTTGTACATCGGTTCATATGACTTACTTTTTTTTAGATCATTTCACGTTTTATGGAGTGACATGGAACGCATTAAATTTGGAGCTAATAGGGACTGGCTGCAGGAGTAACCCAACAGCCGGGACCACGGCCATTTGTATCAAAATGAAAATGAGAAACCAAATGACTTCCACGTAACGTATTCGGTTTTCAAACAGGCCAGATGACCCGCCAATGGATGGTGGCAGGTCACGTGACCAGTGCCAACCAACTGAAGACCTAACCCCCACTCACAACGTGTTCTGAATAGGTTTAGCTTACTTACCTGAACAACATCTATGTTCCCAAAGAACTGCTCTACTGGGAAAATGTGATTGCTGTCCTCGTCGAAGAAAATGCTCGGGTCCTCTCGCGTTTGGGGACTGTGAATGACGGTCTGGTCCATCTTTGCCTCTGCATAGCCGCCTGTCAAAGCAGTACACTTGGCGGCAGAGTTTTCCTTACCGCGCCGTTCACCCGAAGTCTTTTTATCGGACTGAATTTTGACGTTTTCATTCATGGTCGCGCCAGATTTCTCTACTCCGCCGCGAAACGGTCTCTTTGGACGACGTTTGGCCTCCCCGCCGTCGCCAGCCATCTGCTGCGCTGCGCTCGCGAGATCAGACGCCGATCTCTGCACCAAACTGCGCAGAACACTCCTCCGCACAGCCTTCTGCGGATACAAGACCAGTAATAAAATGTAAACAAAATATCAGCGCAGTTTTAGACGTGGCTGATACATCGTGAGAAACGTTGTTACTGTAGCCGACAGACTACAGTAAAGGAAACTGCGGGGAGGAGATAGATGAGTAGACACCGACACTGACCTTGACTGAACTTTTTACACCAGGCGTGTTTAAAGAGACAGTGCCGCGCACTCGCAGTCTGTGGCTCCCAACGACAATCTGAAACAAGAAAACACTAATCCTTATTAGGAACACTGTATGATAAATAATACATACGTTTCCCCGTCACAAACTACCGAGTGAAATTTCAATTTCGTGAAACGAGGAAAATCGTTATAAACTATATTTCACAGTGAATGCTTTGTAAATCGTCCAATATAGTCTGCGTAAACTCGAAACTGATCGTGCATGTTCAAGCTAGCAGAAATAAACGACGACTTGTCAAAAGTAAAAGCTCAGAATCTAGTTATCTTACCTGCTTCGCCCTCATTGGAAGTTTCGGCATCGAAAACTGAGTGTGGAGTCCTGCCAGTGTTTATCTCCAGTGACCGCTGAAGTCCCGCCCATATCCAATAATATGCGCCACACACAATCACGAGATGGGAGTTGAGAACTTTACCAGGCTTTTCTGAGGCGGTGACTGATACCAGTAATTAGTAGCCTACTAGTCCGTTTCATAACCGTTATTACCAGTGGTATACTCGATTAAATTACATGAAATTGCAAGTTATTCATCGTAGAAATATGTCGAATGAGTCTTATACTGTGTTGTGACGTGAATATGATGTTGTACTCGGTCCAGCCTCTACTGATGATGATATCCGTAAAATTATTAATGCGCTCAGTTTACTCAAAAATAAAATAAGGAAAAGAAAAAGAAAAAACAAGGGGGTTTGTCATTCTGAACATTATATCATTTGCTAGCAGTGGGCATTGTAATCAAGCTTCAACGTTTAACTTCTCACATCATGGAAAGTCCACTGGCAAAGGAGAATGTTAACAGGCTTTAACAGCATTAATAAGCTATCATGTGGAACCCCTGCTAGAAAATGATGATTGTGTTCTCAGGAGCAAACTAGTCATTCATGTTTAGAATCCAAATGGAACTCAGTTGTCCTACCAGAGAGTAGGACCACATAACCAGCTAGGCAGACCATCAGTAAAGCTGGATGGGGCTGATTAAAGTAGAAACATTTTTGTTCACAGATCAAACATTAAAGTGTATGACTTTTAATAGAAAAAATATGCTCTTAAAACATACAAGTACTTTGTATAGTGCGGAAACTTGTTAATGATGTTAATGACTAATATTATCAATAAAATATGCTTACATTTGGTAGGACAATCTATATCTATGATATGCAATACTGCAGTGTGGTTCTCAACCCTTAACAGGAAGTGCCCCCAATACTGCACATTTTGTATGTCTCCCTAATATCTGACACACCCACTTCAGGTCTTGCGGTCTCCACTAAAGAACTGATGAGTTGAATCATGTGGAATAGATGAGAGATAAAGAAAATGTGCGGTGCTGAGGGGGGGGGGGGGGGGGGGGGGGGGCTGGGGGTACTCCAGGACAGGTTTGAGAACCGCTTCAATACTGCGAATGCTGACAATCATTGAGGGACGCTACCACTATGAACCACACGGGGGCGCTACATACTAAAATTATGAGTTAAGTGCTAATCAGCTCCTTGACGTCTTCTGGCATCCTCTTGAGTGTGCTTGTGGAAGGGACGTGAAAAGTGGGCTACAAACCTCTAAAAAGACGAGAGGTTTACTGAACTCCAATATTTACATACAGTGAAAGTAAACTAAGTAGTTCTCATTCAGACTTTTCTTGGGGACCCCCATTTATTAGGCTTGCACAGCTGTCTTGTGTAATCAGAGAGCCTGTAGCAGGTAGGTGCCGTGAAGGTGGAGGAGGGCAGGCGACCGCTTGTTTTACAGGATGACTGCCTCCTATTTTCAGCAGTTCAGCGAAGGAACTTGAAGGGAGAAGAACCTGTTGCAACAATATATGACGGGACAACGGACTTAAACTTCGTCTGCCAGGAAAAAGGTGAAGAAGACGGATTTTCAGCTTTATCACAATGTTTGTTTATGGACTATTCGCTCTTTTTTATGTTTTCATAACACTTGGAAAATTAATTGGAGCGGACTCGGCTGACTTTTCATGACAAATCCGCTACTACTATCTAAGGAGCGCGTGCACAATGGAACTCTTCTTTCGAAAGAAAAAGAATCTAAGAACCGCGGTCAGCCTGACTTTGGTTTTTGCCACTATACTGATGCTTAATAAGTTAATAAGGGTGGACACGAATTTTAAAGATACCAAAGTCGACGTGAAACGTAAATGGTGTGGCCCCACATGTAAAAGCATAAAGGCCGTTGAAATTTCATCTCAATCACGCGTGAATGGCTTGGCGCCGGTGGGGAAACCAATTCCAAAAAAATGGGACGTGAATAGTATAGAATGCCATGAAAATTCCACGATGAAGACCGAAGCCTGGTTTCGTCGCTTGAACCCGAGGTTCCACGAATTTGTCCTGCACAGACATTGCAGATACTTCCCAATGT